>NC_133658.1:331530827-331858570 GCF_037893015.1 Macrotis lagotis
ATCAAAGCCTTATAATTTGATGCAAAAACCCTTTACCCCCCTTATCAACAATTTCCCTGATCACAACGACATTAATTTTGTTTCTTTAAAAATTTTCAATTTCGGCTCGCGGTGCTCCTGCCGGCAGAGTCTGGTGCGGGTCCAGGAGCCACATGGCCTCACTTGGCCTTGTGCTTCGGGGCCTAGGGAGTGGCGGGGCCCTGGAGCCTTGTTAGTCTCAGCCTCCTGTCCATGCCGGAGCCCTGGGCTGTGGACTGGCTCACCTCCATCCCTCCCCCCTCCCACCCCCTCCTCACCGTCTGTAGAACCTCTGCATGAGAGCTGCTTGGAACTTTTGCTAGTGTCATCACTAGCTGTAGAATGTTCCCTTTTGACATCTTTGTCCTAACTACATAACTTCCATAGACTTTCACCTGTGGGAATCAGGATTCTGGATATCTATCTGGAGAAACATCTGGATCACAGTCTTTCATGGCATCATCCAGAGAGCCAGATGTGCCTGCTATTGAGCACAGTACAGGTAGGCTTCTAGGAAAGATGACTTTGCCAATTGGAATGCAGCGATGGGCATTCAGTTATGATGATGTCCTAGAGGATCCCACACTGATGACTCCGCCTTCATCTGACATGTGCAGTAAGGTTCTTTGGAAAAAGCCGGTCATTCCAGATCGGAAGTACCAACAGCTTTCCAAGGTTGAAGAGGGAGACAATAATTTCTCCATAACCCCCTCAGCTTCCAGTGACCAAATGAACAAAGTCCCAGTGGTGAAGGCCAAGGCTACGCATGTCATTATGAATTCTCTAATTACAAAGCAGACACAAGAGAGCATCCAGTGCTTTGAGCAACAGGCAGGGTTGAGAGACACAGGGTACACTCTTCATAAAGGCCTCACCACAGAAGAAACCAAGTACCACCGTGCGGCGGACGCAGTCCATAAATTGAAGTTTCAAAGTGGAGATATGACAAAAGAAGATAGACTGACTGCTTCAGCCCAGTCCACTCCAAGTAGTACACCCTATTCTTCTCCCAAGCAAAAACCCAGAGGTTGGTTTCCTCATGGATCTTCTACTTCCTTACCTGGCCTAGACATTAGCAGCATGGATGCTAGGAATGGAGACAGAGACAAACCCTCATCTGAAAAATGGAGCCTTTTTGGATCAAGAACCCTTCAGAAATCTGACTCAGGTTTCAGTGTCCAGTCCTTCAGAGGTAATCAGAAGCCATCACCAATGGAACTTATTCGAGTTCAGGCTACTAAAATTGCAGACGACCCAGCAGCCTTCAAGCCACCTAAAATGGATTTTTCCAGGGATGGAAGGAAAGAAACAATCTCCCCAGACCCATAACCTCAAACCAAGGGACATGAATGTGTTAACACCTACAGGGTTCTAAATCTCCCTTTTCATATGAGCAATATTGTTTTCCCTGGTGATCCTGTTATGTAGAGAGAGTATCTTACACTTTTCTTTCTTTCCAGACACCATGGCTACAATGGAATTAGGTAGTGGGAGAGTCCGCTGCCTTTAGTTTGAATCCTGGTGCTGCTATTTGCTACCTCTAAAGTGAGAGGGTTCTATCCAATTAACTAAATTTAATTCCCTTTTTTTTTAGGTTTTTGCTAGGCAATGGGGTTAAGTGGCTTGCCCAAGGCCACACAGCTAGGTAATCTTTAAGTGTCTGAGACCAGATTTGAACCCAGGTACTCCTGATTCCAGGGCTGGTGCTTTATCCACTGCGCCACCTAGCCACCCCTAATTCCCTTCTTTTAAGTATTATGATCTCCACTTCTGTTGACCTGATGGGTGGTGAAGTAGATGAAGAACTGGGCCTAAAGTCAGGAGGATTCATCTTCTGACCCCAGACACTTAATAGCTGTGTGACTCTGGGCAAGTCATTTAATCCTGTGTGCCTCAGTTTCCTCATCTGTAAAATAAACTGAAGAAGGGAATGGCAAACCATACTTGGCAAGTATACTTGTACCACCTGGCTTCCATCCTTCAGTTATCCTCAACTCCTTGGAGTGGGGAGGCATCTAAGGCAGCCAAGATTGCTCAAGAGAAGAACTTAGGATAATTTATTATTCTTCTTTTGAACATCTACTTTTAATGCACCTTTTGTTGCCCTGTGGCATGTGACTGGGGAGGCCTTCGCCTTCTGTCAGCCACTGAACAGCATAAAGTAGGCTGTAGAGCAGAGCTGTCTGAACTGAGGCTGAAAATACCTCCTGCTTTGCTGAAACCACAGCTTGGGTCCAGAGCCCACTATGAGCAAAACAAGAAAGCCCAGGAAGGGTGGAATAAGGATAACAAAGGAGCTTGCCAAGATAGGCGGGTTTAGAGCTCTTTACTCTCAGAAAGTGCAAAACTTATTTTCTTCCCTCCCTTGTTGTGACTGGAGGGAGATGTATGTCACACACACACACACACACACACACACACACAGAGGCACACACAGAATTGTTTAAAACCCAAGGAACTCCAAACCTTATAAATTTGCAAAAATTAGCACCCCTTTGTTTCATAGTTTAAGCTTTACGTTGAGATTTCCTGATGACAGATCTGTGAAATTGTGCAAGTGTTATATTCGTTTTACAGACAGGCAAACTGAAATTCAGTTTGTCCAAGGTTTCAAACTCAAATCTTCTGGCTCCAGGTCTAGCTCCATGCTGGTTGTTATACCATACCAGGGCATGTTATAGATAAATACTGTTTTTAGGTTTAAAGGCCCTTTTCCATGATGATGATAATAATCCTTCATTCTTGAAGAAAATCATGACATCAGGGAGGTGACACCATGACAGCTGAATTTGAGTGAGGGAGGACTGTGCTAAGTCACCAACCTCACTTTCTCTTCCAGAGTAATCTGAATTCAGTGACCAGGTAAGAATCAGGATGACCGGAGATGACCCTGGATGTGAGGCAGAGTTAATAGACTTGCCCAAGGTCACACAGCTAGTAAGTGACAAGTGTATGAGGCTGGATTTGAACTTTGGTCTTCCTGACTCCAAGGCTGTCTAGCTGTCTTAAATTTCCATTAGATTTGGCAGAATATCTGGGTTTAAAGAGACCTTATAGACTACAGAATGTTAGAACATGAAAGTTAAA
Organism: Macrotis lagotis; assembly: GCF_037893015.1. NCBI lineage: Eukaryota > Metazoa > Chordata > Mammalia > Peramelemorphia > Peramelidae > Macrotis > Macrotis lagotis. The sequence continues at coordinate 331,533,933 of NC_133658.1, forward strand.
AATGGAGGATATTTTCAAGAGCTTGGAAAGAGCTTTGTATACCTTTAAAAAACAATACAATTATAGGTAATGATTAGTCAACCCTCTCACATAAAAAAAGTAAAAGCTTAGAAAACTCATCCAACTCAAATTTACGTAGGACTTTAGTCTTGTCTCATTTGAACCTCAAAGTGCCCCAATACCTTAAATGATAATAATAATAACTAACATGTTTATAATGTTTATTATGTGCCATGCACTACATGAAGCACTTTACAATTGTTATCTTATTTGATTCTCACATTAACTCTGTGAGGTAAGAACTATTATCCCCATTTTACAGATGAAAAAACTGAGCAAACTCAACAGCCGTGTGACCATGGATGAATAACTGAACTCACTGAACTTTTGTTTACTGCTGTTGGATTTACATGGTCTCTAAGGTTCTTATCACCTCTGGAATTCTTGCTTCTAGTACTTCAGAGAAAGAACTTAGTATAGTGTAAATAAAGTGTGATCATTCTCTCTTCATAATCAAACAGCTTTGACTATCCCTCTTCCCAATTTATCCTTCTATTCATAAGATCTTAGAATTGGTCCTTAGAGGTCATCTCACCCATTGTTCCCATTTTATAGAAGAGGAAACTAAGAGGTCCATGGAGGGTAAGTGACTTGTTGGAGGTTGAACAGATAGCAGGTGACTGAGCCAGGCTTCTACTCCAAGTCTCCAGTGCTTTTTAAAATGTTTTAAGTTTTTTGTTGTGATTCTTTTCTTTTTGATAACACTTTTACTCTCAACCCCTTTATCCTCAAAATAGAACCCCCCCTTTTAACAATTAAATACAATCAAGCAAACCAAATCAAGACATTGAAAAATGTGTCTCATTTCTCAACTATAGGCCATCATTTTGTTCAGAGATGGGAGGCAAGTGGTAGATTTTACCATTAGGGTTTTGAAAAGTGTCCAGTACTTTGCCTACTAAGTTCTTTCTAGTTCTTTTATTCTGAAACCCCAGTCTTCCTGACATACCCCAATACAGTGCTTTTCCTATAGAGGGCTGCTTGCTTTGAACCTTTGAGATGTATGTGTGTATGCCTGCATATATGTGGACATACACACAATATACAAAAATATAGCATGTGTATGCATATGGATACATGTACATTTAGTGTACTCATATACATACTGTTTGAATATCTCTATATTATATGCATATAACATACATAAATGTGTATTCAAAGCAGGCAGCCCTCTTATAGGAGGGGCACTGTATTAGGGAAGAGTCTAGAAGACCTGAATAAACGTACAATAAATGAAGAAGTGAATAAATAGATGAATGAATGATTAAGTAGATAAATATGTGTGTATATACATATAAGTATATATGTTCCCCTCTTCCTCCAAGGATATTCAGACATATGTGTATACATACAGACATAGATGTGTATATATATATATATATATCCCTTCTTCCGCCCCCAAAGACATTCAGACATTATTGTTGGGTTTCTTTCATAAGAATTAATCATTCCATGGTGTTTTTTTTTTTTAGATTTTGGCAAGGCAATGGGGTTAAGTGGCTTTCCCAAGGCCACATGGCTAGATAATTATTAAGTGTCTGAGGGCAGATTTGAACCCAGGTACTCCTGACCTCAAGGCTGGTGTTCTATTCACTGCACCACCTAGCTGCCCCTATTCCATGGTTTTTAACATATATTTTTAACATTGAAAGCAATGTAGGTAGAGAGTTAGCTCCAGGGCCAAGAATATCTGCATTCAGATCCAACTTCTCATATATTCTGGCTATGTGACCCAGGGCAAGTCAGCACCTCAGTCTACTTTAGTTCCTTCATCTGTAAAATGGAAAGAATAATAATTCTTATCTCACAGGGTTTGTTGTAAGGGTCAAGTGAGATATTTGCTATATAAATGCTTTTATTATTGTCATTATTAGTCACAGTTCTAGTTAACTGTGTACTGACTATAAGTTGCAGAGATGTAACCTTGTATTGGTAGAGGGAGTTTCATCACCTAGGAGGTTCCTATGCCAATGAAATCAAAGGTCCAATCCCTATCCATATTGAGGAGTTTATGGACTCACTAGGGCAGCAATATATCCATGTGTATACACACCTATAATTCTTTAGTGATATAGGATCTTATCTACACAAACAACTGATATAGGTGGTTTTGTAGGGAAGGTGCCATGTAAAGGGAGTTGTTGGTTCTGAGTCTTGACAGTAGCCTGAGTTTCCAAGATGAAGAGGAGGAGGAAGTGCTCCTGAGGATCATAGATCAAGAGTTGGAGAGGGTCTCTGAGGCCACTCAGTCCAACTTGTCCATTTTACAGATAAGTCAATTGAGACCCAGAGGGTTAAGTGACTTGTGCCCAGTTACACTGGCATTTGTACTTAGGGATTTTATTCTAGCACTCTTTCTACAGTGTCTCCCTAACACTTAAGAGATGGGAGTTTCATTTTTATCTTAGTATTCTCAGTACCTACCACAAAGGAACATGGATCTCACTGTAAGGGATCCTATGAGGTAATTGAGTCCAGTCCTTCATTTAACTGGCCCACAGAGTTTAAGTGACTTGCTTGGAACCACACAATTTGCAGGTATCTAAGGCAGGATTAAACCTACCAGTGACTCTTGCTTCCAAATTTAGTGCATTATAGGCTGCACTAACTAAATGCTTGTTCAATTGAATTGAATCCCTAGGAGGCCTATGCAAACTGATAAAGAACCGGTATTCTTTCTCTTCCCAGCTCACTCCAATAAGTTGCATTGTTTTGAAGCAACGGGATAGGTACTAGGAACACTAAATGTGTTTTGCTTCAAGAATTTTTTGCATCACAAACAGCCTGAAAAATAATCAAGTAAAGATTTTCTCTTCCAGTTTCCTGTTTTTTGCCAAGCTAGAAATAGCTTTTTGGGTGAAAGGGTGAAGGGTAGGGGTGAGAGGCCTCCTGGATTTAACCAGTCCCTCATACTGATTCTCTTTATTTTTCAGTTCCAAAAGTAGCCTTAGAAAAAAATTAGAGAAGTTGGTTGACTCTGGCCCCTCCTCCTTTCTGGCATCCCAGCTGCCTGGATTCTGTCCCATTCCCTGGGGGCTTGGCCCACTTTTAGACTTTCTACGTAATTCCCAGGTGTTTTGCTTAAGGTGTGGCTCCCTTTTGGAGGATATTCTCATTTAAATAAGACGTGTGTGTGTGTGTGTGTGTGTGTGTGTGTGTGTGTGTGTGTGTACATATATAGAGAATATATGCTGGATTCTGTATGCTAAATATGCTATCTGTACATAAATATACACACATACCTACATACTAGCATACTAGTACAACCCTTTCATCGTATCTCTAGATGGGTCCTTAGCATCTAGTCCAGTCTCTCATTTTACAGATGAGGACAATGAAGATCAGAATAGTTAAAAGATTTGCCTAAGGCCACACTACAAATAATAATGTCTTAGAGTTACCAGAAACTTTAAAAGATTATAGTCTTGTGATTGATCTTGGTTGAAAAAAATCTTAATTCTTTTCACTGACAGCCCCATGCTTGAGTGTTCTTATGAATCAGCTCCACTAATATTCTCAGATCTCTGCTTTATTCTCCTGTTGATGCTCCTGAGATTCCTCATCATCACCACTTCCTATTATGAAGAAACCCCATCTTCAAATGTTTCTACCTTTCTTTCTTATGGACAGACCTTAGGATAGTAAAATAGGAAATAGTAGCCAATCAGATCATAACATTTTAGATCAGTAAGACTCATGGGATTATAGGTTTTAGGACTTGAAGTAACATAAGAGACCATCAAATTCACTCTGAGAATTCCAAGGTACAAGTGGGTTGAGTCCTGGTATGGGAAGAATTCTGGGTTCAAACCCAACCTTTGATATTCTTTATTTGACCTAGGGCAAATTGTATTACTTTCCTAGGAAAGATTCTTCAACTGTGAGGTAAGGTGAAACTCTGAGGGTCTCTGCTATCTCTAAATCTCTTGCTCCTGAATCAAATGATCTCAAAAATGAAAGGATGGAGTTTCAATAGATGACATTTAAAATTCCTTTTACTTTAATTATTCTGTGATTCTGTAACACAGAACCAGAAGGAACATCACAGTGATTGGATAGAATGACAGAATTGGAAGGGACCTTAGAATAAATGATGTTTCTTAAACTTTTTGGTCTCCAGAAACCTTTATTCTTAAAAATTATTGACAATTTTCCCCTGATTCCTAAAACATGAGACTGTCAGTGAAAATAAGATTTTTCAACCATGATCAATCACAAGGCTGTAATATTTTAAAATTTCTGATAACTCTGAAACTTTATTATTTGTACAGCAGAAAATATGCCAGATAGCCTCCATCACAGGCTACTATGGCCTTAGGCATATCTTAACTATTCTGATCTTCATTTTCTTCATCTGTAAAATGAGAGATCTGGACTATAGATGTTAAGGACCCTTATAAGATGAAAGGTTTGAACTAGTATGTAGGCATATGTGTATATATTTATGTATAGATAGCATATTGTTTATGTGAGTTTATATCTTACAATAGCTACAGTGTTTGAAATTAAAAACTTCTCAATATTGTTATGAAAATAGTTTTGATTTCAGGACCACATTTTGGGAATCATTGGAATAGAGTTATCAGAACTGAAAGAGACCTTTTAATCACTAATATAACCCTCTCATCTAAAGTTGAGCAAGCTAAACTCTACAGATTGAAACAAAAGAAAGTAGCATATCTCTAGGCTCCTGGGCCAGCTGTTTCCTATACCACTTTTGCATGAAATGAGTTTAATTTACATATCAGGGAAGTTCTAAAACAGGGAGTATTTTTGAGAATAACTAGATTGAGTCTTAGAACATATGTAGGAATTTTGTATTAATGGAACCCCAGAAGGGTTACAGAGAAATATAAATAATGGGATAGTGTGGCATTTCTAAAATTAGGCTATATCCCCAATTGATCCCATGAGGTTTTAACCCTAGTTGGAATAAACCTCAGGCCAACTAACATGTTCCTGAGGGAACAATATCTACAATACATTTCTGCTTCCTACCCTGTTCCAACTTGCTTTCCAACCCTATTCTTGTAATTCAGGACCTTAGCTACAATCTCTGAAGTCCTGTTTGGTTTGGTTTGTAATTACCATAGATGCAACCTAAGACATGACAAAAGTCTAGGTTCTCTCTTGGGAATACTTTGGCTGTAGATTTTATAGAAACCCTGAGCCAGAAGGGACCTTAGAACATAGACAGTAAGAATATAGAATGTAAGGTCATAGATTTTGAGATGGAAGAGATTAAGACCTTCTAAACCAACCCCCTCATTATAGTAAGGAGACTGTGGCCCACAGAGGTTATATGACTTAGGTAGCTACACATGGGTAACATGTGGCCAGATTTGGAGTTGAACTAAAGTCCTCTAACATTAAAACTAGTTTCCTTTTCACTGGATCTAGCAATATTCATTGAATGTTACATCTGGAAGGAACTTAGGAGAGACATTATAACATGGATTGTCAGAGCTCAAAGGGTTCTTAGAACAATATAATAATCATTTACATCTGAGTATTGCTTTAAGATTTGCAGAGTATTTCAGCTTCTTCATCTAATTTGGTTCTTATAGCTTCCATATTGTTATACCCATTTTACAGATTAAAAAAACAAACTGAAGCTTCTTCAAAAAGCTACTTCCACTTGGTCATATGGCTAGTGAATGGAAAAAATGGGTCTCAGACACAAATATTTTGAGTCGCATGCACTTAATTCACATTACCCAGCCTCTCTTGCATAGGAGATAAAAACTGAGAGTTTGAAGAGACATTCAAACATAAAATATTAGGAGAAAGGACAGAGTCCAAAACTAGATTTTAAAGTTTGTTTTGTCCAATCTTCCTCCTTAAAACAAATGGAAAAACTGAGGCCTAGAGTGATGAAGTACAAGATCACAGTGAGTTAGCAAGAAAACCTGTATTAAGAAGAGAATAGTTCTTCTGACTTGTAAGGGAGAGGCTGCAATTAAAAAATTTCCTCTTTTCAGAAAGTTCCTCTTCTTTACACTTTAGTTGATATCAGACTTTGTTCCTCCTTTAGGCCAGTGGTGCAGCTGCACTGGCTGACAATCTGCTAGCACTTAATTTTTTTGTGCTGAATGAGTAGCTAAGTTTAGTGCAGCTTCTTTATTTCCAAGTTATAACCCTGCCAAGAATCTTGGAGCTCTGGGTTGCCTTTTTTAATTATTATCTTTATTGATGGCTTTTGTTCTTATATCAACTTTATTTCTAAACATATATCATCCCCCTTCTCCTGTTCATCCTGCTATTCCTTATAACAAAGAATAAAACAAGAAAATGAGAAAGGCGGCTGGGGAAAGCATTTCAACAAAACTCATATGCAGTGTTCCATTTCCAGAGTCCCTCACCCTTGCAAAGATGGGAGGGCGGTAAAATTTCTAATCTCTTCTTCCAAGGAACAAGTTCAGTCTTTATTTAGTGTTTAGGTTTTATTGTCCTTGTTATTCTTCCTGTTTAAGTGGTTTGTTATCATTACAGTTGATATAGTCAACATAATATACAGTAATTCCTGTTTCTGTTTAGGTCACTCTTCATTGATTCATCTCTTAGTTAATGCAATTCAAAGAGAAAGGAAAAATCAGTCCTTTGTATTATAATTATAGCTTCATAGTATTCTGTTTGAAAATTGGAAAGGTCATAGATTTGTTCTATTTTCAATCTTCTCATTTTAATAGAAAAAAATACTAAATACTTATTGACTGACTAAGTGGCCCAGAGAGGGGAAGTATCTTCTAGAAGAACTTCAGGTCCCAGAGGGCTATTGAACTGCTTTCATTTTTGTTTTTGCATTCTCAGATCCTGGCACTTAGTGTTTAATAAATGCATATTAAATTTAATTGCCCAAGGTTTCACAGATATAAGATGGGTCTTAGAATACCTATTATTGCCTACCTTATAGGACTATTGTAAAGAAAGTGCTTTGTCAACCTTAAAGCACTTTTAGAAATGTTTGTGATTATCATTATGATCATTCTCATCAAAAGTTAATGAATAAAACCAGGAAATCTGACCTCAAGGTCCAGGGATTAGTACAGACCAAAAATGTTCTAGGAGTCTATAGGAGGGACAGTTGTCTCCCGACTGGGGTTGGTTAGAGAATGCTTCAAGAAAGAGGGGATAGAAAGAATTTGTATGGGCATAGAGGAGGAAGGACATAATGAATGAAAAAGAGAATGGCATGTTCAGAAAATTATGAGAACACTAAGCATAGCTGGAACAGAGTGGAGAGTCATGGCAGATCATCTAGAATGTGAGTTGGAATCAGATTGCAGAATTATGTGCTCCGGAAAGGTGGGAATCCATTGGATGATATTAAGTAGGGCTTATTAGATTTTCTAGATATGGCCCCAAACTAAATTGTATTAAGTATCAAGTTTTCTTTTCCTCAAATGAAATAGCTCATAATTTTACCCCATAAATTAAGTAATGTAAATATTATTATACCCATTTTAAGGATGAGGAAACTGAGACACAGAAAAACCAAATAAATAGCTTGCCTCTGGTCACAGCCAGAAAGTATCAGAGCCACTACTCAAACCCTTCATTTTTGAGTTCAAGGCTATTGAGTCATCTTTTCCTAACATTAAACCTAGTGCGATTTGTCCTTGTTGATTTTAAGTATTTGATATCCCTGAACAAGATGTAACTTAAATCTTTTTAAGCACCCTGCTATATAGACTTATTCAATAAAAGGGATTTACACTTTAGTAGAAGAGACAAGACATACAAAAATATTCATGAAGTTGTCTGAACAAACATATATGTCAGTGCTGAAATAACCCAGTAAAAGGGGAAAGAGGAGGTAGAGGGATCAGGGAGTCCTTGCTTTAGCATTAACTCCCTGAATTTCTTTGGCAAAATGACTTCCCCTCTAGGCCTCAAGTTCCATTTTTTAATGCTTGTAATCTATGTTCCAAGATTTTTGATTCTAAGCTGCTTTGAGTTCTGATATTCTGTGATTCCCTGCTGCTAGAAGTTTCCTATCACTATATAATAAAACCCTAAAGGTTTCTTTGTGAATTTTGTTCATCTGTGGTGGGATCAATGTCAAACGACTCCAAATTTAGAATTTCCTCCACCACAAACAAAGGTAGAATGAAATGCTGGACCCATTCTGAGAAGGACAATGGTCTGTTGTGAAAGTCAGATTCTTCCCCAGACAGAGGTTTGGTCAATTCCAACCAATTCTCAGTGCTAGGACTTAGAAGCTACTTTTGGCTCCTGCTTGGGGTCTTCTTCCTAGTGGGACCTGAAGGATGTGTTTTGCAGGAAGGTTCAGGAAGACAACATCCTGTGGCCACAGTCAGAAGTCCAAAGCATAATGGTCAATAAATATTGTTTTTATTATATTCCAAGATAGAAAAAAAAGGCAAAAGACAGGAGCTCACAATCTAATGGGTGAGGGGCAGCTAGGTAACACAATGGAGAACCTGGGTTCAAATCCAGCCTCACTTACTAGCTGTGCATCCCTAGGCAAGTTACTTAACTGGAGAAAAAGAAAATAAAAGAAGGAAGGCACTAGAATCTAGAGGGATCTTCTTTAGAAGATAGCATTTTAGTTGGATCTAAAATGTCCTTTGCCTTCATAAAGGAGGCTGGAGACCACCCTCTGACAGAATCATGGAATTTCAAGTTAGAAGAGGCCTCAGGATTATGTAGTTCAGTCCCTTCATTTTCTAAGCTAGGAAACTGGAGTACTAGAGATGAGAACCCAAGTCACAGAGGTAGTAGAGAGATTTCTCCATTCATGTTCTAACTATTATATCTTGCTCCTTTTGTAAGCATACTTTAAAAAAAGTTACTCGTTCTGAACTTACACACTAAAGAAAGGAACATTTTCAAACATAAAATGGAACATAGAAAGGATTATATGAAACTGAGTCTCCATTTCACACTGCTTACTTTTTAAGTACATAACAAATTCTACACATTTCTTTCCAAAATGTCCTGCTTGTCTATACTTCCTTTTATTCTCTGCTGTGCTTTTTAAGGGTTAAGAACAGCCTTTTTAAAAATTACTTTATCCTCAAAGAAGACCATAACATCAGGGAGATGACGCCATGACATGCATGTGAATTGGATTTGAGTGAGGAGGTGCTGTATTAAGTCACCAGCCTAACTTTCTCCTCCAGAGCCATCCAGTGGTCAGTTATGAAACAGGATGACTGGAAGTGACCCTGGATGTGAGGCAATCATGGTTAAGTGACTTGCCCAAGGTCACACAGCTAATAAGTTTCAAGTGTCAGAAGTTGCATTTGTACTCAGGTCCTACTAACTCCAAGGACTGGTGCTCTATCCACTGTGCTACTTAGCTGCCCAATATTTTTCTTCCACTGTTGTTTAATCACATGCCTCCCCAAGGATGGACCACTTTGCTCCTGAGAAGCCAAAAATGAAACTTTTATGTCCATTGACCTAGGACCCAAAATGATACTGTATGGGACAAGTTTGCCTGATCTAAGAGATAAGAGACTCAGGAAGTCCTCAGTACCAGAAATATCTGACCTGGAACTCCAGAGGGGCTAGAAAATCATACGAAAATACTACCTTTGCTAATAGGCATTTTCCATTGACTTTTTCCCCTCTTATTCTGAATAAGAACCAAGTATAAAGTGGAATAAGAGGAGGAAGAGCCATACTGTTGGAAGGACTAGGGCCAGGGAAGCGAGAACTCATTGCTATTTTACTGACCAAAAATTTCTTTTAGCTTGAACAGTAACCAGACTTTTGGGAGCTTCATTTTTTTTAATCTGTAAAATGGGTATACTATTTCCCTTAATTACTTCATAAGGTGTTTGTGAGGATCAAGTGATAATATGTGTATTTTTTTATAAATAGAATGTAGAAAATAGAAAAAATAAACTGTCATTATTAGGGATGGGGATTGCAAATCACTCTTTGTAGCTAATAGTCTCAGACTGGGTTTTTAAAATCTTTTTTGTGACATGGACCCTTGTTTGAAATTTGGCGAAGCCTACAGACCCCTTCACAGAATGTTTTTAAACATACAATAAAATATACAAGATTGCAAAGACAATCAATTATATTAAAATAAAGATGTAAGATTTTTCCCACACAAGTTCTCACACAGAGACACATACATATAGACACACACACATGCACATGGACACATACATGCACACACACACACACACACACAGACATGCACATGCTTGAAATCAATCAATGGACTATGAATCCCAGGTTAAATACTGCCATCTTAGAGAGTTGACTAGAACACTGGGAGCCTAACTTTCCCAGGGTTATTCAGCTAGTGTGTGTTAGAGGTTGAACAAGAGTCCAGGTCTTCTTGGCTCTGAAACTAATTTTCTATGCCAACTGATTGCTCAAACTATCATAATTATTTTAGAATGTATATACTCCTTGCTGTCAGGGATCATTTCACTTTTGCCTTCATTTTATCAATGCTTAGCAAATAGTTGATGTTTAATAAATGCTTGTTGATTGATATACCAGACTGGTTACAAATAAATTGTGTGATAAACACTGCCTCCATTCCACTAAAAGGTAAAAGTAAAATTCAACACAAAATTGGTATATTATTTTATTTTTAAATTTGTTTTTTCAAGTTGCATGTAAAAACAATTTTAAGCATCTTTTTAAATTTTGAGTTCCAAATTCTTTCCCTCCCTTTTACAAACCCTCCTCCCTTCCTGAAATAGTAGGCAATTTGATATAGGTTATACTTGTGCAATCATGAATAACCATATTAATTATGTTGTGAAAGAAAACATAGACAAAAAAAAACACAATCCCATAGAAAAAATAGTGAAAAACAGTATGCTATGATCTGCATTCAGATTCCATCACTTCTTTTTTCTGGATGTGAGTAGCATTTTTCATCATCAGTCCCTTTGGAAATAGTCTTGGATTATTGTATTGCTGAGAATAACTAAATCATTCACAGTTGGTCATTTGCTGTTACTGTGTATATATTGTTCTACTGGTTCTGCTTACTTAATCTTGTTTTGTTTTGTATTTTTAGGTTTTTGCAAGGCAATGGGGTTAAGTGGCTTGCCCAAGGCCACACAGCTAGGTAATTATTAAGTGTCTGAGACAGGATTTGAACCCAGGTACTCCTGACTCCAGGGCTGGTGCTTTATCCACTACACCACCTAGCCGCCCATCCCTTATATGTTTTTTGAATAAGGTTATCAGGTTTTCAAAAAAATCTATCATTTTGTTGCCCTTTCAATTTAAAGAACATCCCACACTGAAGAGGATTTGATAGCAATCTTTATTTTCTGAATTAGGTAGTTTTCAGTAATAGTTTATCAGTTCTTGGCATTGTTTGACATTAATTTTCATTGCATGTTGGTGTGACTGATTCTCTGTACCAATAGATACTGTGATATCTCTTTGAATCAGTGAAATATATTCTTTTGTTTTGGTTTGTTTTTTGCTAGGCAATGGGGTTAAGTGACTTGCCCAAGGTCACACAGCAAGATAATTATTAAATGTCTGAGGCTGGATTTGAACTGAGATTCTCCTAACTCCAGGGCTAGTGCTTTATCCACTGCACCATCTAGCTGCCTCTGAAATGTGTTCTTTATGAGTTCTTTGTTTCTGTTCAGTCATTTTTCAGTGGTGGCCAACTTTTCATGACCCCATTTGGAATTTTCTTGACAAAGATCCTGTAGTAGTTTCTCATTTCCTTCTCCAATTCATTTTACAGAGAAAGAAACTGAGACAAACAGGGTTAAGTGACTTACCTAGGATCACATAGCTAATAAGTAGTCTTCCTTATTCCATGTCCAGTGCTCTATTATTCACTATAGTACCTACCTGTATTTCTAAGAGTAGCATCCATTTTTAAAAAACACAGAATTAAAAAACACAACAAAAGAGATCAATAAAACATATAACATGGAATCCAGTACTCAATTCACATAAAACTAACTAAAAATGAGAAAATCCACTTAATCTAGTTTCATCTGGTCAATTCATACACTGATTCAATCTAGTATAAGTAGAAGCCCAAATGCAAGAATAATGGATCCTGTGCTTTTACTGGAATAGGGGGAACTCCCAGGTGAGGAAGCCCTCCCTCCCATGCTCATTGTCATCTTCTTTGCAACTTAGAATTTTAAAGTTTTCTGGAATGCTGAATGACATTGCTGAGGTGGGGGATGGAGCACATTATCCTATGGGATAGGAGTGACACTTGATGGTTTTGAGTCTGGCTCTAATTCATAATATGAAACTATCCCAATTATTGCTCATCCCAAGAAATTTGCTTGCCCCCCCAAAATAGTAAGCATTTAATCAATGCTTAAAAGATGGGCTTACTGTAACCAAACCCCATTGAAGAAGAGCAGAAAACGAAAGAAATCCTGTCCTAACATACATTCTTGTTTATACTACACCAGTGGAAATTCATCAGGGAAACTGATATTGACACTGGAAGCAGATACTCATTCAAGATAACAGTTAAATTCATTGCATATCAGCTGAAGTGAAACTATAAAGGAAAAAGAGCAAGATGAAAAAGCACCTTGTACCCACTGAGGTAGAGAAATGCACTCATGTTACTTTATAATTTTAGGCATGTTTTGGTTTTGTTTTAGTTATTAGCTCTTTTGATCCTCTCAGTAGCTCTCAGATAGGTAGTGCAGAGCTCTCTCCTAGAATAATGAAACATTTGAAATCCTAAGGTCCTCAGTCTTGTGACATTCTAGGCATTTGAAGCAGCTAGTTGGTAGGGTGGATAATGTGGTAGATTCAGAATCAAGAAGATCCAAGTTCAAATTTGGCCTCAGCTGTAAAACAGGAGTGATACAGTGCTTTCTACCTAGCACGTTTATGGTGAGAATCAAGAGAGGTATTTTAAAGCTATTAGCACCTTGCCAGGTCCCATACTAGGTACTTATTCTCTTCCCTCTAGTGGTATGACTTCTAGTGACAATTCTTCTCATGACTTGAAAAAATGGTAGTCTTTTGAATTTGAAAGGACCTCTTAAGATCCCCTACTAGTCTAGGAGGGGTTTTTTTTTTTGAGCACCTACAATCAAATCTGCAAATCTCCCTTACTTCTGGAGAGCTGATTGTAAGCTGCATACATATAGACAATGGAGGAAACCCACAAGCAGTTCCAGTAAATGCTTTCAATATGCATACTCCCTAGCTATTCAGTTATTTCCTTTACATTTTATAGACTTGGGAAAAAAAATTAGTTAGATCAGGAACCAAACTGGAAATACTTCTAAAGGGGCAGTACTTCCCTTTGGAGCACAGATATTCCCCTTAGCATAACCCACTGGGAAGCTGCCCCACATCCACTGGGACACACATTTGAGGAGATTCAATGGAAGGAACAGGAAAGATCATCTTAGGGTTTAGTCATTGGTAGGCATATCAAAAGATTATTTAGATCAACTCTGACTTTAACAAATTGAGATCACCAAAGAGGGGAAGTGACACAGTTTTAAGATAGAATTCATATCTCAGTTTCTCACACAGAAATGGAGTTTTATCTCCACTATACAGTACCCCTGGAGAGTCTCATGCTCTATTTCTAGCAAATGATATTTAAGCAAGATAGGAGAAATTAAGAGAAGTCAGGTACCCAGCAAGGGTGAGGAAAGAAATTTATAAACAAAACCAAGAATGTGACAGAGTTGTTGGTTCCTGTCTCTGCCACCTTCTGCCCAGAATGTCTTTGCTCCTCCAGGCCATCTCCAGAAGCACATGTCCCCCATAAAGTCCCATTTGAATTAACCTCTGGAGCCAACCTCAGTTATTTCAATAAAATTCATAGAATGTTAGATTTGGGAGCTATCTGGGAAAGCCTTTTGTCCAAACTCCTTTTCTCACCTCCAGCTACAACCATTGTATAGATGAAGAAATTGAGGTATAGAAAGTACCAATTTCATAGTGAACAAAAGGGTTCTGGATTTTGTGAGTCTGGGTTTAAAGTCTGCTTTTGTTTCTTTTTAACTGTGTGATCCTAGACAGGTTACTTTAGCTCTCTGGGTCATAATTTTCTCATCTGTAAAATTACGGTATGGGATCGGATGCTTTCTGAAGTTTGTTTTCATTCTGAGTACCATACTTAGGCATTACCTAGCATTCCCATATCAAGTGGTAGAACCAGGACCCAAACTCATTTTTTTTTTAAAATTTCTAGTTCAACATTTTTCCAGTCGCATAAGGCTTCCTGATTGGAGGAAGAGTGGGATACTTTATTTTGGATCATAAGACTTGGATTTGGAAGAGGATTTAGGGATCATTCACTGAAGTCTCACTGTATGAAGAAAGCCAAGGAGGAGGAAACTGAGGCACCAGGGACTAGGCAGAACTAATAAAGAGATAATGGAGGCAAGATTCAGACACAGGAACTCTAATGTATTCCTTCTATAAGCCAAGCTGCCTAATTACCCCATTAGAAGAAGTACAAAGACTAATCTTATGGTTTTTTTTTTAAATCCATTTAAAATGTTCATTTCTCCTTCAAAAGAAGAAATGAAACCTTCAGGAAGGCATTAAGAACGAAAACCTCTGTTGAGCCAGTTTACTCTTTCCTCCTCTGCCTACATTGCTGCCAAGTTCTGTGCTGTAGAGGGATGTATATGTACTGAAATTAATAGTTTGAAGATGCAGGTTCAGATGCCAGCTTGTGTGACCTTGGACAGGTTGCATAGTCTCTCTGAGATTCAGTTTCTTCATCTGTAAAATGGGAATGATAATGCCTGTACTCTCTGTTTTCCAGACTTTCTTATTGGGGAAGGTGTTTTTATGAACCTTTTATAAACCATAAGACAGGCTGTTATGGCTATGACTTCATTTTAGCCAGTCTGGTCATTTCTGTGGCTTTGTAAGGCAGGTCCCCCCCCTCCACCCCCACCCCCACACTGTCAGAGGCCCAGGGGCAGACAAAGCACGTGAGCACCCGTGGGGGTGTGGGAGGAGGGGCTTTCCGCTTGAGTCTGGGTTTTCGCTTCCTTTCTGTTTCTGTACCTGAATTAGCACCCTCATTTCCTCTTCTAGCCAGAAAGCCCCTGGCCCAGGCTCACGGATCTCCTCTTGGGAGGACTGGGGAACTTTTTCTGCTCTGCTGCCTGGACCACACAGATGTGGCCCTTCCTTGGCTTCTCCTGTATGCACATGGAAAAGAAAACAAATTGGCTTTGGGGTTGTACCTCTGACAGAGTTTCTCCAAGAGTGGACAAATTTTGGACTTGATGGATAGTCTGGAAGAGGATAGTAGACAGCTTCATTGTCCCCTCTCTGCTTCTTGGACTTACTCCAGTCTGGAGGAGGGCTTGAAGAAAGACTGGGGTAGGTGAGTTTGGGAGGTGCTGGCCTGCTCTTGACTCTCTGGTTCTCACTCTTCACCTTTGTTTCAAGATCAGAGGAACTATTCCTTTTCTCTTTCCTGCCTCTCTCCCATTTTCCTTCAAATTCATCTTTATTTAACCCTTTGACCTTACTGGGAGTTAGGAGGAGACATGAGCTCTATACTACTTGAGCTCTATTGTGTTTTGGCTGGTGAAGAGGGAGGAGCAATTTCTTGCAAAAGAAGCCATAAACTGGTTGAACTGAGAGAAAACTCTGAACCTAGAATGTTGGAATGAGGAGGACCTTTAGAACACAGAATGTGGAAACTTGGAGGACCCTTAGAGCAAGGAATATTGGAGTGGGGAGGGGCCCCCGGGGAACATGGAACTTGAAGGGACCCTAGATCTGTAAGGGCCTTGGATATCACTTTATCAACCTGTACCCCAGAAAGGAAACAGATTTGTCACAGTTGTGTTAACCTGTTGCACTTTCCTCTTGATAATGCCATTTTTATTGCTGAACCTTTGATTATAGACAAAATAAACAGTCTGAAGGTTCAGTAAGAGCTAGAATGAAATCCCCCAAACAGATTGTGAGCTTCTGGAGAATGGGAGCTTGCCATCTACGTTGGGGGGGCAGTGTTGGAGTAAGGAGTGGGTAGCATAGGACTACAGGATACAAAGCAGGCCTTCAGTAAATTAGCAGTTCATTGATTGAAAGAGGAAGATTAAGGCGAACAAAAAGAAGCTATGGGTGTCAGTGGTTATTTTGATTGAGGCAGGCAGATAGAACTGTCACTAAAAAATTGCCTCAAATCTCAGAAGCATAACCAGGAAAAAAACCTTGTCAAAATTAGAAATGCAGTTCCTTGATACAAACAACTGACTCAATCATCAGGTCGCAGTTAGAATCTATTGTTTGGAGCTGGGTTCTACAACTGGAGAAAGTTGTAGATAATAGAGGAGTATCATAAAAGATGACTAAAGATAATTAAAATTCTGAAAAAAATTACAAATCTGGTAATTTCTACACTTTTTCCAGTGTAGGTTCTTACCCAAAGGCTTTTAATTGACCAGTTTAACCAGGTTGAAGGACAAGATAACTGGAATTGGAGTAGAGAGCTGGGTTTCTTATTGTGATTGGGGAGTTTGGATAAGAATACTTAACATTCCTTTCCTCCTGTTAATTGGGGGAAGGTAACATTTAAATGGAAACCTTTGTTATTTGAGGTGGTTTAAACTCTATACTGATATTTGTCCTAAGGGACTGCTGAGACCCGGGAAGCCAAGGTCAGTGTAATACTTCGGCTTGCTGGGTAGGGGGTCCCTCCTAGGTGGGGACATCTGAGCAGGTGGGGAAACCTGTATGGGTGAAGGCTCCTAGATCTTTAAGTATGTAAGGTTGGGTTCTTAACCTTTATTCATCTTGGAATAAAATCAGAATGATTTTAAATGAATAATATAGATTAGATTACAAAGGAACTAATTAGATTATAAAGTAGTTATCACAATATTTAAATAATCAAGTCAGTGGATCCCTGTTTAAAAACCGTTGCCATAAGGGACATGGTGACCCACCAGGGAAACAACTATTATTGTCTTTTTCTTTTTCATCTGGAAAACAGATCAGTGACTAGATCCCACTGAAGAGGAAGTGATAGAAGAAATCTAAGCAAAGAAATGGGAAGTGGCAGGAAACCCCTTCGTAAACAAATTCCCTTTACTCAAATCCTGATAACTCCAGAACCTTCTAGATGTTCCCTGTAAAAACCTTGAAGTCTGGAATCGCTCTTCTCTTTTTTAAAGGTAATAATGGAGATGAAAGCGTCTTCCTAAGGCACTAAGGGCAGATTGCACAGATCCATCAAAGATAGAGTGGTATGGTGGAAAAGAAAATCATTGGATTTGCCATGCAATCTGGGTTGGAATTCATTCTCTCCTATTTGTTACTTGTGAAGTTTGGTGGGAAGTCTTTGGGTCCAGATGAAATTCTAAGGTTCTTTCGAGCTTTAAATCTTATAGTAAGATTCAGACTCTTGCTGAACTTAGTATGTATGGGGCAGGCTCCGGAAGAAACAACTCTTAATTCTCTGGTGGGCAGCTTTTAAAAGAGGTTCAGCAGGTTTGGGAAGAGAAAGGGGAAGAACCTTCAGCTCCACAGATTGGCATCCAGTAAGACCTTGAGGGTAGGGGAAGATGATGCATGACATTGGAGTGGGGAGACTTTGGAAATCCTGGTCTCATAGAAGAGCTTTAAAAGTCCTTCAGATGGAGCAGTGGCAGTAGGAGCAGACAATATGGGAGGACTTCTTAGTACTTCTAGGATTCTATGACTGAGTCTAGAAATTAAGAAAATATTTACTCAAGTAGAAACATGGAAATGTGTAGTATCATGTTATATGCTATTGTTCCATCTCTATGAATGTAAAAGTTGCTTTAAGTTCTTAAAAGGTTATTTCAACAGGGTGTCTGTCAAGTCTAGCAGGTTCTAACCAGTTGGAAGGGCCAAGCAATCAAACAACAAACTTTGATTAGCATAATGCTAGGCAGTGGATATCATGATAAAATTCAAACCGACCCTGTCCTTTGGGTGCTGGAATTCTAACTGTGGAGACATTTACATCATATATACATATATATATATATATATATATATATATACACATATCAATGTATGTAAAATAGAAATTAAGTGAATGGACAAGAAGTAGGGAGGACACTAAACCTAACTGTAAGGACTGATAGATTTCTTTGGCTACCCTGGCTCATGAAGGTGCTCTACTAAAGTGAGATAAGACTGTAAGTTATCTTGATGGAGCTAGCACCTCTCCTTCAGAGTATCCTTGATTTAGAACCACAGGGAATTTTACACATCAACTAAAGTCTGGAAAGTTTAATTAAGTCACTTGCTCAAGGTCATTAAAGAAGTGAATGGCAGAGCTTGGTTTCAAATTCTAAATATAACTTTATATCCATTGTACTATTCTGTGCCTTCTCTTAAAGTATAGTCATTAAATATTTATTAAAGCGTGTACTATGTTTTAGGAATATATACAAATAAGAAAAATAAATTTTATGCCTACCTTCAAGGAATGAGAAAAGACAAAAGAAAGAAAGATAAAAAAGGGCAGGAGAGGTGCCTGATGTATTTAGAGGCATGATGTCAAAGTAGTACAAAACAAGTTCTGATAGAAATTAAAACAAAAAGTTCAAAATAAGTTACATGAGCAGAATGTGGAATGACTGGAAATTTAAGAGATGACTGAGTATATATGGTTATCCCTTCCATAATGCAGAAGGGGCATAGTACCCTGGGATTTGGAAAATTCTCTTAAATTTTTTGGCCCTCCCTTTGTACCAGATAAGAAGTCTGAATTTTTTCTTTTTCTTTTTTCTTTTATGGATTGTTTACTGTATTAAAAGTTAAAACTTATTGATATTATACAATACATATATTTTATGCATTTCTGAGTTTCTAAACTTTTTCTCTATTGTTTGTGACTTTTGCAAAACTCCCCCCCCAAATTCCCATTTGATTCCTTGTGCCAGTCCATGATATATCAAAACCTCAATTTGTAAAGTCTCAATATGGAAAGGATAATTGAAGTTGAAAAAGAGATAATATATATAATATATACATAATATATATTATATCTATGGTTGATATTTGAATATTATTTCAAATTTTGATACAACTATAATTCATATATGTGTATATATACATATATGAAAACATTTATGAAATAACTCAATCTCAGACAAAGCTTTTCCATTAAGATGCATCATAAGGTTAGTAAAGAGCACTGAACTTGGGTTTTGAGTATCATTTTTCTCATTTTTTCTCCTCAACTAACCTGGTTCAAATTCATATATGAGTTTAAGCCTTACAACTACACGTGTGTGTGTGTGTGTGTGTGTGTGTGTGTGTGTATCCTTAATCTATATTTTTAAAATACATGGGGTGTTAGAAACAGCAGGATGGAACAACAGGATGATAGAACTAGAAAAGATCTTAGAACTTAGGGTGCTAGTGCTGGAACAGAACTTAAAACATAGTGTTAGAAAGAGCTCATCTTTAACTCCTTTGTTAAATTGGCAAAAAACCAAGACCCAGGAAGATGAAGTTAGTTAATTAAATTTATCTAGAGAGCTAGAGACAGCTGAGACTTGAGCTTCAGACTAGTGACTAAAGCCACTAGTTATCTTGTTCCCTTAGCTACATAGCCTCTCCCTTCTGCCATATATTCCTTGGGAATTGAATCTGAAGCCTCCTAAGGGTGGCTTTTTTATTTTGACCCCTAAAGTGTAAAAGCATTCATGGAAGTGGAACATTCAGTTCAGCCAGATGGTAGGAGCACCTATTGCTTTGTGAAGGGATAAAAAAGTAAAAGATCCATACAAGCTTCTTCTGACTGGATATGTTAAACCCAGTGTGACCAGAACACCTAGAAAAGCAATCACAAATGTTTGATCCAAATGAAGCAGTCACCCTCCGAATCTCAGACAGTACTCTCCTAAAAGTTGCACTATAGGTGAATGGAGAGAGCACTGACCTGGGACTAGATTTGAGACTGGTTTCTGCTCCTCAGCTAAACTAGTGGCCTTAGGCCAATAACTTAATGATGATTATAATGATTCAAATTTATAGAAGACTTTAAGACTTGCTTTAAAAGAGTTTGATCCTCCCAAGAAATGATGTTTACCTCTAAGTTATACATCCTCAGTGAGTTAGGGAGTATATTATTAGTCTCATTTTACATTTATTAATGCTAATTATCTCCATTCACATTTATTAGTGCCAATTATTTATTAGTACTAATAATTTACATTTATTAGTACTAATTATTTACTAGTACTAATAATTTGCCTTTATATAGAACTTGATATACACTAATTTATTTCTCACAATGACACTAGGTATTATCCTCATTTTACAGTGGAGAAAATTTGAGTCTTAGAAAAGTTAAATAATTTGTCCAGGGTCACACAGTTAATAACTGTCAGAATTGGGATTTGACTTGATTCTCCTCCTATCCAGGTTTTTGTCACTGTACCACATTGCCCTGCCTAAATTTCAGGTTCCTTTTTTGTAACTCAAGATATGTGGTTAGAGATGGAATAGACTAGATGATCTTCGATGTTCTGCCTAACCCTTAACATTTGAAGCTCTCTTCTAAAGTACCTTCTGTCAGTCTGTGTTCTATATTTTAAAGTCCCTTCCAGTTCCAACATCCTTTTATTGGGTTTATCCATTTGAACCTTTCTGAAAAGAAAGTCAGAAGAATTAGTTAAGATAAGCAAGTACTAATCTGTGTTGCCAAAGAATGAGTCCATAGGTAAGCATTTATTTCCCAAGCATTTCCTATTTCTTTCAGTCTGGAGACCTAGGTTCATATAAGAAAGATTAGGTAGCAGATCTCACTTTGTTTTCTTCCTTGTTTAGACTTCCTTCATCCTTCATTGCACTTTCTAAGGAAAGTGAATTTTCACCATTCTCAATACTTTTATGTTTTTTGTTTGTAAATAAATACCTCTGCCTTCTGGACAAGGCAAAAAAATGGCTGGGAGTTATGCACTTCTCTGAAGCCTTAACTTAAAGCATGTAGGTTGTAAATATCCTTGTCAGCAAGAACTTTTGACAGAAAAAATAATCTGCAAGTAAACTCCTTCATGATTTAAAGCTAGAAGAGGTTATAAAGCATATAACCCAGACTGTTCATTTTATGGAGGAGGAAACTGAGAATCAGGCAGGATTAAGTTGCTTGTTCAGGCAATATTATTATCCTAATATGTACTTCAACACTAGTAAATTAGATGTCACATAGTAGGCACCTTATTTGTCAAATGAATCAAATGAAATAGTTTTTTTTTCCTGAGAGGTCATGGAATCTTTTTCAGAAAAGTAAATCATCTCACTCCCACCCTGTTTGAAGGCAGGGAGCTGGACTAAATAGACTCAAAGTCTTTTTAATCTTAGGTTTATCAAGGTGGAAGATAGTGGGATCGTGTGATTTAAACCTTGGCAGACCCTTAAGAAATAATCTGTCAGGGGCAGCTAGGTGGTGCAGTGGATAGAGCACTGGCCTTGAAGACAGGAGTACCTGAGTTCAAATCCGGCCTCAGACACTTAATAATTATCTAGCTGTGTGGCCTTGGGCAAGCCACTTAACCCCATTTGCCTTACAAAACCTAAAAAAAAAATCCCAAGAAAATGTAACTGTAAATAAAATTAGATCTAAGTCCTTGGGAATTTCTCAACACCGTCTTTATTTTTTTAATTTTAATTTATTTTTAATGTTTACTTATTTTATTTTTCCCCCTAGTTACATGCAAAAACAAGTTTCAATATTTATTTCCAAAACCTTGAGTTCCAAATTTTCTCCCTTCTTCCCACCCCACTCCCTGTCACTGAGAAAACAAGTTACTAGATAAAGGTAAAAAATGTCAACACCATCTTTATTGATTTACTAAAAATGAAACAAACTAAAGTTAGAAATGATGCAGGGAAATGATGTAGAGAATTGTGAATTTAGCAGAAATAAAATCTTTCTAATGTGTGGAGGTCTTTACTCTTGAGATTCTGCCTCCCTTGGACACTATTGATTGTATCCTATCTCCCCTTGACCCTGGTATATCTTATCCTCCATTTCTACCTTGACTTAACTTTGGCCTGGACACTGGCAGACAAGAAATGATGTGTTAAAATTGGACATCAAGTAACTTGAGGAGTCAAATTTCCTTTGAAAGTCTAATCTTGGGACTGCTAGGTGGAGCAGTGGATAGAGCACCGGCCCTGGAGTCAGGAGTACCTGAGTTCAAATCCGACCTCAGAAACTTAATAATTGCCTAGCCCTGTGGTCTTGGGCAAGCCACTTAACCCCATTGCCTTTGCAAAAAAAAAAAAAAAAAAGAAATAATCTGTCAGTTATTAATACAATCCCTTCGTTTTACAGATGAGATAACTGAGGTTTAGTATGTGAAGATTTGGTTTCTGTTTTAAAAAAAATCCTTTGTGTATGAAGGTTTTTAAAGAAAAACTCATTTAAATAAATATTGCAGTAGACTGACCAAGGAGAGAGTCCCTTGGGTTCTCCCTTGTTGCTTCCCTAGTTTTTTTTATTTTTTTCCCCAAATTTTCCATTAGGCGGCAGCTGCAGCAGCACAGAAGTTTTTGTACATTTTAGCTGAGAGGTGTCTGGTTGTTTTTAAGTTCACAGAGCTCTGTATGGTAGGGTGTGGGAGGGGGCAGGCCAACTCATTTTGTGGTGCTTGGTGGGAGGCTCTTGTCCCCAGTGTAGGGTACTGCCACAGATGCAGCCTTTGGGGCTGGGGTGGAGTTTTGGTCACCAGAGACAGCATGGTCACAGTCCAAGAGTAGGATATTATGGGTTCTTGCATTTGGCTCTGAATCAATAATCCCAGTAAACAGTCTATTTCTTGATGTTCTAGGGGGAAAAAATTTCTCTGCAACCTAGAGATCTGTCTTCTTTCTAAACCTCTTGCTACTGGTGAGGCTATTTAGTCTTTAGCAGAAGATCTGAAACCTGGCAACTTCCTTTAATTCCAGTTCCCCCAATTCAGCAGAGTTGAGCCCAGTAGAACTTTATTTTCTCCCCATTTATACTTATAAAAGGAGTAAATAGTAAAGTATGTGAAATACTGACAGGGAACTAGGCAAGCTTTGCACTTTGCCTACCATATTTTATTTGATCCTCAGAATAATCTCATGTGGTTTATGATTCCCATTTTATAGATGAATATACTGAAGTTCAGAGAGGTTAAGTGACTTCTGCAGGGTCACAAAGATAGTAAATGTATGTATCTCTCTGAGCTTCAGTCTATTCATTTGTAAAATAAGAGAGTGGGGCTACTAAACTTTGAAACTCCCTTCCTATTCTAAGTCTCTGATCCTATGTGCTAATGACATGATTTACTTCTAGCATTTATAGAGACATTTCTGTGACTTTTTTGTAAATTAAGAGAAATTTCTTGTGTGAACTTGTCTGGGGCAACCAAAAAAAAAAAAGAACCTTTTGTTCTTTCCTATCCCAAGATGTGACAAATATTGGTTTCTATTCCACTAGTCTATCCAAACCATTCCTCATTTCTGTACCTGCCCTGATGGAGGTTGATTTCACTCTGTCCTTCCAGAGTAGAATTCAAAGTTTGCAGTATAAGAAAGGCAATGCTATTCGGTGGAAAGAAAAGAATTTCAGGAGGCTAAAGACCCAGGTTCACCCTTGGTGACTTTTGACAAGATCTTTGGGTCTTCATTTTCTCTTTTCTAGAGTGTGGGGATTGTCCTTGATGGTCTTTAATTTTCTTTCTATTTCTAAATCTGATTGTTTTCTGGTGCTCAGTCTTAGCTCTGCCTCTTACTATGTGACTTTAGGTTAGCCATCTCACCTTTGAACTTTAGTTTCATCTATAAAATGGGAAAAGGTTGGATTCCAGTTTCTCTATAAAGTCCATGCTGACTAAAAATCTGTGGTTTCTGGATGAAGGGAGTGTTAGCATTGTTCTCCAAGACAGAGCATCAGAGTCCCCATTTACCCACAGCATCTCAATGCAGACTGATAGAAGCAGTTGGCTTTGGAACCAGGCTTGTAGTACATGCTGGAAATCATAACCATGATCTTGGCTCTATGCAATAAGGATGACTGGTATGGATTTGTGTATATTTAAGAATATAATCACTGCTAAGAAGTATATGATGGGAAGTTATTAAATATAACTATGAAATATATAACAATGGTATATTAAATATTTCATTGTATATGGTTATTTATTGAATGTGCTAATGATCAGGTTATTAATTATGATAAATTAATCAATTGCTTTGGTCTTATGGCTTTACTTGTCTTGAAATCTGAGTACTGTAATTCTCTATGATGAAACAGACTATCCTTTCCTAACAGCAGCCTGTGAAATAGGTAGGATAGGAATGAGTCTTTCCATTTGACAAATTAGGAAGTTAAGGGACCCAAATGCTTAAACTACCAAATGTTGTAACCAGGAATGAAACTCAAAGCTCTGATTCCATTGCCCAGGGTACATTACATTACCTTGTTGCTTCTATGAGTTTCTTCAACCCGTTTTCACACTCCCAAGAACTGTCTGATTTCCTTGTCATTAGTCTTCCACTGGTACACTGGTGTATGTGGTATGTATCATGACTTCTCAACCTTTACACATTCATTGTTCATGTTTTTCTTTAAAAACAAAACAAAAATACCCCATGGAGAATCTTTACAAACCATAGAGATCTACCTGGGGTTTTTTGAATCTTTGAGGCCAAACACTATGCTGCCTCTGAACTATTACCCCTTTTACTAGATAACTGACCTATCTCCTGTTTCTAACATTTTCGACTTGAGAGACCTTGGACAAGTCACATCACCTTTTTGACCTTAATTTCTTTGTAAAATGAAGGGATTAGACTAGATAGTCACTTTCATCTCTAAAACCATGATCCCATAATCCTTTTTCAGGCCTTCATGTCCTTAATAAATAATTTATCTGCCTAAATTCTCCACTGATGCCTCATTTGAGAGTGATCTCAGAAGTCTTCTGGTCCAACTGTCCTTAAAAAATATTTGATAAAATAACTGACTCATATAATAGAAAAGATTCTGTTATACTAGCAAAATGTGAACTTGGTTTGTCCGGTCCCACCAACTTGATAAGACTTTAAATAATAGCCTGGGGACAAAGCCTTATCTATTTCCCAAAGACCAGTGGAGCTAAGTGTGAAGAGGCATGTCTCTGGAAGCTTAGCCATAATTCAATCTGAAATATCTAAACAGGTCTAATGTAGTCAGGATGATTGAGAAAAACTTCATTTATTCATATTATCCATATGAAATGAGAGCTTATCTTAGATCTTATACATCATTTGAATGACCCTTATCAAGAAGCTATTGTGGATAATACCCTTTTAATAATAAGGGAGTTGTCAATGGAATGCCGAGTCTGGAATCAGGAAGTCCGGAGTTCAAATATGGTCTCAGACACTTATTAGCTGTGTAATCCTGGGCAAAGATATATTAGTTTTTATTTAAGACTATGCAGTAGTTTTAAAAAATCTGTGATTTGCTTGATGAATAATAGATTCTATTAATAGTATGAATCTTAATATATTTCTATTTCCTTGAAGCAAATATCAAGATGAAACTGATTTGTCTGGCCAGTAACTTAAATGTGAATAATATGGGGTTAAGGAGAATTTTCCTAAAGAAGATTGCACAGTACCATGTATTTCCTTTAAGCCTTTTGAATATACTTAAGTGGAGTCATGATTTCATTGATGACAATACATATTCTACTGGTACAGCTTATAAATTATCTGTGACACCTTTTCATTCTGCATGATTCTTGTTCCAGGTTCTACATTTTCCACAATGGATTGATCTAGTCTTTTGGAATTCTTTCCTTTGCCTCTTTTTCTTGCTCATTCATATTCTCTCATTCCCCTCTTTCTCTCTCTCTCACACATACACACTTTCTTTCTCTTCCTTCATCTCTCTACTTGCTGGATATTGTGGTTATTATCCCTTATTCATATTACATGGCCAACCCAACTCCTTTTCAAATTATTTATTTCCACAGTGATTTCTCTCATTCTACTTATGCAAAATACATTGAATTATATTAACTATTTTTGTTCAATGTGCATGTTTTGATTGGGTCTCTTGCTAGTTTGATTCTTTGAAGATTTTAGTATTTCAAGATTTTCATCCACATAATTTGTAGGTTGAATGTTTTTAAAAAATGGGGATTTGCATTTTTGAATGACTTGGGATGCTTCCTTATGATTCAGTTTTGAACCCCAATTCATTGTCCCTCTTCAGGTTCTATTCCAAATATATGTACTAGTATAGTAACTGAATCTACTTGCCATCCTAATGTATATCATAGATTGAACAATAAGTATTTTTTGATCCATTTAATTCTTCCTCTTGTTGATTGACTGACTACTAGACTGAAGGGTGAAGGAAATACTGATTTTCACATCATTTACATGTCCACTCCTTTACTATCTGATACTTTTTTTTTTGGTTTTTACAAGGCAAAGTGGTTAAGTGACTTGCCCAGGGTCACACAGTAATTATTAAGTTATCTGAGGTCAGATTTGAACTCAGGTGCTCCTGACTCCAGGATGGGTGCTCTATCCACTGCACCACCTAGTTGCCCCTAATTTTTCCTCTTGTTAGATCTTTCTCCTTTAATTAATTTGGCATCTTACTAATGAATCTCTGAAATTTTCTAGGACTTGATGCAATGTTGCAGCCATAAGGGATGAGTGTCTACAGGACCTTGTCACATTTAACAGTAATCCTCCAACTTTTTTGGGTTATGGTCTCCTCTTTTCAGAACAATTTTCAATGCACAGAACAAAATTCATAGGATTATTTCAAAGAAAACTAAAGATTTTTGAGAATAATAGTATGTTTTTTTCTCTCCATCCATTTCTCTTCATTTCTCTCTATCCAAAGACTCCTTGTGGGTTCATGTATCCTAGGTTAAGAACCTTTGCTCTATATAGTCCACCTTCCATTTAGATTCTGTGTTAGCCATCCTCTGTAGTAAACTCTCTTATGGCAAGCATTGCATCTCCATGATTTTTGTTTTGCTTGATAGTAATCAGATGGTCATCTAATGGAATTTTGTCTCTAGGGTTACATTTATCAAGGAATGTTGTATGATGTTAACTTATTTGATCTTTTTTTCCATTTCTGTGGGGTTTTTTTTATCAAGTTCTTGACTCTTTTTTCATAATTCTCTTGTAGTACTCTCATTTCTTTAAAAAAATTTCTTCTCCAATTTGCTTTTTTAAAAATTTCTTTAAAATTCTCCTAGGAGTTCTTTTTGAGCCTGAGACAAAAAAGTTTTCTTTGAGGCTTTTCTTGAGCCTTTCTTTTGACTGACCCTGGAGAAAAATCTCTTTCTAACTTTGCCTCAGGTCTAAAGCTTTCTGATAGTTTGTGCTTTGGGGTAAGGTTGCTATGATAGGGTTTCTTTTTTTTCATGGTTAAACAGGAACATAATTTTATTTTTTTTTGGCTGTTAAAGATTTTATTTATTTTGAGTTTTACAATTTTTCCCCTAATCTTACTTCCCTCCCCCTCCCCCCACAGAAGGCAATTTGTCAGTATTTACATTGTTTCCATGTTATACATTGATCCAAACTGAGTGTGATGAGAGAAATCATATCCTTAAGGAAGAAACATAAAGTATAAGAGATAACAAGATCAGACAATAAGATATCAGTTTTTTTCTAAATCCTTGGACTTTGTTCAAACTCCACATTTCTTTCTCTGGATACAGATGGTATTCTCCATTGCAGACAGCCTCAAATTGTCCCTGATTGTTGCACTGATGGAATGAGCAAGTCCATCAAAGTTGATCATCACCCCCATGTTGCTGTCAGGGTGTGCAATGTTTTTCTGGTTCTGCTCATCTCACTCAGCATCAGTTCATGCAAATCCCTCCAGGCTTCCCTGAATTCCTATCCCTCCTGGTTTCTAATAGAACAATAGTGTTCCAGGACATATATATACCACAGTTTGCTAAGCCATTCTCCAATTGAAGGACATTTACTTGATTTCCAATTCTTTGCCACCACAAACAGGGCTGCTATGAATATTTTTGTACAAGTGATGTTTTTACCCTTTTTCATCATCTCTTCAGGGTATAGACCCAGTAGTGGTATTGCTGGATCAAAGGGGTATGCACATTTTTGTTGCCCTTTGGGCACACTTATGATAGGTTCTTACTGTATTGCATAGATCACTGTTTTGTCTCCAGGGCTGTTGGCTTTGCCTGGTGGATTGCCCTAGAGCTCAGAGCCTAATTGCAGACCTTTTGATATGAGACTGGCTACTGCTACTCTAGAAGCTAGCCTCCCCTTCCACCCCATTGATACAGACCCTTCTTGCTGAACTCTTAAACTAATTCCCTTACTCGCAAATCAGTTCTACTGTTTTCAGGTTGTTTGGAAGGGAATTTAGGAGGGCACCAGTGAGCTCCTGCTTTGTTACATTATCTTGTCATTATAATTGGTTTACTTCCCTTTTTGAAAGCAGTGATAGTTCTTTTTTATAATTTGATATATCTAATTCTTTTTGACCCTTGGAAATTGTTCATGATATATAAATGTGAGCTTCTAAGTGATCTATAGGTCATTGGCTTCTTTTATTTCCTTAAAACTGAATCACATTTTCCAATATTCTGTTCATTCTTTGTGCCTGAATATTGAAGTCCCTAAATATATTTATCTTTATCTATATCTATAACTTAGTTGTTGTATTATTTCTGCACTTGTTGTAAAGTTGTTTTGATCACAGTGTTGTTGATGATGATGATGATGATGACAACCATGATAATGATGTTTGACTTTCATTCTTTTTTATTTATGTTGGGGTTTTTTGGCAAGGCAGTGGGGTTAAGTGGCTTGCCCAAGACCACACAGCTAGGTTATTATTAAGTGACTGAGGTCACATTTGAACTCAGGCACTCCTGACTCCAGGGCTGGTGCTCTATCCACTGCGCAACCTAGCCACCCCATTGACTTTCATTCTTAAAGAACACCATGATATCAAGGAGTTGATGTCATGACAAAGAATAAATTGTATTTGAGTATGAAGGGGTGCTATACTAAGTCACCAGCCATATTTTCTCCTCTAGAACCATCCATTGGCCATCAGGATGACTAGACAAGACCCTAGATGTGAGGCAATCATTGTAGTTGTTTTAGTCACTGTGTGAATGAACTATGACTTATGTGAGTGTCTTCATTTTTGTTCCATTTGCCTTAGCTGTGAACTCTAGTAGATCACTGCCATTTTTCAACTCAGTAGGTATTTATAAAGCACTATTGCCCATGGAAGGTCCTGTTAGACCCTAGAAAAACCAGAGTAGGAATGTGGATAGAGAGTTTGGAGTCAGGAAGATATGGTTTGGAGTCTAACTCTGATGAATGACAGTGGACAAATCACTGAATCTCACTTCAGTCTCACTTTCCTCTATGAAATGAAAATAACAATGCCTCACAAGACCTGAAATACTGCATGTAAAATACTTTGCACTTTTAAAAATGCTATATTAATGCTATTGGTTATTATTAATCATATGGTTTAGAATAGAATAAAATACTCAATTTATAACAAAAAATAAAAGCAGTTAGATGGCATAGTTGTTTAAGAGCTAGATCAGGAATCAGGAAGACCTGAATTGAAATCTTGCCTCAGATACTAGCTATCTGATTCTGGGCAAGTCACTTAACCTCTGTTTGTTTTGCTCTCCTCATCTGTAAAAAGAAGAAAATATCACCTATTTCCCCAGGGTTAATGTGGGAATGAAATTAAATGATATTTGTAAATTATTGAGTGCTACAGAAGAAGCAACAGTTAGACGCACACAAAAAGATGCAAATTAAATCCTTTGAGAGATTTTCAGAGCAACAAGTGTTCTCTATGGAGAGTTGGTAAAAGCTTCTTGCAGACTAAATAGAATTGTAACAAGTATTAGTGGAAAACGTCACAGGGAAAGAGAAAGGAGAGGGGGATCCTTTGGGGAACCATGAAACAGCAAAGTTTAGCTGAAAGTGTATTGGATTAAGAGTTTAAAGGCCCTGAGTTCATACTTCATCTCTGCTGTTTAGTACCATTGGGATATTAGATGATTTTCTTATCCTCTATGGGTTTATCACTCATACAATCAAACTACCAGATTTCCAAAGTTCTTTTTTGATCTAAAGTTCATGATCCTCTGGCTTGAGCCAAGTGTTTCTCTTCCAAATAGACAAGATGATCAGCAGACCTGTCAAAGTTGAGGCTGTCAGAGTTGAGGCAATCTTGAAAATTGTGAAAGATCTCCACTACAAGTTAACTGCCCTGTACCTAATAGGAAAAAAATGTGTTTCTTAAGACATGTTCTCTGCCAACAAGTCTCTGAAGAGCCAGTGATATCTATTGTCTTGGAGGTTTGGAATGCAGAAGTGGAGAATTTGTAGGTTCAACTAATACCAATTTGAAATGCTTTGCTATGGGAAACAAGATTGAATCTGTTCTAGAAATATTCTCAGTTTTAAGCCTCAAAAAAAAAATCTTTAGGTAAGCAGAAACTGGGACAACAAGCATGTTGTCATGTCAGTCAGAAAGACATTTGTTTTAAATGTCTTTCAAAGATCAGCTTTTCAAAACAATTTTTAAACAAATGTTCACTTTGGCTGACAAGTATCACGTCTATCTGATTTTGTCTTTCCTTGATGAAAATGTCAAGTATCTCCCTGGCTCAGTTTTCTTTTACCTACTACTCATTTCTTTCTTCTTTTTTTTCAAGGCAATGGGGTTAAGTGACTTGCCCAAGGTCACATAGCTAGGTAATTATTAAGTGCCTGAGGCTAAATTTGAACTCAGATCCTCCTGATTCCAAGGATGGCACTCTATTCACCGCATCACCTAGCTGCCCCCTCTACTGTTCATTTCTAAGAATAAATGGCCTCATGCAACTAGAAAGAGAGACAATTTCAATTCATTATGTATGTAAACTATTTTGCCAATCTAGTGGCCAAATCACAGATAAAGGGAGAGAAAGATGTCTATGTATATAAAATCAACAGAGAGTTGGCTACAAAATAGGAAGACCTTTGTTCATACTCAATCTGGGTAAGACTAAACTGCAGAGAAGGGGCCAATCTGCTTTAGTAGAAGCGGTTCTCTACTAGCTATTCTCTACAGTGAAGAAATCACAGTGCTAATAAAAAAAATGAAGAATAAGGGTAGGTGCAAAGAAAAGGTGGTGCAAAGAAAAGGTGGAGGCAAAGTTCTGCGAGAAAGTAGAGGGAGAAGATACAATTTTTCCAGGCATTGTTGACTTCATGGAGATGGTGGCATAAGTGTTAGATCTTGATGGAAGAGAAAAACCTTCAATAGATGCAGTTAAGATGAAAGTTCTTTCCAGGCAAGCAGAGAGGTATAAGCAAAGACTGAGAGATAAAAGCTAGATCAAAACCAGCTTTTCTGTAGAAGAGAATGAAGTTACCAAGGGTGGAAATTGCTTAGCAGAGGTAAGAGATATCTTTGAGATGTCATTGATCAACCTTCATTTTATAGATCAGGAAGTAGAGGCTAAGAGATGTTAAGAGATTTTACCAGGGTTACAAAACTATTATCTGAGGTAGAATTTGAATCCCAGTCTTCCTGCCTTTTCCTTTCCACTGTTCTTCATTTTTACTTTTACTTCTTGCATTATCCTGTATCTCCTCTGCATTCAACTATCCCAGACCAGATCATTCTATGTCTTTTGACTTTAAGAGAGAGAGAGAGAGAGAGAGAGAGAGAGAGAGAGAGAGAGAGAGGGAGGGACAGAGACAGAGAGAGTCAGAGAACAGAGAAAGGGACTTTTTGTTTTGTTTTGCTTTTTCTCATTAACAGCAGGACTTGATAGTTTCAACTTTGGGAGAACTGAAAGATGAATAAAACATGGTATGTGTATTTTTTTTAAAGTTCACCTCTTGTGATAATTCTTTTGGAAAGATATCAAAGTAGTTTCAGGTCATGAGTAAATCTCAAGTCTGCTTTCTCAACTAATGAGTACCAAGATTTTATATTTCAGGAGTCATATTTGAAGAGATAATAAGTCATTAGTGTATCTTTTTCAAGCAACAGCAGGAACATCATTGTCACCAGATAATAGAATACATGAGGATGGGTTAGGTGTAAAGACTGGAAAATAGGAGGGGATCAAGTTAGGAAAGATTTTGAATGGCAAACAATATTTTCTATTTGATTTGAGAAGTGATAGAAAGTCACTGGAGCTTGACAGGCATAGCCCATGGGAAGCAGTCATCATGATACCAGTTCTTGTTGATATAATGCTTTCCGGTTTATAAAGTGTTCTGTAGCTATTGTCTTACTTGTTCCCCACTATGACTTTATGATGCATCGATATTGCCATTTCCATTTTACAACTATCATCAATATTATCATCTCCATTTTTACAGAGCAGAAGCAAAGGCTTTTGCCTAAATTCTCTAGCTAAAAGGTGACTGAGTTGGAATTTCTTTTTTTTTTGCAAGGCAGTGGGGTTAGGTGACTTGACCAAGGCCACACAGCTAGGTAATTATTAAGTGTCTAAGACCAGTTTTGAACTCAGGTACTCCTGATTCCAGGGCTGGTGCTCTATCCACTGTGCCACCTAGCTGCCCTCTGGGTTGGAATTTCAACTTAGAACGTACAAATTCCAGAGGTCTTTAGAACTATTGGACATCATAGAAGGAACAAAAGGGCAAATCACCCAAAAGAACAAAATCACTTCTGTGAAACTTTGGATCTGATGGGGAAAAACAACTCCTCTTCTCAACACCCTCAACTCCCCAGTAAGGGTAGGGCATAGCCCTACACTATTGTAAAAAGACTATATATTCTTGCATTTTATTCCTTTTGACATACATATACTGTTTGTAAACTCTGTCAGTATCAGTTGTGTATAGCAAAATTATACTAAACATATATGTCACCAATCTAAAGAACACTTAGGACTGAGTAAAAATACTCATTTTCACATCATTTTATCCTTCCAAAATTCTTATAATGTTAATGTAATTTCAGTAGAACTTAGTGTTTAATTTTTCCTTTTCCTCTTCAATCTTGTTGGGCAGAGCTAGTTTTTTCTTCAGTGGTGGTAGGAAGAAACTCAAGAGGGAAGTAGAGAACCCCCACCCCCACTCATGGACCAGTACCAATACTGATTGGCACAGAAGTTTCCCTGTTTCATTTTTCTGAGTTAGGCTGACCATAAGTCATCTGGTGACCCTTTACACTCAGGACATCTACCATATTTGGGCCAGATTTTAGTGCTTTAGTTCTATTGTAACTCAGAATTTATGAATTCAAGCAATCCACCAGCTTGAGCCTCCCCCAGAAGTAGGAATTAGAAATGTGGGGCTCCATGGTTGACAAGGTTGCCTTTGAATAGTTTAGTTTTCCTCCTTGTAATTTGGTTTCCTAGAAAACTCAGTCTCATCACTCTATGCAATTAAAGGCTGAGGTGTTATAGATTAAAAATTAGTTGGAAACTAGATAATCTAATCTTGAAGAATGATTGGTTCAAAAATGAAATCACACAAAAAAATTAACTTAATTAGACAATGACATCAGTGAGACAACATACCAAAATTTATGGGGCACAATGGAAGCATTACTTAGGGGAAAATCAATATCTCTAAACATTTATATCAGTAAAATAGATAAAGAACAAATCAATGAATTGAACTTGCAACTAAAAAAAAATAGAAAAGGGACAAATTAAATAGCAAATTGGAAATCCTGAAAATTAAAGGAGATTTAAAAAATTGAAAGTTTTGAACTAATAAACTAAACTGGTTTTATGAAAAAATCAACAAAATAGAAAAACTATTGATTAATTTGAAATATTAAAAGATTGGCAAATTACTGATATCAAAAATGAAAAGGGTAAATTTCTCAATTAACAGGAGTTACTTTACCCAATTATATGCCAAGAAATCTAACCACCTAAGTGAAATGGTTGAATAGTTAGTAAAACAAAAATTGCTCAGATTATTTGAAAAGGAAATAGAATACTTAAATAACCCAGTCTTAGAAAAAGAAATTAACAAACCATCAATGACCTCCCTAAGGAAAATATCCCTTGGAGCAGATGATTTCATTAGTGAATTCTACCAAACATTTTTTAAATAATCAATTTCATTACTACGTAAATTATTTGGGAAAATAATAGGGAAATCACTACATAAGCTATTTGAGAATAGTATGGAATACTACCAAACTCCTTTTGCATCACAAGTATGATGCTGTTACCTAAAGCAAAAGCAAAAGCAGAAAGAAAACTAGTGTCCAATTTCTCATGTGAATCATTTTTTGTTTTTTGTTTTTGCAAGGCCATGGGCTTAAGTGACTTGCCCAAGGTAACAACTAGGTAATTATTAAGTGTCTGAGATCAGATTAGAACTCAGGTGCTCCTGACTCCAGGGCTGTTGTACTGGGCCACCTAGCTGCCCCTTCCCTCATGAATCTTGCAAAAAACTTAAATAAAATACTAGCAAGAATATTAGAGCATTATGTCACAAAAATCATACCCTATGAGCAGATGGGATTTCAACCAGGAATGCAGTATTGGTTCTATATAGAAAAACTATCAGCATAATTGACCTTATCATAATAAAACCAACAGACATCATATCTTTTTTACAAAATACAATATCCATGCCTAATAAAAACATTTGAAAGCATAAGGATAAAAAGTTTTTCTTAAAATGATTTATATTTACCTAAAACCATCAGCAATCATACATATATAATGTAATGGTGATAAACTAAAAGCCTTCCCAGTAAGACCAGGGGTGAAACAAGCGTGTTCATTATCACCACTTTTATTCAGTATAGTACTAGAAATGCTAGCTTTAGCAATAAGAGATGAAAAAGAAATCTATCACTCTTTGCAGTTGATATGATGGAATATTTAGAGAATCAACTAAAACACTTACTGAAATAATGAATAACTTCAACTAAGTTGTGGGATATAAAACTCACATAAATCATCAGTATTTCTATATATTACCAACAAAGTCCAGCAGAAAGAGAGAGAAGTTCCATTTAAAACAACTGTAGAAAATATAAAACACTTGGGAGTCTACCTGCTAAGACACATCTCAAAAACTATTTGAACACAATTATAAAACACTTCACATAAATAGTCAGATCAAAATAATTTTAGAAATGCTAATTCCTAATGGGTAGACTGAGCTATTTTAATAAAAATGACATCTATCTAAATCTATGTATTATATACCAAACTAATGAAACTACCAAAGAATTATTTTGTAGAGCTAGAAAAAATAGTAACAAAATTCATCTGGAACTACAAAAAGGGAATCAATGAAAAATATGATGGTAGTCTACTAGATCTCAAACTTCATTATAAAGCAATAATGGCAAAGAAATAAAATTGTGGGTCAGTGACATAGATTAGAAACAAAATACACAGTAGTAAATGACCACAGTAATCCACTGTTTGATAAATGCAAAGATCCAAGTTTTGGGGAGAAGAATTCACTATTTGAGGAAAATTTCAGGGAAAATTATAAAGCAGGTTGGCAGAAAATAGGCATAACTCCATCTCTCACAATGTATAGTAAGATAAGACTACATCAAGATAACTTAGAAATAAAGGGTAATAAAATAAGTGGATTAGGGAACCTGTCAGATCTACAAGTAAGGGAAGAATTCATGACCAAACAAGAAATAGTACTATGATGTATAAGGTGGATAATTTTGATAAGAGTTTTTGTGCAAGCAAAAACAGTGCAACTGAGATGAGAAGGAAAGAAGGAAACTTGGGTGGGGGAGGTTTAGCATTTTATAAGAATTCAAGTTATTCCTCAGTTGATAAATGGACAAAAGATATGAACAGATAATTTTCAGAAAAAAATAAAATTTATCTATATTAAAAAATTCTGGTTGGCTTCTTTGGCCAAAAATCAATGATAAATTTTGGAGAGAACATAGACATTAATTGAGACAGTAATGTACTATTGGTGTAATTTTGAACTGATCACACTGTTCTGAAGAACAATTTGCACTATAAAAGGACCAAAGGACTATAAAATCATCCCTATTTTTTGTTCCAGCAAAACCACTACCAGGTCTATATTGCTGAGATCAAAGTAAATAGAAAAGTTTTATTTGTACTAAAATTTTTATAGTATCTATTTTTGTGGCAGTAATGAATTGGTAATTAAAAGGATGCCCATCAGTTGGGAAACAACTGAATAAGTTGTATGTTATTGTGATGGAATACTATTGTGCTATAAGAAATGAAGGGCAATATGGCTTCAATAAAACCTGGAAATACTTGCATGAACTGATGCAAAGTGAAATATGCAAATTCAGAAGATGATTGTATACAATAACAGCAATATTTTATGGTGATCAACTGTGTATAACAACTATTCTCAGCAACACCATGATCTAAGCTAATTCTGAAAGACATGATGGAAAAATCCACCTCCAGAGGATGAACTGATGGAGTCTGAATGTAAACTGAAGTATACTTTTAAATTTTTTTTCTTTATTTTTCCTGGTTTTTTTGTCTATGTTCTCTTTTGCAATGTGTCTAATATGGATATATGATTTACATTACTATACTTATATAAACTTTATCAAAGTGTTTGTAATGTTAAAATTATTTTAAAATGCAATTGAGAAAAAAATAAAAATATACTAATATTTTACTCCAGCAATGTCAAACTCAGATAGAAACCTGTCTCACTAAATTGTTGATAAACATTATATTCACTTTGGTAATCACATATTAGTGTTATTTATGTTTTATTGTATTTTTATTTATTTTTGTTAAACATTTCTCAATTACATTTTATCTGGTTTGGATGTTGAATAGTATATATCTTAAACTCAGATAGGAGTTTCTCTCTACTAAATTTATCTATACTACGTTGACTATCAACTTCCTTCTCTCCCTCTGTTGGTCCTCCACAAGGAAGTTGATATTCCGTGAAGATAAGATAATTTTAAACAAATAAGCAAAAAGAAATGAAACTATTAGTATTGGAAATAACAATAAAAATAGCCTTATGTGTTATCTCATTTTTTCCTCATAACCCTGTGATGTTGGTGATTATTATAATCTACATCTTACAAATGAGGAAACTGAGAGTAAGTGTTGAAGAAAGGTGCCCAAAGTCACACAGCAGTTAAGTTTCTGCAGGAAAAATTTGAACCTATTTCTTTTTTACTCCAAATCTAGGGCTCTTTCCACTCTATCCCCCAAACTTGACATTGAAGCAGTTCTTATGAGTGATAGGGGACTAATTGGGTCTAGAAATCTGCTGACATTCTCTTGATTAAAAGCAGAACAATTGATTTTGTTGTTCAAACAGTTCAAAATAAAAATTTTATGCTTCTAGTGGTGAACAAAACTGAAGAGTTGCTGTGGTGGACCTTACTTTGTTTTTCCCAAAAGAGAAGCTAGCTGCTGAGGTGGAAATTAAGGGTATCATGGAGAGAAACCAATATTGTTGGTAGAGAGTATTAGAGATGGAGAGTAACTTTGGGGGTAGTCTTAACTGATTTCATAGATTATAGGAGAGTGTATTTAAAGGAATCTTTGTGGGGGGGAAATAGATACACTCCCCATAATCTCAAATTTTACAGGAGAAATTTGAAAGATGTCAATAATGAAGTTCTAAAGGCATAAGTAGATATGATTCTGATGAAAATGAAAGAAGGAAATTACCTAAGCAAAGTAATATGGACACAGAAATAGATCCATCTCAGATTTTATAACTTGTAGAAGATGGGAGCAAGCACAAGTGATGACTAGACATATAGAGAAGAATAGCCAGATATGCCAAAGTTCAGAATGAGCTGAGAATGGACAGAAAGTGAAAAACAACAAACAAAAAAATGTGGTTTTATAGTTTGGTTGGGGCAAGAGTTAGTCAAGAAACATTTGTTAAGTGTCTTCAATGTGCCAGATATTGTATTAAGTCCTGGGGTATTGAGGAAGAGCTCAAAGATAAGCAAAAAACCATGAAATATAATGTAAGGTAAATGATAGGATGAAACCACTGCTTAAGATGGATATGAGAATAATGAATATATTTCCATTAGGTTTATCTCCTGCCAAATATGATGATCTTTGGATTGAGAAAAATAGAATAAAAATAATTTACAGATAATTAAAACTCAAGATGAGAAAGTAGATGATGAGAATGCATGGCTGTCTTCAGTACATTCATGTTATCAAGCCTAGAGGAAATATTTCCCACTGTACAATGTTCAGCTCATGACATCAAATTTTAGGAATGACATTGAAAATTCGGGAAGGTTTGGTGGCCAGGTCAGAGGTTCATATGGTGAAGAAACTAAAGGAATTTAGCCTGATGAAGAGGAACATGATAGCTCTCTTTGATACTTGAAGGTCCTTCAGGGAAAAAGAATTAATTTTATTCTGCTTGGCCTCTGAAAGCAGAATTAGGAATAAAGAAAGGGGTTCCAGGAGTGTATTTGGTGGAATATTAAGGTGAATATAAGCTTAAGGGATCTTGCTTCCTGAATTTAGGGAATAGGGAACTATTAAAAAGGTATCAAGAAGGGTTGCCTGCTACCTCCATGGCAACTCACCAGTCTGGTAAGTCCACATCTTAAAAATGTTGCAGGAGTGCTACTTGTGCAGGTCTAGATTGGACAAGATGGTCCTTTTGAACCTCTGATATTCTATGACTGTCCTTTAGGACCACTGTAATTCTCTCATTGATGGTTCTTTTCTTTTCTGAATTGTATATAATTAATAATAATAGTTATAATTTACACAGGGCCTTACATTTTGTCAAACACTTTACAAATATTACCTCATTTTATCTTCACAACAACCTTAAAAGATATGTGTGATTACTATCCTCATTTTACAGATGGGGAAGCTGAAGCAGGAAGAGGTTAAGGAATTGAACTCAAGCTTTCCTGAGTCTGAGTCCATTCAACTCAACAAATCTTTTACTTAGTGTCTACGCTCAAAAAGGCTAGCTATATACAAAAAAAAAAGCACAAGCTTTACTTGTTTGAACTCTCTGAAATATTAGACAACCTTTGAATTTTATGCTAATTCAGATTTTAGTATCAGATTTTACCATTGGATAATCTGTAATTTCTTTTTTTCCTTCCCTTCTAGGAGAGAATAATGATTTCCAAAGGAAAAATCATACTATTTCTGCTGATTTTATTAACTGCACTGGTGGTGCTCTGGGGATATAACAACAGGTAATTCAATCATTAGTGGATACAATTGTTGCTTTTGCTTTTTTTTGAAGTTTCTCTACTGAAAAAGAAAGAAAGAATTGGCAGTATATGTGATCAATAAGAAACTTAATTTTTTTTCCTTCCCAGCCCCAACTTTTGTCTCTGCACTTGAGTCAAGCTTGGTGCCTTCCCTAATTCAGACTCAGAATAACATAGTAGCAAAAGTATAACACTGAGTGTTAAAAGATGAGGTCAGGTCTTGAATTTACTGTTTATTAACTTGGTGATCTTGGACAAATCACTTATCCTCTTTGAGTATCCCTTTCATCATCTGTAAAAATGATGGCAATCTCATGTGATCTTTAGATCATAAGATTTCATATTGGAAAGGGAACTCCAAGTTATTCAAATCTAGCCCCCTGATTTTACAGATAAAGAAACTTAAATCCATTTACTCAAAGTCTCATCTAGTCCAATCCAATAAGCATTTATTCAGAGCCAGGAATAAAGCAATAAACAAAAAAAATAGTCCCCCAAAAAACTTATATTCTATACTAATACTACTACCATCTCCACTACTTTTACTTGTTGCTGTAGTTTGTTTTATTTTCTCAAATAGGACTGTAACATCAAGGAAGTGATGTCATGATATTTAAGTGAATTGGATTTAAGTGAGGAAGTGCTGTGCAAAGTCAATAGCCACAATTTCTCTTTCAAAGCCATTGGATCCAGTGACCATATATGGATCAGGACAAATGGAGATGATCCTAGATGCAAAATGACTTTTTTAAACTAAGGTCTTTTAACAGGTCTCAATTTGACTGAGACAATGTCAATTTAGTGATTAAACCAAGGGGGGAAAGAAATGAAGCAAACAATGGCTTATTTTGCATAGTCAAAAAAAAATCAAATCTAGGAGTGGAAAACTATTACTATTAGACTTTTGATTATTATTACTCTACTACCTTGGCTACCATGGTGGCAAAGGTTGTTACTACTACTACTGCTAATGCTTTTGTTACTATTACTACTCCAATTAACAGTAATTCACATTTCCATAGCTCTTTAAAGTTTATTGAATGTACTTCAAATAACTCTATGGTGCATAATTATTATCATCCACATTTTAAAGTTGGGGACACTGAGAAAGTAGATCTTAGATTTTAAATTTGGTCTTCTGACTCTAAATCTCACAGGGATATAGAGAGGAAAGCATTTGCTAAAACATACCACTATAGCTAAAGCTAACTGCTAGCATCTACTGAACAATGCTGGTTGGGTCTAGAAAAAAGAGGTCTCATTGAAACACCACCCTTTCTTCCATATGAGATTGGTAATTGAAAAGAAATAAGAAAAGTCATCCTCCCAGACCAAGAAGAGTGGCCAGACCTGCTGATTCTTACTGCAAACTAAGCTGGACTATTAATCTCTTATCACCCATCTACCTGGGATTTTGCTGAGAAGAAAATAATCATTTTGATATTCTGTATTTGCCAATAAAGTTAGCTTTTCCTTTTGGAGGTTTTAATAGAAGAGATTCTAGGCAAGTAGAAGAGATTGCTTGTGAATGCCTCTAAAAATTATATGTATCTAGGCAAGTTTATAATGCAATATACAGAGATTGGCAGATGTTATTATATAACTACTATTAGTTACTTTTGCAAGATTGCAAAGAATTAAGGAAAAAGTCATGGGTTAAGAGAGAGCAAATGTTGTCTTGCTCTTCAAAAAAAAGGAAGGAAGGAAGTAGATTTTACAAGTTATAATTGATTTTGTTTGATAGCAAACTTGAGGAAAATTCTAGGGCAAATGATTATACAGATGGTTTGTGGGTGCTTAAAACAGAATACTAATGGTCCTAACTAGCTAGCATAAACTCACTTAGAATAGCTCATGCTAGAATAACCTCATTTCCTTTTTTTCTTAAAGGATTAATTGATTAGTCTATCAAGGAAATACTCATAGATAAAATGCATATGGATTTCAGGCAGGCATTTGACAATCTCCCACAATATCTTTATGGACAGTATGCAGAGGTGTGGGCTAGATCATGGAATAGTTGGACACTAACAGAACTAGGTGAGTAACTATACTCAAAGAATGGTAACTGATATATATATTGGAATAAGTCTCAAGGTAAACATCTCAGAGCATGCCCTAGGGGCTGAGTCATGTAAAAGCTTTCAGTCAATGACTTAGATGAAATAAGATCATGGATGTAACTATAAAATGCTATGTAAATATAAAGCATTTCTATTAGGAATGATATATCATTATTATATTAATATCAGAGATATGATGGCTAACTTTTCCTCTCTCCTGAGGACTTCATATTTCACTGGAAAAACTGAACCCATTCATATAGAATTCCTCCTCTTGCCTCTTTTTTTAAAATTTTTATAAGGCAATGGGGTTAAGTGACTTTTTCAAGATCGCATAGCTAAGGTAATTAATTATTAAGCCTCTGAGCCTGGACTGGAACTCAGAACCTCCTGGACTCCAGGGCTGATACTCTATCCACTACACCACCTAGCTGCCCCTTTTTCCTTCTTCTCATTTCATTCAGACATCACTATTTTCTTCTCATATGAAGAGTGGCCCTTTTCTCTAGGGCAAAAATCCCTCAACATGCATCTTTAATTCCCTCCTCTCCTGTCTTCTCCAACAACTATTCTTGCCAACATTCTCTGTCCTCATTTTCCATCACACCCCAGGTTTTTTTTACACCATCTGTCTTGATGTTGCCATCAGATCTTAGGAGTTCCATTTTCTTTTCTATACATATGATTCCCAAATCTACACATACAAAATTAATCTCTAATCTTGAACTCTACTCCCGTCACCAATTGCCTTTTAGATATATCAAATTATGCACTATAGACATTTAAAAATCAACATAATTTAAGATCAGCCACTCATTGTTTTTCTCCAAATCCTCCCCTCTACCCAACATTCCTTTAATTGGCAAGGTCATCACTGTCCTAGTCATCCAAGGTCCCAAAATACATGTCAGCCTTGATTCCTAATTTGCATTCACCTCACATTTTCAGTCTGTTGTCAACTCTTGTCATTTCCATCTTCACATCTCATATATATATATATATATATATATGCTGCCACCCTTCTACAGACTCTTTATCACTTTGTGCCTGGGCTTTCC
Source organism: Macrotis lagotis (assembly GCF_037893015.1). Lineage (NCBI taxonomy): Eukaryota > Metazoa > Chordata > Mammalia > Peramelemorphia > Peramelidae > Macrotis > Macrotis lagotis. The sequence goes on from NC_133658.1 coordinate 331,576,262, forward strand.
TGGCAGACTGCTAGCTGGTCTCCTCTCATTCAAATCTTTCTTACATTTGACCATCAAAATGATTTTCTTAAAATGCCATTCAATTTACATCACCTGGCCTCACTTAACTCATTAAACTCCTTTAGTTTCTTATTAATAAACTCCAGGATAAAATATAAAGTGTAATGTGAGACTTCCTAGGAAGTAATATTTTTAGGCAAAAGTTGATGGAGACTTGGCCGAAATTGTAGGAGTAGATGTATAGGTTTGCATCCCCAATAGCTTGCTGCTGTTTTTCCCCCCATAGAATTTCTGTTATGATTTCTTTATCTTATTCCACCATTGTCTTATATTCTCATGCCCAGTCAAAAGTTACAAGAAAGTAATTCAGATTGTGATTAAATATGGTAGATGTAAAAGCCTATATTTCCAGTCATATCATTAACTGAACAAGTTATGGGGAAGGGATGGCTTTTCAGCAGTTTATGAGAAGAGGATCTAAGCATTTTAAAAAAGATACTGAGCTTAATATGAATCAATTAGTGAAATATGGCAGCCCAAAATGCAAATGTAATCTAATCTTCTTTGAGAAGTGGAATGACCAGGGAGAAGGATGTAAGAGCCTCAGTTTGTTCTCCCTGAGTTATATCTAAAATATGTGTTTGGTTCTAAGCAGCATGTTTTATGAAAGACATTGACAACTTACACTACCTCCAGAGGAGAGCTTGATGGATTGACATGCTATGCAAGCATTGGAAAGGAATTGGAAACTTGCAGCTTAGAGAATGGCAGACTTATAAAGGATATTTTCATGTATTTGAAAGGTTATCCTGAGGAAGAGGAATTAGACTCATTCTTCTTGTTCTTAGAGAACAGAACTAGGAGTGGAACAATGAAAAAAGTTGGAGCAAGACAGACAATCTTGAAATAAAGAAAATTTGTCTGTTGAGATAGTTGAGTTGAGGTAGAATAACCACTTATTGGGGGTATTATGGAGATGATTTCTTATCTAAATATCAGCTGGACAAGGATATTTCTGATACACCATAAGTTTCAGATCTGGGATTTTGTACCATACCACTGGGCATTTACATTTTTTATACTTTCCTCTATCCAGAAACATAGAACTGATAAAATGGGGAAGATGGCCTTATGTAAATTGTTTTCTTTATTTTTAGTATTGCAGCTAATCTAATAATATATAACCAATGATTTGCATAGAATTTTAAAATAAAAAAATAGGAATCTTTGTATATAATGATAGTAGAGAGTACTTGGCATTTATTGAGCAGTGAAATGATATGGGTGGACCTGTGCTATAAGCAAATCATTCTGGCAGCTGTCTTGTGGATAGATTGAAAAGAAGAAAGACTCCTAATTTACCTCCCTACTTCCAATCTTTACTCTTTTCAGTCTATCCACAAGTGATGAGGGCTTGAACTAGGATGCTGGCAATCTGAGTGAAGAGAAAAGGATGGATGCTAGGATTTCATAATTGATAGGACATGGAAAGTGAAGGGAGTGCAAGAAATCAAGTAAGATTCTAAAGTTTCCACCTTGGGTGACTGAATTGATGATGGTGCCTTTAGCAGTAATAAGGAAGTTTATAAGGAATGATTGGGGTGGGGGGAGTAAGTAGATAATTAATGCAAAGAGATTTGAAATCCTTCCAGTTCTTTTTATCATGTGGATTTTTGCTTACCAGCTGTCTCAGAGTATTAAACCTGCTGACAAATTGAGAAATACATGCTGGAGGCCTTAGATGTTTGGGGAGAAACAGAATTGAGTATTCTGGGAAGGCAGAGCCAAGGACAAAGCTGATACCTGCACATCCCACTACTGAAGATATTGAATCAAAATAGATTATAACCCCATCTTCCCCAGATGACCAAAACAGCTTAAAAGTAAATATTAGGATTTTTGCCCATAGAAGAGGAGGGCTAAATGACTGTATGGGAGATAAGACCAGCAATTGGTTACAGTGAAGAAGGTGAAGAATGTAGCCAATCTTATCATCATTAGCCCTTGTGGTCAGGTCAGCTCTTCTTAATCATTAGTTTAAAGTCACACAGTTGTTTAGTGGTCCACCTAAGGCTATAACTGGTATACTGAGTGATAGTCATGTGCTTTTTCCTCATGCTTACAGATTTTCACTAGTGTATTATAAAAGAATTCACTCTCACCTCATTTTATCTTTAAGATTTTCAAAACAATCTACTACATAATAATGCAGATTGGGGCATAGGAGACCAGAACCCTTTCTCCCTGATATTCCCCTTAATTATGGTCTCTGATAAAGTATGACTGGTGATCAAGGCCAACTAGAGCTTGGTTTGAACAGAAGTTGTTTGATTTGCATTGAAATTCTACAATTGGCTAAACAATTGGGGAGTGATACTATTGAGCATGTGTCTTCTTGACTTTATCTTAGAGGATGCTGAGATATTTGGGAGACAGCTAAGTAATAGTAACCAGCCACTCTGGAGCAAGAATCTTAATTGTAATCATTACAAAGGAATATTTTCCAAGATTAATATATTGTTTTCTTTTTGTTTACAGCACAGAAGGCTCTCTCTTGTGGATATACCCTTACCAGTAAGTGCCTTTGTTTGACAAGTATCCTCTGTGGAAGACAACTTTGATAGGAGTACAGTGAGGTGATGGCAATGACTCCATCATGTTGATATCATTGTGTTGGGTGAACAGGATGAAGAGGGGGGAAAACTATGGTATAGTGGAAGAACACTGGATAGGGAGTAGAAAACAAGGATAGAGTTTTGCCTTTGGTCCTCATTCCCTGTGTCACACAGAGCAAAGTAGTTAAACTCTTGGGATTTTAGGGGTTTTTCTTTTCAATTATAAAATGAATGGGTTTGGTTCATGACTCCTATGGTTCATGGCAGAAGGTGACATGAGTAGTGACAGCCAGAGAGCATCTGGGTATGTAAGCCTGCCAGGAGAGAGGTGAGGGCTTGGTAGTTCTCAGGGTATCTTGTGTTGAGGAAGGGAGTGCCCCTAGATGAATGACTTAGTATCTGCTGAGAAAGACCTATGGCTTAGTCAAATTCCAGACTTGGCATTCATCCATACATGGGAATTGCAAAAGAAATATGACTTACAACTTTCTGCTTCTTAGACACTGTATACTATTTCCTGGTCCTGCTGCTTTATCTTTGATCTCTCCCTCAATAACCTCTCATCTTTAACACTAATAAGATCACCCCATGTTTTTTAAAGTTGCAGTATGGCATAATAATTTAATGGATAACTTGGGAATTAGAAAGGCTCGGGTTCAGATCTTTGTAAGTCATTTAACCTTCTTAGCTTCAATTTCCTCATCTGTAAAACAGAGACATTAACAACCTCACAAATGATTTTTGAGGCTCAAATGAAATAATCTCTTTTATTTTTTTCGTGCATACTCATAGATCATCTTAAGCCCTTACTTCAGCATGTATACCCACTTTAAAGACCACTCACATAGCCAAAGATAAAGGTCATCGCAAACTGCCAAGTCTTAAATAAATATTTGCTGTCATTTCTCATTCTCTGATTTATACTGTGGTCATCAGTTCTCACTGAAATGATGGTTTCTGTTCATTGTTGCTCACTGTCTTATCAAATTTCCATCTCTCATTTCTATTGCCCTGTCTTGAAAAATTCTACTAGGACACAGAGGAGAAGATATAGCTGGACTTAGAATCACAGGACTTTCAATTGATACATCAGTCCTCTAGTGGGTGATCTTTCTGGAGTAATTAAATTGACCTTTTGAACTTTTATTTCCTATAAAATGAGTTCCAAAATATTTTCAGTGCTTTCCTTCTGGAGTTGAGGAGATTATTTGTTAAAGTGTAAAATACTCTATTAATGTGAACCAATTCTTCACCTTTATAGAAAAAATTCCCCAATTTTTTATTATAGCTATTAATAAAATATGATCTATTCATTCAGAAATTCTGGATACATACTTTATTAATTTTACTTAAGTATGAAAAGAGACAAAGACTTCAGACATGATTCTTACTCTTGGGGAATTTGTATTAAATGTAACTTGTACTGGTTTCTATGGTCAGTGTCAAATCTGGAATTTCAAGAAAGCTAGAGACAAAGCCTTACCCTCGATTGATCTAACTATAACGTATATTGATAGCTTTCAAACCAGTTAGATATACTCAAGACTGTTTCACTGTTACCCTAATATCCTTGATTATTGTTGTCCTTAGTGACTGAAGGAGAGCATGATATATGAGTGATGGCATGACTTGCACATTATGTTGATTATAGTGAGGAGAGTATTGTTCAAAAACATCCTTCTCACTTCCTCTTCTAGAACTGTCTTCACCCCATGATTTGATCTAATAGTAAAGAGAACTTCTGTTGATGATCTGATACAGTGGGAGATCTTGGTCTTTTGAATGGGGTCTTTCCCAAAATATTGAGTAAGAGCATTGGTATGATAATTTTGACTATGAGGTAAAGCTAATCTGTCTCTTGATGATCTTATCATCAGCATGATGATTTTATGGCAATGGTCTTTTCACCAGTAAGTAAAGCTAATCTGTCTCTCCATTCCAGTCTTTGGCTGGCTCTAGGATTTTAAACTGTATAGATAATTACTTCCAGAAAATTAATTCTACTCAGATCTCACTTAAACATAGATGTCCTGTGGCTAAAAGTCTCAAAGAAACTAGGTATTTTGCTAAGTACTAGCTATTATTTTGAAGTAGGGGCAGCTAGGTGGTGCAGTGGATACAATGTCGACTCTGGACTCAGGAAAACCTGAGTTCATATCTGATGTTTACACACTAGTTATATGACCCTGGGCAAGTCACTTCACTTTGTTTACCTCAGTTTCCTCATCTGTAAAATGAGCTGAAAAAAGCAATGACAAATCAGTCCAAAAGTATCTTTGACAAGAAAACTCAAATGGAGTCATGAAAAGTCAAGACACAGCTGAAAAACCACTGAACAAAAACAGCACACTGAAGTAAATTAAGGGACTAGAAAACATTGAAAAATTAATCCAAGTATGGTAGCCCATTCTTGACCATATTTTGATGCACAAGTCATTAGTAAATTATGTAAAGTTAAATATGATTTGGTAACAATTTCTTTGGAATATAGAGGTTTATCATTCACACTAGTTGTCTTTGGTTATGTGAGTGGTCTTCAAAGTGGCTAATCATGCTAAAGTAGGTGCTCAAGATGATTTATGAGTATGCAAGAAGAAAATACAGATCTTCCTATTCCCAGAATGACTGGTTTCTGTCCACTTCTGCTCTAATAGGATTGTGGTGGCAGCAAAGGGGCAGGTTGATAGTTTCTTTTCCCTTTTCCTCATTTCCTTCCAAGGCATAGGTGTCAGTGTCAATAACAGAAGAGACAGAAGTAGTAGCTTGTTTTTTTTGTTTTGTTTTTTCAAGGCAATGAGGCTAAGTGATTTGCCCAAGATCACAAAGCTAGGTAATTATTAAGTATCTGAGGCTGAGTTTGAACTTAGGTCTTCCCGACTACAGAGTTGGTTCTCTATCCACTGCACCACCTAGCTGCCCCAGTCATTTTTAAAAAATAAACATTTATTTTCCAATTATACAATAGTAGTTTCTATAATTTTTTGTAAGGTTTTGAATTTTACAATTTTCCCCCACTCTCCCTTCCCTCCCCCCCAGAAGTCAATCTGATAATCTTTACATTGTTTCCATGATATATATATCAAACTTGATTGTGTTGAAAGAAAAAAAGGCATATTCTTGAGGAAGAAAATTATGTAGTATATAAGAAAACTTTTTTCTTAAATTGAAGGTAATAATCTTTGGTTTTTTGTTTAAACTCCACAGTTTTTTTCCTCTGGATACAGATGGCATTTTCCACCACAGATAGCCTAAAATAGACAGAAAGCATCTTATATGAGGGGTATGAGATAGATGTGGTGGCAGGAGCTGTGGTCAAGAATGCTGGCCAAGGCACCAGGGGCAGCTAGCTCCAAAGTCAAACAGGGCTAGCAGGTCACAATGAATAGAGCTCCTATGGTGACCAGGGAAGCAGAAATCCCTGTATGCTGTGCCCAGTATATATAGGCTAAACCTAACACAATGATCCAGAAACCTATGAAAACAATAATTATTTCTGAGATTACTACTAAGATACTGGGAAAGTGAAAGAAAATAAAGTGGAAAATCACAGAGTAGGGCATAAATATTAGTATCTTGCTTAACTCTGTAGGTAACTCCTATTTAAATTTTTATTATGCTAAGGACATAAACTGTGAACAAATGAAGTTTCAATTCTAAACAGATCTCAGCTCTCTATGATATTATAAGCCCATCCCAAACACTTTAACAATTGTCTATATCATACTGGCTAAATATGGCCCCTGCATACATAGCCCCTTAAAGCTCTTGCAAATGAAAGCAAAGAAAACATAAGAGACAGGGAGTTGGGCATGCAAAAGAGCCGTTCTATGGGTACTAATCTCCACTGTAAGTTCTGTTGCACCCAGTCATCCAACACTCAGAGAAAAAAGGTGGTTTAGGGCCATGTTCTTCATATACTCTTCAGAATATTGTTCCCCCATTGCAGCCAGCTGTGATCATTTGGATAAAGAACTATCTCTGTGGCTAAATTTAGATGCTACTATAAACGGGGAAGATAAACATCTAAAGACTGAGATATACAGATCCTGAATACAAGAAGGATAGAAGCTATAGCCCAAGAAAATATTCCAGACCAAAAAAAAAAAATCTATGTGACTGAAAGGACTTAGAATCTGGATAATCACCAAGTATATCCAAAGTGTATTTCAGAGAAAGTTTGGAGGCTGGTTGCACATTATTATTTCCTAAAGGAAAAACAAAAGCTTTGCTGCTTCTTGAGTAGGTGAAAGAGAAAATATAAAATAAGATCATAGTTCAGAAAAAGCTATTTACAAATGTCACAGGAATACCCAAATTATGTACCAGTAGAGTAACTGAAGCATGTCAACCTTTACTTGAGTCAAAATTGATAAGCTAATTAAAGAGGTATATTTTAATCAAGCACTCCTTCTAACCTAGAATTCTAATAACTTGACCAGCAAATGAAAAGTTGTCTGTGTTCCCAATAGGTCATTAGTTAGATCCAGTTAATGTTTTGATCCCATTGACCATTTACTGCAAATGAAAAAATTCTGATAAGAATGAAACATATGAAAATGCCTATATTTACATGGGAAAAGCAAATTATATATGCTCGGAAAAAGTTTAAAAATCTAACTTATGACCTGATGCCCTCACTTTAGGTCAGATGACAAAATAGGTCCCATGTGAGTGAACAGTGAAGATTTCATAAATTGGAAGGATTTTTACCATAGCATATTCATTGTCAGCACCAAAGGTTGTATTGCTGTATTTAAAATATATATATTAAACTAAGATTTTAAAAAACAGTGAAGCATATTTAATCAGATTGATTTCAGCAAAAATCCTTTAAGTATAATATTTTTATGGAGAGTAAATGGTTCCCCCATCATTAGTAAATAACATAGCATTTAAAATGTTATTTATGATATCTTTATTCCATTTAAAAAATTTATACTTCTGTCTATATTTTGTAAAATGTTAGCATGGTAGTATGTGTTTATAATTTATATAGAAATACATATATATTGAGGAATTGTGATCAAGAAGGGTTTTTTACTGATAGGAGTTCATAAAAATTTAGAGCTTACTGATATTCTCTTCCTCCTTGGTGAAGGACATGGTTTAAATCAACCTAAAAATCTGGAAAAGGAAAAGGGCAGTGGGTGGGGGTTGGGGCAGGAGAAGGCTGAATGTAAATAGTGGCATCATTCATCTTAAAGCAGGAGTTTTAGAGTTGGCTATCAGAGGAAACCTGGGTTGATCTTGGCTGCCTTGCTTGTGATCTCTATGACCTTGGAAAAGTTCCTTTCTCTTTTAGAGTCTCAGTTTCACCATGTGTTAAAAAGAGGAGCTTGAATTATATGGTCTCTAAGGACACTTCTAGCTCTAAAATCAGCCCATTTAAAATCTAAACTCTGGACACCTTGGATCCTTTAAAAATGTTTTTTATTCTATTTCTATATCACAGTCATTGCAGGCTACAATCACATTCATCCCTATGTTTGTAACAAAGGAAAACAGTTAAACCAACCTAAGACAATGCAATGTGTCTGATAGTGTTTGCAACCTTCTGCTTTCCTACTCTTCACTTGATGCAATAAGACAGGTTATTGCTATTGATTCTTATTGGGCACAGACTACAAGACTGAGAAGTCTAAGGTTCCATCAGAATGAAAATAATCACTATAATTGTTGTTTTTGAGTTGTTTCAGTTGTGTCAACTTTTTGCTATCCTATTTGGGGTTTTCTTTGGCAGAGATATTGGAGTAGTTTGCCACATTTTCTTCTCCAGTTTATTTTACAAATGAAGAAACTAGGGCAAACAAGGTGAAGTGACTTACCCAGGGTCACATAACTAATAAGTTTTAGAGATCTTCCTCACTTCAGGTCCCCCCCACTATCTATTCTTTCATTTCCACACATCTCCATAGTTCAGTATGCCCACAGGATGGGCATGAGGATGCTCCTGTACTCTGCCTCTGATGCATGCTAAGAGAAATTTGTTAACCTGAAAAGGCTGTAGAGAAATGGACTATCATTGTTTCTTTTGAAAATAGCAAAGTTTCGGTGAGGAAGATAGGGCAAGTGTTTATTTCTGTTTTATTCATAAGAAAATTGAGACAGATCTGATCTGATTTCTTGCTCTTATTATTTGGTCTAAGGTCCTAAGCATATGATTCTGACAGGACCAGGTCTAAAATTCAGATTTCCTGTCTCCCTAGAAAAAGCCATTGGTGGGATGGGTCCAACATGATGGCACTATCTTTCATTTTTGGGAGAGTTTAAAATCATCTTTCCTTGCAGCTGCTCTCTCAAAGGAACAGGTCTCTGGGTCAGTAATAGCTACAGTGCTATAAGGCTCACAGTGTAGTTTCCTCTTGGTAGCTGAGAGCTGAGAGGCCAGTCTGTTACTCTACTTCCTTATTTAGCAAGCTGATGTGCAAACTATGTTCTGTTGTCCCGTTCCCACCCCCACCCCCCCACCCCCACTTCATGGAGGACCTCATTCTCTTGGTATGTAGCCTAAACAGGACTGTACACTAAGCAGAAGCAGACCCATTGTAACTACAAGTGTGAACTTTTCTTTTTTTACCTGTTAACTTTGCCAATTTCAATTCTGGTTAATTTGATGGCATTATGGGAAGGAGAATCTTGGGGTCACATCCTATTTGTACTGTACTGTGACCTTGGGCAAGTCATTTCTTTTTTTGATTTACACTTTTGAGTTTCATTTATTGAAGTCCCATTTTTTGCACTTGTCATTTTCTGATAACAGCCCAACCACTGAGTTCTTCTTGTAATGAATTCTTATGCAAAGTTAGCTGGTTGGCTTTATTTCATCTGACAATGTATAATGTATTCTGCACCAATGGTAATTCACTCTATACCAAGAGGGTGGAAACATGTTCCGCCATCTGTTTTATAAGACCAAATGAGCCTTTGGGAAAATCATTATCTTCTATAAGCCTTAATTTATATATCTTTAAATGAAGGGGGTGGACTAGAAATAACTGACATTGATATTGTTCTTGGTATATGCCATCTTGTTTGATACATATAAAAATCCTAAAGTAAGCATTCTAATCACATTTTCTCATGAGGAAATTGTAGGCTCAGAAAAGTTGAAATTTACTCATGGTAGCACAGCTAGTTAATTCCAAGGCAGGATTTAATAGATAAGTCTCCTCATACTTATAAATCCAAAGAGTTTGTGATTTAAAATCTGACTTTCTCAAACTGACACCATTTTACTTAATTGGGTAAAAATTGAGCCTTTCCATCTTGTGACAAAGACACTTAGAATTATGACAGAGCTTCCAAGGAATGGAGAGAGTCTTCCAAGTTGAACCTTATTTTACAGATGAGGAAACTGAGGTCTAGAAAAATGAAGTGGCTTGCTTAAGGTCACACAAGTAATAATAGAGTTAGGTTTCAAATCCAGGATTCTTTTCAGTCTTACATTACTTCCCTTTTGTGACTTGCATTGATTTGAAGATTCTCTGTCCTGTCTGGTTTTTGTTTTTCCATTTATTAGAAACTCCTTTGGTCAGCATTGCTTCCCTTCCCATCAGGCCTTTTCCCACCCTCATCACAGTTATTTTTTGGTTTTTCCCTCACTAGAATGAAGGCTCCTTTGGGGCAAGGAAGGTTTTGCTTTTACTCTATGTCTTTAGTATGTAGCATATCGTACCATGTCTTGTCCATAATAGATCTTGTCCATAATAGATGCTTGTTGATGCTAAGTGACTTTCCAAGTTAATAATTATTCTCTTCCTACAGATCCAGAAGGAACATTAATAGCAATACCAATTTTCAGAAGAGATGGTGGTTGTCTAACTGGTTTAACAATAGGTGAGGACATCTTTGATAGGGGAGCTCTTTTTTTCCATGAGTTTATGATTCCCAGATCCTACAAAGTTAAATGACCATCAAAATTCCTTTTAATTTCCTGTCAAAACATGTCAGGGAATCTTGTCTTGGTGGAAGGAAATTATGACATCAGCTTTTATCAGCCCACTTTTATTTCATAATGAGTATCATCAGCCCCTTCAGGAATAGCTACACTGGATTCAGTTCACTCCAGTGTATGGAAGTTACAAGGAAACAGGTTTTCTCTCCTTCAGAGTAGGAACTTGCCAACAACTTATAAACTGCCCCTGGAGAATGAGCTCCCTGTCCCTAGATAAGCTCAGGGAGATGGATGTTCTGTATGAAATTCCTTCATTGAATGGAAGTCTGGATTGAAGTGTCTATAGTCAATTTCCAGTTCTTGATTCAATGGGCTTCATTTTGTCAAGGATTATGCAGTTTAGAGAATTTACTGGAGTGGTCAGATAGGAGATCATGATAGCATCTGTCCAGAAACACTTTACCGGTATTGACTGCCTCACATAAAGAGTTCAAAGGCCACCTGATAAAATTGTGACTTTCAAAATCGGGATCACCTGGATTCTAGCGATTGCCTCTGGTTGAATGTCTGGTGAAGCACTTTATATTCTTGGTGGCTCAATCAACTCTAAAAGATGTTAAGCTTCAAAAAGGTTGCTAATTGCCTTGTCATAGGGAATTATCTAACTTGATGTAAGGACATCAATGAGAACTTTTGGTCAAAAGAAGAAAGGTAGTAAAGAAGGGATATAGTGATTTCATGGATGTATTCCAAGCCCTCAAATGGTGCTGATTTTCTTCACTTCTGTGTAGCAAATCTGTGATCTAACAAGTATTTGATCATTTTGAATTATATCCATTGTCTCCAAACTCAATTGTCTTTTTCTCTCTGTTTGCACCCAGGAGCCAGGATGATCCAGTTGAAGAGCCCCAGCTGTCAGAATGGTTTAATCCCAAGTAAGAGGCAAATCTCTGCTCTCTAGAAAGTTAATACTTAAAATGGCTTAGTGAGAGATCAAAAGTATTCTATGGCTAGTTGTCACTAACCTGAAGAAGATTCCAGATTGAGGAAAAGAGAAAAATTCTTTGTTTTTAAGCGTAAGGAATGGGTTAGAAGCACAAACCCTGGAGATTTTGAATAGTGTTTGCAAGATATATAACAATTCCTAAATTGAATGGGCAGTCATGGAATGTCAAAACTGGATGGAAATAGTCTAACTCAATTAGCTTAAAAGTAATTATTTGTTATAGGTATATATATATATGTATACATAGATTATTAGTCTTGTAATGACATTTTATAGAAATCTTCAAGGGGAGTCTAGAAAAAAAAGATTAGTTAAAAGGCCCTGTAGAGTTTATTCTTTTTTTTAAAGAAAGATTTTATTTATTTTGAGTGTTACAATTTTTCCCCAATCTTGCTTCCCTCCTCCCACTCCCCACAGAAGCCAATCTGTTAGTCTTTACATTGTTTCCATGGTATACACTGATCTAAGTTAAATGTGATGAGAGAGGAAATCATATCCTCAAGGAAGAAAAATAAAGTATAAGAGATAGCGAAATTACATAATAAGGTAGCATTTTTCCCCTAAATTAAAGGTAATATGCTTTGATCTTTGTTCAAACTCCACAATTCTTTCTCGGAATACAGATGGCATTCTCCATTGCAGATAGCCCCAAATTATCCCTGATTGTTGCACTGATGGAATGAGCAAGTCCATCAAGGTTGCTCATCATCCCCATGTCGCTGCTAGGGTGTAGAATGTTTTTCTGGTTCTGCTCATCTCACTCAGCATCAGTTCATGCAAATCTTTCTAGGCTTCTCTGAATTCCCATCCCTCCTGGTTTCTAATAGAACAATAATGTTCCATGACATACATATACTACAGTTTGTAAGTCATTCCCCAATTGAAGAACATTTACTTAATTTCCAATTCTTTGCCACTACAAACAGGGCCACTATGAATATTTTTGTACAAATGATGTTTTTACCCTTTTCCCATGATTTGTAGAGGTTATTCTTGTTCAATTCAATTAAGAGTTCAATTAGAACTTTATCTTCTGAATTTTTGTTCAACTCTAGGATTTAGTGTCTCTGTGTGTATCAATAATAATATTAAAACTAGAATTCAAGATCTCCTGAATTCCATTCCAGTGCCCTTTCTATGGTCTTGACCTCAATCATCTTTTTTTTTTTTTAGATTTTTCAAGGCAATGGGGTTAAGTGGCTTGCCCAAGGCCACACAGCTAGGTAATTAATTATTAAGTGTCTAAGGTCAGATTCGAACCCAGGTACTCCTGACTCCAAGGCCTGTGCTGTATCTACTGCACCATCTAGCCACCCCCTGGCCTCAATCATCTTTAAACTAACTTCTATGATTTGTTGAAGTGGTGCAAAGAATAATGGATTAGGGTTCAGATTCCTACCATTTCTACTACCTGTTGACCTTGGACAGGTCACCTTCTGGGTCTCACTTTTCTCTTCTTTAAAATGAATGGTGTGAACTAGAAGTCCTCTATGGTCCATTCCAGCTCTAAATCAAGCCCTACCTCTTATAAACCTGTGATATATTGATAAATTCATGGGAATCTGTGCCTAGGTAAAATGTAGGGATGAATGTCTTTCTTTCCCCATTATATGGCTTTAAGGACATCTGAGGGGGAACCAAAAGCAAAATAAAGTTGATGTTAGCTGATGGCAAGCCCTGCCTGTGTCAAGAGTAAGGTTAAAAGTGAGAGTCCAGAGAGAAAGGAAAAGAGGGACTAATATACAGTGGGTATAATGCCACCAAAAACTTCCTCTTTTGCCTACATATCTTGACCTTTGTACTCTTTCCCCAGTATTTATAAAATTTCTTTGTAGTTGGATCTCAGGATATAGAATTCCAAGTTAAATTTTGTCATCCCTTAGCTGGAAGGAGACTGAGAAGTCTAGTATCCTCATTTTCCAAATTAGGAAACAGATTCAAAGAGTTGGAGTCTTATTCCCAGGATCAATGAATTAATAAGTGTAATCTGGATTTTAGACCCAGATTTCCTGATTTCGTATCCAATATTCTTTCTGCTCCATGGGTCCACCTAAGTACAGTAACTGATTTTGTTAATATTGTCTATTGTTTTAATAAAAGAGTTTGATATATTTACTTTTCTCCCCCAAACAGACAGCGCCCTGATGTTCTGACAGTGACAAATTGGCTTGCTCCAGTCATTTGGGAGGGAACTTATCATAGAAAGATTCTGGAAGACTATTATAGCAAGCAAAAGATCACAGTGGGCTTGACAGTATTTGCTATTGGAAGGTAGGTACCACTGGTGAACCTTCTTCATGTCTATCTTTTCATATGAAAAATTATAATGGGCTCAGAGAAGTGATAAATTCTGGGTTTGAAATGAAATGTACATGTTTCGTACATGTATTTCTTGCAGATTTTCATTTTTGTATTAATTTTCATTTGTAATTTCCATTCATGGCCAACATATCCATCAAGCAAATTGAATAACAAAATGGAAAGATTATTAGATGGGATTTCAAGACTTGGAAGAGCTCTACCACTAATTCTTTAAAATTTGGGTGAATCATTTACCCATCTTTGAGGAGATTAGACTGTATGTTTTAAAAGATTACTTTCAGGTATAATATCTTATAACTTCAAAGATCCTCCTTGTAAGCTCATTGGGGAAAAAGTCTCAAAAAAAAATTGGAACACAAAATCCATCAACAAATTCTTCCTTTGTTTCTCTTCCCAGAAATCTCCTTTTGCTCCCTTGACTTTCCATGGATCCAGGGTAGTACTCATACTTTCTATGTCATCCCTCACCCTTATGACTTTTGATCCTCCTTTTCTGATCCTACATCTCATTGAGAATATTTATTGCTTTGCTTTGTGAGTAGAATCTATCATTGTTAATATGCTACAATTGAATCCTCTTCTTTCTATATCTCTCCCTTGCACTTTTTTGATTGTTTCTATGTATGATTTTCAGTCATACAGCATCACTGGAAGAACACAGTGTGGAAAAGATGCATTTTGATTGCAGGGAAAGAATTTGAGATGGAATAAAACAGTATGCAATTTCTCATGGGCAATTTTGTCTTCCCTTCTTCTCTTGACCAATGCTGTGCCCAATTTATAGTTCATCTTCTGTGACCGTGAGTAAGATATACATACGATGGACTAGCTTCATGGGCTAGCAATTCACTTATCAATTCAATACAACAGGTGTTCTTCAACCATTAGATTTTCTCATATAGAGTATTAGGGCAAACTCTTAAGATTCTACTTTAGGAGTCTCTGCATTGTCCTGGGGCTTGATGCAATCAATTCATTGTTATCCACAAATAGAAGCATCTAGAGAACCTCACCATCTAAAGTTCACTTTTCATTTTGATGATGTATTGAACATCATTCATGACAGTGACAAACAGCTTATATTTCCCTATCTTATGTCTTGCATGATAACATATATCACAGGAGCATTAATATCATATCAGGGTCATCCTTATACTTTGCATATATACCTCTTTACTTTATCTCTTGTATGTTATTAAGAAATCATGGGCATCAAATTTATTTCTGTTTTTGCATATATCAAGAATAATATACAATCCATACATAGGAACAGGAGACATTTTTAAAGGAGAATATCTGAGGCTTCATCTTAACACAATTAGTAGTGAACTAGTAGAGAACAGGAAAAGCATCAGGTTTGAAGTCAGAGGACCTGAATTTGAATTCCAGTTCTGCTACTTCCTAGCAGTGTATCCTTAAACATTTCACTGAAGATCTCTGCTTTCATTTTCTTTATTGTAAATTAATTAAATTGAACTCAGTGATTTCTAGGATCCCTTCTACCTCTGTCTTTTATTGCCAATTATTATCAAATACTTTCTTAAAGTTAGCAAACATAGTAATAATTTCTAACAGTGCCAGTTTAAATATATGACCACTTCATTGGATCTTTATTTGCACTAATCATGACTGGCTGTGTGGTATAATTTGTGTAAACCTGTTTTTTCCCCTTTTCCTCTTCAAATCAAGGATACCTTCCATATATATGTGTAAATTAATCTCCCAAAGATTTTGTAGCAATAAGAAAGTAGGCACATGGGTTTCTGATATTGGAGCAGCTAGGTGGTACAGTGGATTGAGCACTTGCCCTAGAATCAGAATAACCTAAATTCAAATCCAGCCTCATACATATGATACTAGCTGTGTGACCTTGGGCAAGTCACTTAACGTCACTATCTCTCAAAATCCCCCCCCAAATTAATTGCTATTCTTACCACTTCCTTTTTTGTAATGATTTTAAAAATCCTTGCTGTCTTCTCATTTAAGTGACCTCCAAATCATGTTGCCATCAACAATGAACTTTATCTACTTATAATCTGTCTGTTCTCAGTTTTCTTCCAAATCTTTTGCTTTGGTACCATTTCTGCTTTCTTGTTCAGCACATTAGGGACTGTGAAGTTAATAAGAGTTCAAATATTATGGTTCAGACTCAGTCAGTCTCTGGGACTGTATACTCACATTCTTGCATGGTAGAACCTGCCAGAGCCTGTGTTATTTTGGCATAGCTTTTGGAAACTCAGCATCATCTCCACACCACAATAAGGCAGTGAAAAAGAACTTTTTGTGTGATTCTGAGAACAGAATCCAAAAATCTTGGAGAGAATCTATTAGTAATCATTTACTAAGCATTTGCTGAATGCCAGCTACTATGCTAAACACTGGAGATCCAAAGAAAAAAAGTAAAAATGATCCCTTTTCCCTCCAGGAGCTTACAGTCTAATACGGGCAATAACATGCTCATAAATAGTTGAATGCAGAGGTACATACAGAGGAAATGAAAGATAATCTTATAGTGGGAGACAGTAGTATCTGGGTTGTGGGGGAAAGGTTGGGACCAGGAAAGGCCTCCCATAGAAGGTGGGATTAGAAATGCATCTTGGATGAATTCAGAATTTTTAAGAGGTGGAAATGAGGAGGAGAAAGCTTTCCAGGAACAGCCAGTACAAAGGTCCTAGAGATTAGAGGTGAATAAAAGTATTGTTTGAGAGGAATAGCAAATATGCCAGAATGGATAGACCACAGAGTGTGTGAATGTTAAAGGACTTGGTAGGGCCCAGCTTGTGAAAGAGCTTTAAATGCCAAAGAAGTAATTTTTAAAAATAACATTTTATTTTTCCCCATTACATATAAAA
The DNA here is from genome assembly GCF_037893015.1 of Macrotis lagotis. Taxonomy (NCBI): domain Eukaryota; kingdom Metazoa; phylum Chordata; class Mammalia; order Peramelemorphia; family Peramelidae; genus Macrotis; species Macrotis lagotis. The sequence goes on from NC_133658.1 coordinate 331,592,951, forward strand.
ATTTTTTAACATTCATTGCTTTTTTAAAGTTTTGAGTGCTATATTTTATCCCTTTTTCCTGCCTCTTTTCTCCCTGAGATAGTAAGCAATCTGATAGAGATAACACATGTGCTATTGCAATTATGTGAAACATTTCCATATAGTAATTTTGTGCAAGAAAACTTGAGGAAGAAAGGAAGAAAGAGAAAAGAAAGTTTTAGTCTGTAATCAGATGACTGATTCTTTCTCTGAAGTCAGATAGCATTTTGCATCATAAATTCTATGGAATTATCTTAGAACATTGTATTGCTGAGAACAGTTAAGTCATTCATAGTTGTTCATCGTGCAGTGTTACTGTTACTGTGTACAATGCTCTCCTTGATCTGCCCACTTCACTCAGCATCAATTCATGTAAGTCCTTCCAGATTTTTCTGAAATTCTTCTGCTTGTTATTTTTATAGTACAATAATTTATTACATTACATTCATATACTATAACTGGTTCAGCCATTACCCAATGAGTACTCCCTCTATTTCCAGTTCATAGTTATCACAAAAAGAGGTGCTATAAATATTATTGTAAAAATAGATTCTTTTTAAAAAATTTCTCTTTGGGATACTAACCTGTAATAATATGGATGGATCAAAGAGTATGTACCATTATATAGCCCTTTGGGTATACCCAAAGATGTAATTTTTAAAGATTTAATTTAATTTTATTTTCAGGTTCAAATTTTCCTCCTTCCACCTACCTCTCTATTTCCTGCCTTGAGGAAGCATAGAAGACAAAACTTATTACAACATAAAGAGTCAAGCAAAAAGAAGTCACATTAAAAAAAATTTTTTTTTACAATAAAACAGAAGCCTCAATATGCCTTTTTTTTTTAATCAGAGAATAGGTAGTATGATTTCATCTGGAACTGCAGTTGATCATCATGTTAAGACTTTCAAAATTGATTATCTTTACTATTGATATTATTTTATAAATTGTTTTCTTAGTTCTATTTAGTTCTTGTGTAGCTTACTTTACTTCACATTGGTTCATATCAAATCTTTCCAGATTTTTATGAAACCATCTCTTCAGTCATTTCCTTGAAGGATAGTAAATTTAGATCTAGGAATAGAGACTGGGAAAGAAAAGTCAGACAGGGGACAATCAAGACAGACTATTCAGACAGGTAGTTTATTATAAAAGTGCTGCTAAATGGTCAAGAAGGATGAGAATTGAGGGAAAAGGTCATTAGATTTAACAATTATGACAGTAGGGATGATGGGGGTGGGGGAAATCTAGTGGATAAGATGGAAACCTAGTGGATAAGTGGAAATTTAGAGGTCATGGAATCATAGTTGTATGGAAAAGAGCAACTCCTCATCAAAGACCAGAATGAGGGAGAATGATGATGTCCATACAACATGAGATGACTAGGAGAAGGAGAAAAGCCTCAGTTTCTTCATCTTTGTTATGAATGTGGTTGGATAAGATGATATCTGAGGTCCCTTCCAGCTCATGGAAAGAAATTCTTATTAAATGGTCTCAGGGTTTTCTTTTGTTTTTTGGTGAAATTTATGTCTATGTCCTCAGCCAAGAGAGTCAGGGAAGGGCATGGCAAGGGAAGCCTTTAAAGAGAAGAGAATCATTTAAGAAAAATCAATAAAAGAATCTCCTTGCTTCAAGTAGGGGCCAGTTGAAATTAGATAACAAAAATTTGTTGTTAACTCAATCATTAGTTTTTGTAACTTCTTCAATCTTTGTTCAGCTACAGAGAAGCAGCTCTCTAGGCAGATGGTAAAAATAATCCAGAGTGGAGCTGTAATTTTGGCTCCATTTTAGGCTGCAGATTAGTCATTTAATTAAACTTTAGTCTCATTTTGCATCAACATGAGTAAGAACTGAGGCAGATGGTAGAAGTTATCCAGGAAGGAGCCATAATTTTTACCCAATCATAGACCACAGATAAGTCACTTAGCCTTATGAAATCTAAGTCTCATTTGCATAACTAGGGTAAACCACATGGTTCTAATAATAGAGATGAAGATATTTTGGAAATTCTGAAGACAAAGCCTTAAAGAAAATACAATTTTTTCCCTGCCTTGGGAAATTTTGCCTGATGTGTCTTATTTTCTGAATAAGCTCTACCAGAAGTTTTTGAATGAGACTATTACTTTTTAAAGATTCTTTGTGAATTTCTGAGGCACAAGGTTGTTCTCACTGAGACAAATTTCTCCATTCTTTTATATATGTATTTCAGAATGTTTTAGTAGAAAGAACCCAGGATTTAGAATCACATTGCTCTAAGCCTCAGTCTCTTCATCTGTGAAATGAAGGTGGTTGTATAAGATGATATCCAAGGTCCCTTTCAACTCTTAAATCCTGTGTTCTTTGAATTGGATGATCATTTAGAAGTGTTCTAGTCTGATATGTATCATTGGTAGATTTTTAAAAAATCACCAATATAGTTCACATGTGGAATATGTAGGAATTTGAATGAACTTTGTAAGAAGGAAGAAAAATTGAAAACCATGTTCTAAAAAGGCTTCAAGGGTATCCTTCCTCAGGTCTATGGCAGCTCCTTACCCTGGCTCATATCCCAGGATTTCAATTCCCATTTTTAGCACAATCTGAAATTTTCACAAGAATAATCCAAGGCAAAATTCTTAGACAAAAATGACAATCCCATGATTCTGTCACTTTCAACCAGCACAGCAACCCAGCTGTCTAATAGAACTGAGCCCAGTAGCAGTTTACTATTACTCAGACCATGGGACAGCAATGAGACTTTACCCTAGATCAGACTACTTTGAATATCACTGAATGCTTGCAGGTCCCTAGCCATAGAATTAAGATTGCATTAACACAAAACTCAGTACACCAAGAAAGGACCAAACTTCCCTTCAGAAATGTTCAACATTTAGCCTTAACATCAAATCTAAAGATAGGAAGTAGGCTGGAAGAAGTAGACAAAAAGAATCTCATCATGAAAAAGCTTTTATAATGATGTTGATTCTTGAGGTACAAACTCAGAGGAAGAGAATTTCTCCACAACCTCAGCAAGCAAATTATCAGAAGTAAAACACAGCTGAGACACAGATTCATCTAGAATTACTGGTCAAGATGAAGTAAGAGGTATTTCTTAAGGAGTTAAATGTTTTATTTAATCAATATAAGAGCACTAAAAGGAAAAAAAATTGGAGAAGAAATGAAAGCTGTGGAAGAGAGAACTGGAAAGGGAATTAACATTTTGGTACAAAGAGTACAAAACTTGTCTAAACAACAAAAGTTTTGTGTAAAATTAAAAGCCAATGATTCCATGAATTATTTAGAAATAGTAAAGTAAAGTTTTAAAAATGGAAGGGAGTAGAAGAAAATGTAAAGTGGTTCATGGCAAAATTTACCTTTTTGGAAAACAGATTAAGAAGAAGGTATTTAGGAAACATTTGACTAACTGAATACTATAAACAAAAAAAAAAGCTTAGACATATTTCAAGAAATTTCAAAAGAAAACTCCCCAATTTTCTTAGAACCAGAGGATGAAGTAGAAATAGAAAAAAATCTACTGGTCATCTGAAAGAAACCTCAAAAGTATAACTTCATAGGAGCATCATTCTGAAAATCCAGAGATTCCAGGCCAAATACAAAATAGTGCAAGCAGCTATAAAGAAAGAATTCAAGTATTGAGGAGCCAAAGGAAGGATTGAATAGCCATCCCTATAAAAAGAGTGGAGAAAAAAAAAATGAATAAATAAATAAATAAAAGAAAGGGGCAGCTAGGTGGCACAGTGGATATAGCACCGACCCTGGAGTCAGGAGTACCTGGGTTCAAATCTGATCTCAGACACTTAATAATAACCTAGCCATATGGCCTTGGGCAAGCCACTTAACCCCATCTGCCCTGCAAAAAAAAAAAATAAATAAACAAACAAATAAATAAATGAATGAATGATTGAATGAATAAATAAATAAAAGGAGTGGAGAGCTTAGGATATGAGTTCAAAAGGCAAAAGGATATAGGCTTACAGGCAAGAATAATTTATTCAGCAAAACTGAGTTTGCTATTAAAAGGTTTATAGGTAGAAGTATGGGGGGGGGGGAAATGAACCTTTAATGAAATAAAGGAGTTTGAAGCAATACTATTTAAAAGACCAGAGCCACATAGAAAACTGGAAATGCAAATCCCAAAATTTAGAGAAATATAAAAAGCTAAGTATAAACAATCATAAGGGGCTAAATAAGGATAAACTGCTTACATTCATATATTAGAAGATGATACATGTGTCACCATTAAATTCCAATGTTATCTGGGGTCATATAGGGAATCTAATTAGATAAGGTCTAGGAGTAGTGCTGTTAGATCTATATGATATTAAGGAAGAGAGAATCTAAGAATATATTGAGGGGAGAAAAGAAAAAAAGATTGAGGAAAATTTTCCCATATGATCCACAATTAGACATCTATACGAAGAAAGAGATGAGGGTTGGGGATTAGCTTGAATTTCAATTTCACCTCAACTGGTCAAAAGTAAGAATACACACAAACAAATACAGTTCGGTACAGAAATATATTTCATTCACCAGAGACAGGAAAATATAGCTCTTTTTAACTCAGAATCTTAAAATTAGAGGCTGGAAGGAATCTTTAGCAAGGCCCAAGTCTAATTTTTTTTTTATTTATGAGGAAACTATGTTCAAGAGAGGAAATTATTTGTCCAGGATCACACAGGTAATAAGTAAGCAGAGTTTGTATTTGTACTTTGATTTTTTTTTCTCAAAATTCAGTATTCTTGTCTCACCTCAATTTTCACTCTTGGCTCTGCTATAAGTGTTTTGGAGGACACTTAGCTCTTTTCATTTAGGAGGAGCAATAAACTTCTGAAACGAAGAACAAAGGACCAAGATTCATTGCCCCCTCCCATCACTCAAATAATCCCCTCTCATTTATTCATAACTCCCCCACTCCCCATACTTGGCATCTCTATCTGCATGCATACACCCATACAAAAAAGACACCATGCTGTTTTTTTTAAATATAAGCTCACTTCACATGGCTAACCAACCAGTATATTTGCCAAGAAAACCCCAAATGGGGTCATGAAGAGTTGGACAGAACAAATGATTCAGCAACAAAAGTGGCCTCTAAGTTTACAAATCATTTCCTTCATAATTCTATGAAGGAAGAAATATGTCTTCATTTTATTGATGAGGAAATAAAAAGTCTAGGAGTTCAGAATAACTTTATAAGGGTTATAGAGTCTGTTAGTGAATGTTCTAGGAGAGACCCATGCTCTTTCCACTACATATTGTTGCCATTGTTTCAATGGAACTCATTGTTTCCTGCCACATTAATTTCCAAAACATTTTTTGAGGGGAATGGGAACTGATTAATAATGTTGGGAGTTCCTTGGAAATACTTCACAACCCTAATTATTGTCCTGAAGTTTTTAATTTGCAAAGGTTAGATCCCATAGTGATTTGGGACACAGCCATATCATTTTCTCTTGGAACTTTAGGTCCCCTAGGACTTAAACAGTAGAGGACAACTGAAATTAGATTTAGAGTCAGAGGTTTTGTATTTGGACCCCAGCTTCATTCACTCATTCAACCAGCATTTAGTATTTACAATATGCCAGGGACTTCTAGGTAGCGGGCATACAAAAAAAAAAAGACAATTCTATAGAGAAATTTTCTTGTATTTACTGAACATAAGTTTTTGACTTTTTCCTTTATGTACCCATCCATATTTTAATTTGAAGTTCACATTGTCCAATTACTGGAAGCAGTCCTAAGGTTTCTATGTGGTCTCTTTTATGAATAGGAGTACATTTAGTCCTGGTTCTTCTGATAGATAAATGGAAGGATTATGGATATGTAACAAGTTAGTAGAAAAGCTCAAGAGTAGACCCTAACATCAGTAATAGAATTTAGAATCATAAAATGACCTTTTATCATTAGATTATAGTATTTAAAGCTTGGTGGAACCTTTAGTCCAATCTTTTTCATTTATAGGATAAGGAAATTGAGGTCAAGGTAAGGCAAGTGAGTTTTGGAGTGTCACATAGGCAGTAAGTAGCAGTCTTCCTGGCATTGAAATTGTATAAATTTACAATTCTACTTTTGAAGGGGATGTGATTTTACAATAAAAATTTTTACTGCCTAATAGACTAATTTACTTTGAAAGCCTCCATGTTTCAGCTTTGTATAGTGGAATGAGCCATTCTTGGGAATCACAAGGCCGTGCTTGGTTTTAATCAAGATTCTGCCACTTGCAGACACCTCTTTTCTTTGGGTCTCAGTTTCCACTTGTAAAAGGAATGGCTTTGTGTAACTACAGATGTTTATTTACCAGCAAGTGATAGAACATACTATCTCTACCTCCTGACAGAAGGGTGATGGACTTGAGTTACAGAATGAGAACTTCCTTCTTGGACATGGGAAATGTCTGATTTTGGGGGTTTGGGTTTGTTTTGCTTTGTTTTGTTTTTGTTTGACTGTGCTGATAGAAGATTTGAGTTTGTGTTTCTTTTTTTAATTTGGGGAGGTAGGATTTGAGGGGGAGAGAGAAGCTAAGCATAATGTTGCCAGAAAAAAAGAGGTCATTGAAGTGTTTTTGTAAGGTGCAGAAAAGTGTAGAAGTTCAGTGATAAACAGACAAGCAGGATACCTTTAATAAATGCAAGTTGCCTAACATGTTGAATTTATTACTGTTCACTGGGATCAAAAATTCTGAAATACTTTATGAAGGGACTGCTTATCAAGGCATCCAGCCAAGGGAAGACCTGAAATAGGTGGCTTGCTTCCCCTAAACCTCTAAAAGTTGCTCATTATATATGTATTCTCATTGCTTTCTGGTTAATACATAGTAAATTTTCCAAATAAGACATATAACATTAATTAAAATCAATTAAAATGTCCTTCCCAGGAAACCAGAAATTAACTGGCACTTTCAAACATAGGTCTTTGGGACCCCTGAGGTTTTCTTGGGTTGGCATAACTCAGGGTCCTATGCTAAGCAATAAATTGTTCGGGTCTCTAAGCAATACATATCTGGTTTCTGTAGGGCTAGACTTAAACAATGCCATAAGGTTTTTCCACCATTCCTCCCCTTTTGGGCTTTAAGCCCAACATTCCTATACTAGAGGAAGTGCAATTACAAAAGCAAATAACTAGATTAAGGTTTAAAATAATTTGAGTCAGTGGAGGCATCTCCTTCACTGTTCATCTTATCAAAAGTTTGCTACAGTTCCTTTAAGGACTGATAGAGACCAGGCTGGTGGCTGTCCACAGAGGATCAAGTTGGTTAAGTATTTTCGGCTTTAAGTCAGAGGATTTAGATTTGCACCAGGAAACAAGTAAATTACACAGTGCAGAGAGATTTACCAGACATTGAAAGAACACATATGGTCACAAGTATAAAAAGTTTTTGTTTTATTTTTTAAAGACCTTCATAATCCCATGCTTCCTTCAATCACATAACATTGAACAAACTCAAACAGATTCTGTAGGTAAGTCAGATTGCAAATTAAATGACATTTAATCAATTTATGTTACCTTGGGTCTTAGCTGCCCCATATAGCTCTCTGATACTTGGAAACATTTTCTCATGGAAATCTTCAAATAGGTCTTATTCCAAGGCATTTGTGGAAGGATGATCTTAAATTTGATTTTCATGTAGTTACACCCAGTTCAAACTTAATGAAGATAACTTTTTAACTTGTCTTTTTGTTATTATTCTTAGTAGCCACATTTGAAAGCCAATTCTATATGTATCTTTATCTTCATTTTTTAGGAAAAAACATTCTAATCTTGCTTTTTCTCAGAGTAGTTTACTAATACAATTCCATTTGTCACATCACATCTTTTTCCTAGTTTTCTTATCATTCCTTTGATGATACATTATCCTTAAGTCATCCAGAAAGATTGAGAAAATTTATGAATCAAGTTTTACACATGAATAGTTAATTATTAGTGACTACAACTTCAGAATAGAAAAACAAAACAGGCTCTCTTTCCCTGTATGTGAAGATATCAGCTGTTGTGTTGGTGCCACTGCCATTCTGGGTGAGTGTGCTTGCATATGTGTGTGTGTGAGTAGGTGAGAGAGGGAGTGATATGAGAAGGAGCAGGGAGGAGGAAGGTATGGAGAAAAGAGCAGTAACTTTTGCTGCCCTAGACAGCTTGGGGGCAAGAACTGCCAGCAGCTCCAGTCCCTTCCCTTTGCTCCCCTTCCTGGGTGGGAGCATCCCCTGTTTCCTACCTTGCCCCATCTCTCACCCCTTCACTGGACATTCCTTGCCTGGGTGTGGGGCCTCTTATTGCAGCATGCCTTCGCCATGAAGCAGTCAGGATCCCTGGGACTTTGACTGCCTCCGCTCCCCCTCAGATTTGGAGCCTGAGCCATGAGGATATACTACAGAACCCTTCCTTCAAAATGTCCAGTAGCCAAGTTCTACCACTTCTTACATCTTGAAATAGTAACTCACGAATTTTACCTGTTTTGAATTAGACTTGAAAAGAAAGTGCTAATACTATTTATGTTGTGAATGTTCTATGTCTATAGTTTATTTGACATGGTTCAAACTGATCAATGCATTTTTTTCAGTGACGGTTTGTAGCTGTGAAATATGCTTGTTGTATGTGATGAATTGTCTTGATGTAACAGCTGACCTGTAGTATTATCAAATTCTTTAACTGTCCTAGAAACATAACAGTGTATGTTAATAACAAAATAATCAAGATTCAGGTAGGAGGTTAATTCATTTTCCACATGATGAATGTTTTTTGGGGGGAGTTTTGGGGTTTGTTTTGGTTTTGGTTTTTGCAAGGCAAATGGGGTTAAATGGCTGCCCAAGGCCACACAGCTAGGTAATTAGTAGATGTCTGAGGCCGGATTTGAACTTAGGTACTCCTGACTCCAGAGCCTGTGCTCTAACCACTGTGCCACCTAGCTGCCCCTGTGATCAATGTTTTTGACCAACAAAATTAGTATTTTTTTCAAAGTCCCTACAGTTACACAGTTTTTTCTAGATTTCAAAATTCCCAAAGATTAATGTCCACTAATGGATTTAATTTTTCTTTATTTAGATCATTGTCTTGAATGGTATGAAAGCTATTTGATAGTAAATAAGTATGTTGTCATTGATATTGGCTAGGGCAGATAGATGTCACAGTGGATAGAGCACTGGCCTTGGAGTCAGAAGGTCTGAAGTTCTAATTCGGCCTCAGACTCTTGATACTTACTTGCTGTATGATCTTGGGCAAGTGACTTAACCCTGGTTGCCTCACATCCAGTGCTATCCCCAGTTTTTCTGAGTCATAATCTGGGTATTGAACCCAGATGACTCTGGAGGAGAAAGGGAGACTGGTAACTTAGAGCAGCATCCCCTCATTCAAATGTAATTCACATGTTTGTCATGGTATCACCTCCCTGATGTCCTGGTCTTCTTTGCAAAACAAAGGGCAAAAACATCAATATCATCATCATCAAATCTGTTTGGCTTAGCAAACAAACTAAAAGATTCTCATAGATTTCTTTTTTCTGTTCTTTGAGCATGTTTTGAGATGAAAAGGCCTGAAGTGATAACTTCCTTTAAAAAGGTGCAGCATCATTCAGATATTTTGTCCTGATTTTCAGAATTGACTTGTAGTGGAATTAAAATTTTATTCATTTGATTTTCTTTCTTATCACCCTTACTTGAGCAAAGGGAGAAACAAATAGAAGAATCTTAGAATTTATGAGAAAAAAAGATCTTGTACCATGAAAAGTACTATATCAAACTATTTTACATGACACAAGTATTCTGAGGGGGAAAAACTGAACATTGCTGTTTTTTATTAAAAATTTTATTTATTTTGAGTTTTACAATTTTCCCCTAATCTTACTTCCCTCCCCCCACAGAAAACAAATTGTCAGTCTTTTTTTTTAATTTTTATTAACGATAATATTTGAGTTTTACAATTTTCCCCAAATCTTGCTTCCCTCCCCCCACCCCACCCCACAGATAGCACTCCGTCAGTCTTTACTTTGTTTCCAGGTTGTACCTTGATCCAAATTGGGTGTGATGAGAGAGAAATCATATCCTTAAAGAGAACAGAATTCTCAGAGGTAACCAGATCAAACAATAAGACATCTGGGTCCCCCCCCCCAATTAAAGGGAATAGTCCTTGTACTTTGTTCAAACTCCATAGCTCCTTATCTGGATACAGATGGTACTCTCCTTTGCAGACAACCTAAAATTGTTCCCAATTGTTGCGCTGATGGAATGAGCAAGTCCTTCAAGGTTGAACATCACTCCCATGTTGCTGTTAGGGTGTACAGTGTTTTTCTGGTTCTGCTCATCTCACTCAGCATCAGTTCATGCAAATCCCTCCAGGTTTCCCTGAAATCCTGTCCTTCCTGGTTTCTAATAGAACGATAGTGTTCCATGACATACATATACCACAGTTTGCTAAATCATTCCCCAACTGAAGGACATTTACTGGATTTCCAATTCTTTGCCACCACAAACATGGCTGCTATAAATATTTTTGTACAAGTAATGTTTTTACCCTTTTTCCTCATCTCTTCAGGGTATAGACCCAGTAGTGGTATTGCTGGGTCAAAGGGTATGCACATTTTTGTTGCCCTTTGGGCATAGTTCCAAATAGCTCTCCAGAAGGGTTGGATGAATTCACAGCTCCACCAACAGTGTAATAGTGTGCCAGATTTCCCACATCCCTTCCAACAATGATCATTATCCTTCCTGGTCATACTGGCCAATCTGAGAGGTGTGAGGTGGTACCTCAGCAAAGCTTTAATTTGCATTTCTCTAATAATTAATGATTTAGAGCATTTTTTCATATGGCTATGGATTGCTTTGATCTCCTCATCTGTAAATTGCCTTTGCATATCCTTTGACCATTTGTCAATTGGGGAATGGCTTTTTGTTTTAAAAATATGACTCAGTTCTCTGTATATTTTAGAAATGAGTCCTTTGTCAGAATCATTGGTTGTAAAGATTGTTTCCCAATTTACTACTTTTCTTTTGATCTTGATTATATTGGTTTTATCTGTGCAAAACCTTTTTAATTTAATGTAATTGAAATCATCTAATTGGTTTTTAGTGATGTTCTCCAACTCTTCCTTAGTCATAAACTGTTCCCCTTTCCATAGATCTGACAGGTAGACTAGTCCTTGATCTTCTAATTTGCTTGTAGTATTGTTTTTTATGTCTATGTCCTGTAACCATTTGGATCTTATCTTGGTAAAGGGTGTGAGGTGTTGGTCTAATCTAAGTTTCTTCCATACTAACTTCCAATTATCCCAGCAGTTTTTATCAAAGAGAGAGTTTTTATTCTGGTGGCCTGACAGAATTTTTATCCCAATAGCTGAACTCTTCGGGTTTATCAAACAGCAGATTACTATAATCATTTCTTGCTATTGCACCTAGTCTATTCCACTGGTCCACCACTATTTCTTAGCCAATACCAAACAGTTTTGATGACTGATGCTTTATAATATAATTTTAGATCAGTAGGGCTAAGCCCCCTTCTTTTGTACTTTTTTTCATTAAATCCCTGGAAATTCTTGACTTTTTATTTCTCCATATGAATTTACTTACAACTTTTTCTAACTCATTAAAGTAATTTTTTGTAATTTTGATTGATATGGCACTAAACAGGTAGTTTAGTTTTGGTAGAATTGTCATTTTTATTATATTAGCTCTACCTATCAATGAGCAGTTGATGTTTGCCCAGTTATTTAAATCTGATTTAATTTGTGTGAAAAGTGTTTTATAATTGTTTTCAAAAAGTTTCTGAATCTGACTTGGAAAATAGACTCCCAGGTATTTTATATTGTCTGAGGTTACTTTGAATGGGATTTCTCTTTCTAGCTCTTCCTGCTGTATCTTGCTAGTCATATATCGAAAAGTTGAGGATTTATGAGGGTTTCTTTTATATCCTGCAACTTTGCTAAAATTTCTAATTGTTTCCAGTAAAAACTGAAAATTGTTAAAAAAAAACCCCCAAGGTTTTATGTAATAAATTTATTTATAAATCTGAAAAAAACCCAGTAAGTTCTTTTATATTGCATCCTATTTTAATAATTCTGTGATGGTTAGTATTACAACAGGATTCATCATGTATAAATAAAAATTTTACTGTTTACCTCTCCTTGTTATAGAATTTTGCTAATGAAAGGAAGAAGGGATATAGCTATATCAATAGCAGGGCTAACCTTTCAAGAGGAGTAACTGGCATGACTTAAACCTTCTTAACTTTGATTCCAGGTTAGCATCATATCTAGTCTTTATTTTGGAACAATCAGTCATAAAGCAAAAATTTCATGTTATTTACTGAGTATCATAGCTAATCTCAGAATGAACCAGGTAGAAAATTTTTCATTTTAAGAAAGATAATACAATAGGGAAACTAAGTCAAGGGAATCCTACCATTTTATTTGCAAGGCTAAATTTTTCAAGTACACATATAACAAGTACACTTCACTACCTTTCATCAGCACTTATCATTTCTTTTAACTGGTAGATATTGACTTCATGAAAAAAAAGCAAGTTTTACATGATAGATATTTTCATTTGTGCAATACTCTTTTTCTGTACAGCTTTCTATATAGAAATATTCTATTTAATTGGTGCTCATTAAATTCAAAATAAAAAATGAAATGAAGAAATTGAACTAGATGGTTTCTTTTATCTATCTATCTCTCTGTCTATCTATCTGTAAAATCTCCATGTAAAAGAAAGAGTCAACCTCTAAAAACAATCCTTTGATCAGAAAGATTTTACCTATAGCAAAACTAAGTACATTTCTCCATGATATCTATTCATTGTTTTCAGTTCTTTCTGCAAAGCAAATCTCAATCCCTCTTCCATGGGACATTGTGTCTCTCCCTCCTGTTCTTGTCTTTTCTTCTCTAAGTTAAAAATTCCAAATTCCTTCATTTGATCCTCATAAAGACTCATTTTGTGACCCTTTAGTCATCCAATAGGAACTCTTAAGATTTTTCAGTATCTTCCCTAAAATATAGTACCCAGACTTGAGAACCACAAACTGATATGATGTACCCTTCCAGATGTGACTAAAAAATTCTCCCACCTTTGGTCATTTTATTTAAAAACGTATATGATTGCAGTCTATGTGTATTCTGTTCTGATGCTGCTGATTTCTTCTGTATCACCTTGAATACCATCTTCCCCATGTACTTCATATTTTTCATTTTCATAGCAGGGTGCTATTCTGTTCCATTAATATAACATAATTCATTTAACTCAGAGCTACATAGCATTGTGAGTTGAGAACTAACCTTAGAGTCAGGAAGACCTGTGTTCAAGTGCTCCCTTTGTAAAATACTATTTATAACATGATCAAGTTATCTTAACCTCTAGTGCCTCTAGGCAACTTTCTAAATGTATAAATTGCTGAGCAGTTGTTTGTCATTAACATTGGTGGTTTATTCACCAGAACTTAACTGTACCACTGAATCAAAGGTCTAGTTCCCACCCTCCACCCCATCCCACTCAAAAAATTACCTATTGTTGAATATAAATGTTGTCTCCAATTTTTTGATAATATAAATAGAAAAGCTGTGGATATTTTCATATAGATAGATCTCTATTTTTCTTATGAATTTTTGAGAGATAAAGTCCTAACAATGGATTTCATAGGTTAATGGTATAATCCATTTTTGACTCATTAAACATCACTATATTGCTTTCTGAAATGTTTACTTCAAAATACAAACTAGCTTAAAATGAATGAGTACCTGTTTCCCCATAGCCCTGCAATATCAACCATATTTCAAATCTTAAATGAGATTATCTTGATAATGTTTTGCAATAGATTATGTCCATTACCAAAATTAATAAGAATGGTGAGAATAGATCTGCCTTTTTTAGCCTCTCTTGAATATTTTCTTAGTGTTTGTTTCTTCATTGTATATGGTATTAATTAATGGTTTCAAATACAGGGTATCTCCAAGATTTAGTTTGACTTTAAATTTTAAAAATTTATAACTTTTAAGGGCTTGAAACTGCACTAAAACTTTTTTGAGACACCCTGTATCTATCATAATGTGGCAAAGCCCTTCTAAACTTATATTTTTAAATGTTTATAACATAAATGACTTTTATACTTTATCAAGGGCTTTAATCTGAATCTAAAGATTTGATCAGATAGTCTTTAATTCTCCTCTTATTAACAATTTGCATATTTTTACTCTGAATACTTTTTGTTGCCATGGATTCATTTAATGAAAGATTGTATTGGTGAATTTTCTATTCCTCAGTAATACTGAGGCAGATAATTCCGGGGTGAAAGGGAAACACAAATGCCATTCTCTTGTATTCTTTCTGTCTCTGTCTCTCTGTCTCTCTGTCTCTCTGTCTCTCTCCCTCTAACTCTCTCTAACCTAGAACCATGTGTTCCTGGCCTAGGCTGATGGAGAACTAAAGTCCCTTATTCTCAGAGAGTCTCCCCTAAAGCTTTGTTTTTCAGCCTGTCCTCAAGCTTAAGACCTCCCCTCCATGTCCCTGGTCTCACTCCATTCTCAATCTAGTCTCCTGCCTCATTCCCTCTTACTTTCCCTCCAGCACCTTGCCCAGTCTTTTTTTTTTAATTTAGGTTTTTGGTTTTTTTTTTTTTTTTGCAAGGCCATGGGGTTAAGTGGCTTGCCCAAGGCCACTCAGGTAATCATTAAGTGTCTGAGAATTAGAATTTAGGTCCTCCTGACTCCAGGGCTGGTGCTCTATCCACTTCTCCACCTAGCCACCCTTAGTCCTTTGTTTTAATCTGAATTTTGCAGGCTTATGAAATAAATCCTGAGCTATTTCAACTCCAGGGCTAATAGTTATTTCACTAAAGAGTTTCAAAGTATTTCAATGAGAGTTTTCAATCTTTATTGGTAATACCAATTTCTCAAGCAACAATAACTGTTTCCTTTAAATTCTCCATTTAATTAACAAAGCTCAATAGAGTAATCTCTGATAATTTTCTTGATTTTTAAAACCCTTTGATAGATTTTCTATTTCTAATTTTTCTCTTTACTATACTTAATTGTTTATCAGGTTTTAAGTTTTTGCAAGTGCATAACTCTTAGAATGATTTGGCATTCAATTTTTAAAGTATGTTCAATTGTATTAAATTCTACTCTAATCTTAGTTATCTCTTTTCTCTATTCTTTTGGCTTATTTGTTTCCTAAATTATGTTTTTTAAAATATATTGAAACATTTTATTTATTAAACATACAGTTCTTAACACACTGCTGAAAAGCTACTAGGGAAAGTATATTCCCCTGAAAAAATCATTTGATTTTTGATTATTAGAAAGGACAATTATTACCTTTAACTCTGACAATATAATAACATTAGTTCTTAGTATTGGATCAGGATTTTGCTGCTCATTCCTTTTCTTTTCTAAAGTTTTTAGTTGTGGAAAGACTCAACTTGTTAATTTTCTTTCTTACAGACAAAAACTTTTGAGGCTATTTGTTCCTGTAAATTGCCTTGGCTTCATCTCACATATTTTATATTAATTATTTGTAGTGCAATTTTCTTTGCTTTAGTCTATCATCCTGTAAAATAATTTCATTTTTTCCTCAGTCACTAAATAGTAAACAATCAAAATTCTATGGGCTCTACAACTTTTATTCATTGCATCATTCTTTATTACAAGGCATAATTTTGCTTTTGTTGTTTGTTTTTTGCATTAGTCTGTTAATGAAATGCATACATTGTTTTTCCTATATTTGCCCATACCTTCTTTTTGACTCAGAACCTGATATATTTTTTAAGTTGTATGAACAATAGAAATTAAAGTGTATTCTTTAATTGTCCCATTAAATTCTCGCCAAGCATTTGTGAAGTCTTAATTTGTTTCATATTTCTTTCAGTTCTGTGATTTTTCCCTTTTGGCTATCTTTTTTTTTTGAATTTATTATTGCTTATTAGTTGGTACTGAAACCTTTACCTTTTTTAAAAACTGTTTCTTTTTTTTGTTTTTTTAGTTTTTTTGCAAGGCAAATGGGGTTAAGTGCCTCGCCCAAGGCCACACAGCTAGGTAATTATTAAGTGTCTGAGACCTGATTTGAACCCAGGTACTCCTGACTCCAAGGCCGGTGCTTTATCCACTACGCCACCTAGCCGCCCCTAAAAACTGTTTCTTGAAAAGCTTTGAATCTTAATTAATTTTGCCATAGAAATATTAGGTATATATGCATTTAAGTTAATAGACTTTAATTTTGCATAAACCCTTTGTTATAAATGAATAAAAGAAAAACCTGATAGAGTGAGAGAAAATTGTAGATTTTGTTCACAAACCTCACATGATACTGATACAGGTGCCTTACTTAACATGAGACACAAGGTAGTATTTGAACATCACGTAATTTATAGTCTTCAGAAACTCTTTCCCCTCCCTCTTGGATTTTCATAGACTCTCAGAGTTTGAGTTACAATCTAAGTCTGCCCATCCCATGACATGTCTGTAATATGGTTCCTCCCATTATAGGATGCATGATATGCTGATGAACCCAAATAGTCACAGGGGGTGTGTGGGATGATATTCAATTACCTAATTGCCCAAACTCAGATTTCTACATCACTCTTGATCAGTTAAGGACTAGTTTCTTCTGATCTTTGGTCTGTCATCTTTGGAATGGGATTAAGAAAACTCTCCCAGTTTTGTGATTAGCTGGGTTCATTTCCCCCTTTGTAATGGATTTCAAAGGGATCCCCCCCACACACACACTGGGTGAAGACCAACAATGTCCTACATTCCTCACACCTTTGCATAGCATATAAATGTCCTTTATATCTTTAATTCACCTCTCTTTTTCATGATTTGGTGATACAGTGAAAAATTTTAAACTATCTTTTAATCCTGAAATCTGTTTAGAGCTTTCTGAATGAAATGTTTTCTGTAAGCCTTGTTTTTATTGGGTGAGTTTAGCACATTTGCATTTTATAATTGTTATACTTATCTTTAATCATTTTGTCAAAAGAGAACACATTTTCTTATTCTTATTTTTTCAGGTATTCATTTAAACTTTGTAGAACCACTACCAAGTCCCTGAGTTATTCTGCCCCTACAATACATATAATGAAATTCTTCATTACTTTTGTTTTTCTAGCCTTCCTGTTGCTTTACCCCCAATCTCCCACAACCTGTAATCATTTTACCCTTCTTTGTTTTCCTGGCTTACCAACTCTAACTCTGGCCTCACTTCCTCCTTTCAAAAATTTCAATCCTTTAGTTAACCAGTTAAACATTACTTTGTCAATGACTCTTTAATCCCTTTTGTCAGGTGTTCCATTATCTCACCACTATCTGCCTCCTCCACCCATTTAGTCAATGTCACTGAATTGTCCACAACTATACTGTCTAGTTCCACTAAAGATTTGTTTATCAAATCTTATTGGGTCACCACTGCTAAATGCCAATCATTTTATATTTTCCCTGTGAAAATAGCACTTTTCTCACACTTATATAACTACATCATCACTTCCTATCTGTCTTGACTGCTTCTTCTCAGCTGGAACTGTCACCTCCTTCACAGATTGAAAAATTGAGGCCATCTCTAATGAACCCCACCCTCTTCACCAATTCCAGATATTAAACCACCTCAGTTAGTATCATCTCCCATCATCTATTCCCTAACCCTGATGCTCCTACATACCCCAGGATACCATCCTGGTTTCACTTCTCTGTGTAAGCTCTACTAATTTTCTCTCCAGTGCTGTATCTCCCTAAATTGTGTCCTGAGTCCTTTTCTCTCTATACTCCTTTACTTGGTGATAGTATCAAGTCCCATGAATTTAATTATCACCTCCGTACTGATCATTCCCAAACCTATCTTTCCTGACCTAGTCTCTCTGCTGATTTTCAATATTACACTTCCAATATCTTGAACTGAATTTCCAGTAGACCTTAAATTCAACATATCTAAAACTTTTCCTCTATACTCTCCCTGCTTATTTTCCCTGTTTACTGTAGAGGGCAACAACATCCTCCTAGTCCTTTCAGACTCACAACATAGAGTCATCCTGGACTCCTCACTATCTCACACCTCCCCTCATCCAAGATATTACCAAGGTCTGTCATTTTCATCTTTGTAATCTTTGTAGAATATGCCCTCTTCTGTCCTGACACTCCCCTGTTCCCCCAGAGACCTTCAATAACCTTATGACTAGATTATTGTGATACCCTGCTGGTGGGTCTGCCTGCCTCAAGTCTTTTCCTATTCCAATCCATCCTCCATTCAATTACTGAAATGATTTTTCTAAAATGCAAGTCTGATTTTGTCACCTACTCAATAAACTCCAGTGTTTCCTATTGCCTCTGGGATAAAATACAGAATACTCTTTGCCATTCAGAGCCTTTTATAATCTTTTCCTCTCCTACCTTTCCAGTCTTCCTACACCTTACACCCCAACTTATCCCTCTTTGATCTAGTGACATTGGCCTCCTTGGCTCTTCAAGACTTCACTTTTTTTTTCTTCAGGCATTTTCTCTGTCTATCCCCCATGACTGAACTACACTCCCTTCTCTTCTCTGACAACTAATTTTGTTGGCTTCCTTTAGCTCCCATCTAAAATTCCACCTTCTAGAGAAAGCCTTCTCCAATCCCCCCCCACTTAGTGCCAGTGTTTTTCTTCTTTTAATTATTTTCCATTTATTCTGTATATATCTTGCTTCACATATATTTGTTTGTGTTTTGTTCCTCCTTCCTCCCTTGACATTGAACTGAAAGTTCTTTAAGGACAGAGGAACTATGTTTTTGTATCCCAAACTTTTAGAAAAATGTCTGGTACATAGTAGGTGCTTGAGATGCTTATCGAATTTATGCAAAAGACTACCATATCTATATTTTCAAACCACATCCTGAATTTGTGCTCTGAATCTCTAAATATCTTTTTGATATTCCCATCTGAAAGTCAACATGAAAGTCAACTGAAATGATCTTTTCTCCTAAATCCATACTCCTAGCTTTCTTATTCCTTATATTAAAGGAATCACCATTCTTTTAGTAATTAAGATCTTCAATATAAGAGTAATTATTGGCTGGTCACTGTCACTCCCATAGCCACTCTATTGCCAAGTTTTGTTGATTCTACATACTCTCATACCAATACAATACCTTTCTTTCTACTCATATCACAATCATCTTGGTCCAATTCTTATCCCTTCTTATATATATACCATTACTGTTGTCTCCTAAGTGGTCTCCCTACATCTAATTTTGCATCTCTACAATCTATTATCCAAAGTATGAAATTCCTCAAAGGATGTGTAACTAGATTTATCCTTTGATGAGAAAACTTCATTGGTTCCCTAATGCTTTAGTTAGACAAAATGCAAACATGAACTCCTCTCTTTGACACTGAAAATCCTTCATAATCTGACTTCAATTTACTCTCCAGGACAATTACATATTACTTCTCTTCAAATGATCTATGCTCCAACCAAATTAGCCTGTTTGCTAATCACTTCCATACCATTCCATTTTCCCATCTTTGTCCTTTTACTCTAGCTATTCCCCATACATGGATTGCTCTCCCTCTTTGCTTCCCACTCTTCTTTTTTTTTACATTTTTGCAAGGCAATGGGGTTAAGTGGCTTGCCCAAAGCCACACAGCTAGGTAATTAAGTGTCTGAGACCGGATTTGAACCCAGGTACTCCTGACTCCAGAGCCAATGCTTTATCCACTGCGCCACCTAGCCACCCTTTGCTTCCCACTCTTGATATTGATAGTTCCCCCTCAAGTTTTTGCCCAAATGTTATTGATTTGCTTAGCTATTAGTGTTTCTTCTCATTACTTTTAATATTTTTTACTATTTTGCTTGTTTTGAGCATGTTACATCTTCAAAGAACAATGTAAGATTCGTAAGGGCAACCACAGTCTTTTATATTTTTATCAGTGCCTACTATGGTACTTGGAACATATTAGACACTTAATAGATGCTTATTATATTACTTAATTGAAAACAAATTTCCTACATTAAGAATTATACAAATGGAATTGCACACAATGCATAGCAGGAATAAATAAAGCCTTAAAAATAACTGGATTTTCTAAATGATCAGAGAACAAATAGGTCCAAAAAATAGATAGGAATAATTGATAGATCATGATGCAGCAAACTCAAGACTACTGTTGTCTTAGAGAATGTAGAAAAACAAAATACCTTTAGACAATCTATTTCAAGAAGTTATCAAATATATTTCCCCCAAATTAGTTAAAAACATTTGGGGAAATAAAAATATAAGGAATTGACAGTGTTCTTCAGGAAGAAACTAAGATCTAGAACACCTGGTAGCATTATTATTTAAATTCTAAAGCTGTAGTGATAAGCCTAAAGAAGATGTAAAGATACCATTTACTTTCACATGTATTATTGATATCACATTTTTTGCCTTTTTAATGGGGAAGGTATAAGAAGGAGGGACTTTGAAATTCCAAATTTAAAAAAATTAATAAAAATAAAAAATGTAAAAGATAACAATGATTGGTTTTTACCATTTAATTTTTATTAATATTAATTTCTGAATATGCTTCCCACCCTTACCTGTGAGTCTTTTTTATAACAATGATTTTTACAAGCAACATTTCCACAAAACAAACTGGATTCTGTATCTGATCATATGTTCAACCTTCCACACATATAGTTTCCTTATCTTTTCAAAAAATGCAGGTGCATTTTCCCATCTGTTCTCTACAATTGTAGTCATTATTATACAACATTTCTCAACATTCAGTTACATTGTATTGATTTTTCCATTTACTAGGTTGTAGCCATTTCTGTATCTAGCTTCCTTGTTTCCTTATTTCCCTCTGCAACAAATCACAGAATTCTACCTTTGTTTTAGCTGAATTTCTCATATTTATTGTTTGTTTACCTTAATTTGAACTTCTTTCTCAAAGATAAAAGAGTATAACTTTGGAATTATCCCACTCTCATTCTGATGCTCCATTTTTTACTTGTTTTTCTTAAAAAGCCTTCTGAAACCTTTAATGATATAATACCATCCTTATAGTTATCATGCTGCTTTTTAATCATAATTGTTTAAATATTTTTTCTTTTTCTTAGGAAATTGTTTGTTTAAATACTTCACTGGAGTGCCTAGGTTACTTTGTAAACTTATCAGCATCTGTTTGCTTACCAAATATCCATTTTCTCTTGAGTTTTACTAATGAAAATAATTCTGGGTTCATGCTCATGTTTCTTTATTGACTTCTCTGTCCTTGAATTTTACTCCTTGAAAATTAACTATTTTTTGTGTGTGTGTGTATGGTAAGGAAGAACTAAAAACAAAGTGAATGCCCATTGATTGGGAAATCTACAACAAATGGTAGTAAGTTAGTATAATAGAATAATATCATACCATTATTAGTATCACTAGGATTTTATTATTCTTATTTTTTTTAAAAGCTGTCCCTTTTGGAGACTAGGGTATGAGAGATTTAGACCTTTTGATCCTTTCATTCCAATACCTTAAATCTATCTCCCAAGCCCCAAACATCATTTTCAGATAAGAAGCTGGTATTCTTTTTGCCCCTGGTGATCAGTAGTTAATGAATGGAAGACTGTATGAAAGCTTTTATTAAATGCTTGCTATCTGCCAAACCCTTGTCTAATACACTGGGGTGTTATGAGTTCAAAAACAAAGATTTTCCCTCCTTCCCCAATCCCACCTGACCCAGGAGAAAGAATAAAAATTCTAATGAGCAAAATCATATTTACTGGGAGTGTGGTAAGAGGAAGGGAACTTGGTCCAGAAAGTTAAGAAATGGTGAACTGGGGCTGGTATGAAGAAAGACACTCTGTATCCAGAGAAAGAACTGAGAAGTAGAATGATTTTACAAATAGATACACGCGCGCGCGTGTTTGTGTGTGTGTGTGTGTGTGTGTGTGTGTGTGTGTGTGTGTGTGTGTGTGTGTGTGTGTCTAATAGTAGCCATCTCTGGGTGGGGAAGGGGTGACTGAAAAAAGTTACTTGATAATAGAGTTGCAGTTTCCTATGCATTCATCTTTTTCTTTTCTATTCTACTGTATTATGGAAATGTTTATTTTTATTCCTTGAGTTCAGAATAAAATAAATATTTTATTTAAAAAAATCTGGAAGGGACCTTCAGTGGATCAATAAACAATTGTTTATTACCTACAATAATCTAGGCACTATGCTACCCTAAAGATTACAGAAGTCATTGATTTCTCCTGTCTTTTTACAAATAAGGAAATTTAGGCACAGAAGGTGACCAGGCTGGGTCTTGAGGCAAAGTAGTTTGCCCTTAAATGCTGCTTTCCTTCTACTACTTAAAATTCCATTTTGCCCCTCACAAATTGTGTGAACTTGAGCAACTCGTTTTCCTCTTTCTAAACCTCAGGTTCTTCTGTAAAGTGGGGGAGGGGTAACCCAATCCAAGAATCCTCCCCCACCCCGCTCTGGAATCCTATACCTATGACTTGCTTACAGTTACATGGCTAATAAGGAGTGGAACCAATGTAAATGAATGCAGATTAAACATGAAATCAAAAAGTAGAGCTTATGTTGAACTCAGAATAACTTCCCTATATTCAGACCAAATATGAAAGACTATATTCCAGGATGATTATGAGAAGAATTATGGGGCCTCTGAGCTGATGTGTATATTAAACCAATGATCTACTGAGTTGTACTACTATAGCTTCTACTGAGTACTGCACTTGGATATGAGACACGTCTACTCATAGCTTCTAGTAGAATGAGAAAAACTGTGAGTAAAATTATTTGAAATCTAAAATGGATTTTTAAAAAGCTATTTAGAATGTGTTACTGATAAATTCATTAGAATCCTAGCATTTCAAATAGGAAGGCACCTCAAAAGTTATCTAATCCAAACTCCCAAGTATTATAAGGACCACTTCTGCAGCATCCTTAGAAGTGGTCATTCCATCAAGCCCTGAAAACCTTCATTAACAGTAAAGAATAAACTACCCCTTGAGGTAGACTTTTCCCTTTTGAGAGAAGTCTAATTATTCAGAAGTTTTTTTTAATTAAGTTTCAACTTAATAGTTGAAACCTGCCTTTTTAAATTTTCTCTTTTCCAGGCTGGGTCATGATGAAAATTTGGGAGAAGAAAAAGAGAAATGGAGGCACAAAGTTCCAAGCACTATCAATTTGTTAGGATAACTAGGAAATATCAATAAATTGTATCCAAGGCTCCTTTGTAATTAAGGATGCCTCTGACAAATCAACTCTTTTATCACATTTACTCTGTGTTTATACAGGCATATTTCAGTCCTGATTGAATGAAGCTGCTCACATTAATTACTCATTAGGCGGACCAAAATCCCAAGACTTTCATCTTTTGGAAAGTCTCATGGTAGACAAACATCCTACCACAAGAGGATCTATGTGAACAAATCTGAATTTGATTCACAAATATTGATTCTGATTAGATATAATTCTCAAAAATTAAACTACAGAATTTCAATTATACAATTTCACAATAGATAACTGAAGGTACAGATTTAAAGGAATTCAAACTTATATAATGAGGGATCAACCAATATATAATGGATTGATTGATCATTAATACATAATAAATTGAAAATAATAGAAAATAATATGAGCATCAATTTTTAATAGACATGCACAATTTCTTCTTTTGATTCTCTAATGGCATAGATTTTGATGTAATCCCTGTCATCATGGTCACTCTTCTGATGGTATTCCAATTTGCCAGTGACAAACTGTGTCATGGAGGCAAAAATGATTATGGTACCTAGATAGACAATCTATTCAAAATCCAACCATACTGTCAATTATAAGAGAAAATGGGAAAGAGAGTATGCATGCCTGCTAGGTGGTACAATAGCTATAGTACTCGATTTGAAGTCAGAATGACTTGAGTCCAAATCTTGTTTCAGACCCTTATTAGCTGTGTGATGGATAAATCATTTAACCTTTGTCAGCCTCAGTTTCCTAAAGTGCAAAATTGGCTTAATAAAAACACCTACTTCAAAAGTTGTTGAGAGCTCTAAATAAGATAGCATTTGGATATGTGTATGTAATACCATATAAATGCTTGCTATTATTTTTATATTACTCAGTATGGCTCTCATGAAAACTTATCATCAGTTAAGGGAGATAGCTTGACTTATTTGTGATTTATTTCACAGATATCTTGATCGCTATTTGGAGGAGTTCATGACATCTGCTGAGAAGTACTTCATGGTTGGTCAGAGAGTAATTTTTTATGTCATGGTGGATGACTACTCTAAGATACCTTGGATACAGCTGGGTCCCCTTCGTACATTTAAAGTGTTTGAAATTAACAGAGAGAAGAGGTGGCAGGATATTAGCATGATGCGCATGAAGATCATTGGGGAACACATTATAAATCACATCCAATATGAAGTTGACTTCCTCTTCTGCATGGATGTGGACCAGATCTTCAAGGATAATTTTGGGGTAGAGACTTTGGGTGAATCAGTTGCTCAACTCCAAGCATGGTGGTATAAGGCGGATCCCAGTGAGTTCACTTATGAGAGAAGACCTGAGTCTGCTGCATACATCCCTTTTGGTCAGGGAGATTTCTATTACCATGCAGCCATTTTTGGTGGCACACCCCTTCGGGTTTTGAACCTTACCCAGGAATGCTTTAAGGGAATTCTTCAAGATAAGAAAAATGACATTGAAGCTGAGTGGCATGATGAAAGCCATCTAAACAAGTATTTCCTTCTCAATAAACCCACAAAAATCTTATCACCAGAATATTGCTGGGATTACCATATTGGTATCTCCTCAGACATTAGACTTGTCAAGATTGCTTGGCAGTCAAAAGAGTATAGTGTGGTTAGAAATAACTCATGATACTTTTGATGGGATGGTAATAAGTTTCTGGATTAGAGTTCCTATCATTCTGGCTAATTCCTCAAAGCAGTTGCACTTAAAAAAAAGTAAAACCAAAAAAAAATTACAAAAAATCATCACCTCACTCAAGCAAATTCACAAAAACTCTCTTTCTTTGTAATTTTTAAACTTCTGCATGGGTGATACTGGATAAAGTTCATAACTATGGAAATTAGATGTAAATACACTGATTTTTTTTAAATCTACTGTGGGTAATGGGGAAATATATTGACGTTAATGAAATATGACTGAGATTGTCATAAGAATTCAAAGCCAGAAACACTCTTATTCTGTAAGTGGAATTCAGCCATTCAAAGGTTGATGAGGAAGATCTAAATCATGGATTGTCTCCTCATGACTTTGATATCACTTTCTTCAGTTTACCTGAAGGAAGATAGTGATGTCTGCCCTGTGCCAATACTTTATAAAGACTTTGGGCTATGACACATACCAAGTTTACAATTCTTAGTTGACTATCAATGACATGTTGCCTGAACCCAGTTGAGGACTGTGGTCATTTCCTGATCAGAAAATGATGTGTTCCAATACAGAGTTTACAGAAATATTAGGATTTACAACTATCCAAACATGATGAGTTTTCATAATGAGTCCCAGGAGCTTTACCTCAATGACACTTCCAGAACTAGGTATTAAAACATTCTCAGCAAGAGGCAGATCACCTCCTAAACATATTATATTATACCATCTGCATGACCTAAAAGGTCCATAAAGTGTAAAATAAGAGTCTGGCAAGTGGCATGGCATTTTTACATTAGATCCCAATGGTGCACTGAACCTGGTAGAGATGTAAGAATAGTATGTAATGACTTGTGTTACAGGAGTGAGGAAGATTATTCTGGCTCTTTGATCCCAATGAACAAATTCACAGGGCCACTTAGTAATCTTCCAACTTGCCGGTGTTTCCCTGGGCATATCATCATCTTGTTTTGTACTTGCTCCATCTACAATTTTCCACTTTCTGGTTTTTCTCACTCCTGGTGAGGACAAGGGGTCGGGAGAACAGAAAGACAAACCAGTAGAGTTTGGAAGGAGAGGGCAAGAAGCTTTAAAGTTTTTACCCTAGACATTCTCTGAAGTAGAGAAAGAAGATGTAAATGCTCTATTATTCAAATATCACCACCAGTGCTACTTGGACCACTTTAAGGGATTGGACAATTGATGAGCATCAAATGTGAAAGAAGCAAAAGACACCAAAAGACACCTATAGTCATATAGGCTTCAAAAAAAGGAATTATGTTTGAATTATGAATTATTATGAATTTGAATTATTATGGAATTATAAAATACAGATAGGATATGTTAACCTTTCCAATAATTATCATTTTTGAAAAAGACATCAGTATCCATTGAGAGTGACTGTAAATGTCCTTAGACTTCATTGGTAATTACACCACTAGCTCACAGAGAAGGCAGGAGAAGGAATGTATGTTGATTTTTTGTTTTCCTAGCTTTCTTTTGTGTTCTAGCTCAAGGTATCTGTGTATCCAAATAAATTCTTCAAGAGCCTATATGTCATTACATATCTCACGGTAACTACTGTAAAGGGGCTACTTTGATGTGACAGTAGTTACTAGAAATATTCTACTGCATCCTCTCCCTAACAATTTCTTTGTAATAATAATAAGAAGAAGAAAATTTTAAGAGCCCACAGGGAAAAATAGATAACTTGTCAGTTAAAGCACTCTTGATCTCCATCAATATTAGTCAATCTATTTTAGACTAAATCTAGACTTAGGAGGGCTAAGATTTCCATCCTGCATCCTGTACACATACATCAACATGATGTGTCATTGAGCGTTTTGATATCAGGTTTAAGAGGCAACTTTAAGGGGAGTTCATTATAGCTCTCTTTTGCTTTTTTTTAAGGACAGAGTCATTAGAATTCCTATTGGAACAAATTCAGTATAACTTTAATGATTGCTCTTAAGAACTTTTAATGTCATTTAAGATGTAAAGCAAAATAAATTATTTTCTCATAATATACCAGTGTGTTTATTGATTTTACATGCCATAGTCAGCCACTTCAAAATTTTTCACACAACTGAGCTCTTGGATTTCATTCCTGTGATTTATCTTCCTGAAAAATTACCCTTCTCCTGGGACCTCCATGGAGTAGATGGAGGGTGGATATTAGAGAGTTCTTCCCATTACCTCCATTTAAGGAAGGGGCTCAGGGCTTACCTGTCATCATTTCCTGCCTGCTTGCATGTCTTCCTCATGTTCCAATGCTGGGTACCTTCCTCCTTTTGGCTTCTTTTTACACTGTAAGCTCCTTGTCTTTTGGCCTTTATTTGTATCTGCTGCTTAGCACAGGACCTGGCACATTGTATATGAAATTTTTTATTTTGTTTGGTTTTTTAAAATAACAAAAAGCACAATTTTATTTAAAAAATCTTTGTTCTGTACATAGTCTCTAGGCTCACTTTTCTTTTTTCTTTTTTCCTTAATGATTTCTGTTTTACTTTCCTATACTTTTTTCTTTCTTTGCTCCTAACTTTTTTTTGATATTTTATTTTATTTTTCCAATTGCGTACTATAGTTGTTTTTCAACATTCATCCAT
The DNA here is from genome assembly GCF_037893015.1 of Macrotis lagotis. Lineage (NCBI taxonomy): Eukaryota > Metazoa > Chordata > Mammalia > Peramelemorphia > Peramelidae > Macrotis > Macrotis lagotis. The sequence continues at coordinate 331,620,396 of NC_133658.1, forward strand.
TTGCAAATTTATGAGTTACACATTTTTCTACCTCTTTCTTCCCTGTCCCCTTTCCTTGATGGCAAACAGTTTGGTAAAAGTTGTACATGTACATTTGTGTTTAAATATTTGCATATTATTCATTTTGTGTAAGAGGAATTAGAACTAAGGGGAAAGAAATAAAACCATGACATAGGAAAGAAGGAAAAACATAAAAGCAGTTTTTTAAGTTAACATTTAGATTCTGTGGGTTTTTCTCTGGATATGAATAGTATTGCACACAGCAGGTCTCTTGGGTTTTCCTTGATATCTGAACTGCTGAGAGGAGCTGTGTACATCATAGTTGATCAACTCACCCTTCACTCAGCATCAGTCCATGCTTCTCTAAAGTCCAACCACTCATGGTTTCTTTTTAGTTTTTGCAAGGTAAATGGGGTTAAGTGGTTTGCCCAAGGCCACACAGCTAGGTAATTATTAAGTGTCTGAGGCTGGGTTTGAACTCAGGTGCTCCTGACTCCAGGGCCAGTGCTCTATCTACTGCGCCACCTAGCCACCCCCACTCATGGTTTGTTAATGAACATTCTAGTGTATGATCTTAATAAATGTTTATTAACTGTGCATATATCTCTTTCCTAAGGAACTGAGAATTGACAATATTGACATTCTCATGGTGAAATTAGCTATATTGAATATGAGGTTTAGTTCATTTTAGGATTCTTCTGATTTGTGTAATCATTGATAGGTGGAATGCAAAAATTAGATGAAAAATTGGAACTCAGAATATATGGAAGTGAGTAAACAAAAGATGAATGAAAGATGCATTTATTAGTCACTGTGTATAAAATATTCTTGGGACTTGAGGTGATGATGTTTGTCCTTCATTCTTGAAGATCTTTATATTGGTGGTAATGCCATAACAAGTAAGTGAATTGGATTTGAGTGAGGGGGTGCTATACTAAACCCCAAGCCTCACTTTCTCCTCCAGAATCATCTAGGTCCAGTGCCCAGATATGAATTGGGACAAATAGAGATAGCCTAGAATGTAAGGCTATCAGGGTTAAGTGACTTGCCCAAGGTCCCACATCAAGTGTCTGAGACCAGATTCCAACTCCCATCTTCCTGCCTAAGGCCAGTGCTCTCTCTACTATACCACCTAGCTTTCCTGGTAATGGGAGAGACAGTATATTTTGAGGTACATGCCAAATGGAAAGGTTCTTTGATTCTTAGGGTACAACAGCAAAGCATCTTTAATATCATTTCTATTGCTAATTATCCCCATATGTAAAGATGACATTGAGTAACAACAGTCATTCTCTCTTCTAGAACAAGTACGATGAATGCCTTATAAGATGGTGCTTTAAAAAATATAACTTATTGTCTTTTTTGTCTATTTGTAAGCGAAAGTTTTCTGTATCTACCATTTCCTTTACTACACATAATGCTTGACAATTACATTTTTTTAATTAAAAAAGATATTGGTATTTTTTTGTTCATCACCTTCATTTCCCAAACTTTCCCTGTCTCCCACCCAGTAAGCCACCCCTTATATAAAAGGGAAAGGAAGAGGGAAGCAATTCAGCAAAACTAATCATATCTAATAAGTCTGTAATTAAATGCAATGTTCCACACCCATATTCTACCATCTTTGCAAAGATGTGAAGAAAGGAAAGTCCTATTTTCTTCTTTGAGGCCAACTTTGGTTATTATGTAATAAATGCAGTTTCTTTTTTTTTCCTTTCCATTTAAATGTTGGGTTTATTATTTTCTTGGTTCTATTTATTTTACTTCATTATTTCAAAGAGATCTTTCCATGACTATTCATCTTATTTATTATTTTCTAAGATACAATAATATTCCATTTCATTCACATACTACCATTGTATTAATTTCCTTATTGAAGGGCATTTATCCAGCTGTCTTTTGCTGCCAGAAAAAGGAGTAGCTTCATGTTCTAACTGAGTACCTAGAATCACTCCTCCATTACAAATATGAGTGCCAGGGGCAGCAGTCCATAGAGCACCAGTTCTGGAATCTGGAGGACTTGAGTTCAAATGTGGCCTCAGACGCTTAATAATTACCTATGAAACCTTGGACAAGTCACTTAACCCTATTAACTTACAAAAGGCAATAAGGAAAAAAAATATGGGTGTCAATTTGGGGAGCTAAGATAGTGGAATAAAGGACCTGAATGCCTCATTCCACTTCAAACAACTTTATAATGACACTTCACATCAAATTCTGAGCTGGCAGAACCTACAAAAGAAACTCTTTTCTAGTCAAAGACTATAGACGATCAGCAGAAAATGTCTAGCACAGTGCAAGCTGCCTTGTTTAGCCCACTCCCAACCACAAAAAGAGCAGCAGACTTGCATTAGAGACTGCAGAAACTTTTGGCACTTTCAATCCATACAGAGTAAAGGGGTTTCATAACTGGTCAGAGATTAGAAATTACAGGAGACCCTTTGCTAGTGCAGGACCATTGCTATATGCAGTCTCGAGTTACAGTCTCAGGGGATTAGAATCAGTCGGTAACAGGGATCCTGGTCATAGTTCCTGGACAGAGAAGAGAACTTGTGGTTGTTCAGATGGGAGTAGGGAACCTGGTTTCAATTTCAAGGTATTTGTGACTGTAGAAGAGCACACTCCAGATCACAGTACCAAGGTCAACAAGAACACCAGCACATAGGGCAAGAGAGTAGTGATCACAATTTTTAGATTATGCCAAGATCATGCCAGGAGACAAAAACTTCCAATCCTTTAGAAATAACTAAACACAGCAGCAAGAAAGTGTGTCCTCCATACTATAAGCATAGCCCAATTTTAATATGAAATTATAAGTATGAAATAGACTATAAAAATTAACAAACAATAAAATAAAAAACTGACCATAGAAAATTACTGTGGAGCAGCTAGGTGGCATCAGGAGTCAGGAGTCTGGAGAATCTGAGTTAAAATCAAGCTTCAGATTCTCTGACCATGGGCAAGTCACTTAACCCTGATTGCTTCACATTTTTTTTAAAAAGTGAAATTACAATGGTAACAGGGAAGATCAAAACACAAAATGAGAAGACAATAATGTCAAAATAACTGCAAGCAAAGACTCAATGGGGGAAAAAAGAATCAGACGCAATCCAACAAAATTTCCTGAAAATCTCAAAAAAAATTTTAAAAATCAAGTAAGAGGCAGAATAAAAAGTGGAAAAGCAATGACAGTGATGGAAGAAAATTATGCAAAGAATCAACAGATTAAAAAGAAGGCACAAAAAGCCATTGAAGAGAATTTTTGACAACCAAAATTGATCAAATGGAAAAAGAGGTACAAAAATTCACTGAGGAAAATAATTCCTTAAAAATTAGAATTAAAGAAGTGAAAGGTAATGATTTTCTTAAGACATCAAGAAAGAAACAAGTGGAAACTGAATAAAGAAAAAAAGATGAAAACATGCAATTTTTCTTTTGAAAAATAATTGATCTAGAAAACAGATCTAGGAGAGATAACTGTGAAATTATTATACCTAGACATCACCATTCAAGAATTTACAAAGGAAAACTGTCCTATTATCTTAGAACCAGAGGATAAAAAAGAAATTGAAAAAATTTTTCCATCACCTCCTTGAACAGATCTCAAAATTAAAAATTCCAGGAATATTGTAACCAAATTCCATAGGTCAGGGAGAAAATATTACACAAGCAACCAGGAAAGGAACAATTCAAATATTATCTTCCCATAGTCAAGATCAGGTAAGATTAGTAGCTTACACAATAAAATTTTGGAAGGCTTAAAATGTGAAACTGAAGAGCTAAGACTACAACCAAGAATCACCTACCCAGCAAAACTGAGCATAATCCCTTCAGGAGGAAAAATGGAAATTTAATGAAAGAGAGGAGTTTAAACCATTTCTGATGAAAACAACAAAGCTGAATAGAAAATTTGATTTTTAAATTAAAAATTCATGGAAACATTAAAACAAAGCAAGAAAGAGAAAACATATGGGTTCAATAAGTTCAAACTTTCCATTCTTAGATGGAAAAATGATATTTGTAAATTCTAAGAACTTGAAAGAGTGTATATATAGACAAAAGACACAGGTATGAGTTGACTATGATGGAATGACTTCAAAAAATAAAATTAAGGGGTGAGAAAGAAGGATACATTGGGAGGAGAGGAGAGGAAGAGGTTGAAGAGGGCAAATTATCTTACACAAAATACTCAAAAGAGTTTATACAGCAGAGGGGAAGATGGGGATATGATGGTAAGAAATCTTTCTTACCCAACATAGAAGAAGAAAGGGAAGGGGATAAGAAAAAGGCAGTAGGCTGATAGAAGTGGGGGGTAGATTAAGGGGGGTAGTGATCAGAAGCAAAACAGACTTGAGGAGGGACAGGGTAAAATGAGAGAAAAAAGCTAAGCAGGGTAAAATGGAATGGATAGAAATAGTTATAATAATGAATATGAGTGGGATAATGTCATCCATAAAGCAGTGGAAAGCCAAATGAAATAAAAACCAGGATCCAACTATTTTAAAAATAATACATTCACTTTAAACAGAGAGACACAGCATAAAAATACGGGACTGGAGGAAAAAATCTAGTATGCTTCAGCAGAGATTTAAAAAAATGAGAGGGTTAACAATCACGATCTCAGACAAAGCAAAAGTAAAAATAAATCCAATTAAAAGAGCTAAGCAAGAAAACTATATTTTGCTGAAAGATACTATAGACAATGAAGTAATATAAATACTATAGATTTGTGCACCAAATCACATAAAATCCAAATTCTTTTTTTTTTTTTTTAGTTTTGTTTTTCCAAGGCAATGGGGTTAAGTGACTTGCCCAGGATCACATAGTTAGGTAATTATTAAGTGTCTGAGGCCAGATTTGAACTCAGGTCTTCCTGACTCCAGGGCCAGTGCTCTATCCACTGCACCACCTAGTTGCCCTAAAATTCAAATTCTTAAGGGAATAATTAAATGATTTACAACTAGGTGGTGTAGTAGATAGAGCATCAGATTTGGATTTAGGATGATCTCAGCTCAAATCCAGCCTCATATACTTACTATGTGAACCAAGAAGATCACTTACTCCTTTTCCCCTCAGTTTCCTAAAAAATCTATAAAATGAGCTGGAGAAAGAAATGACAATCTCTTCTAATATTTTTTTTTATCAAGAAAACCTCAAATAAGATCATAAAGATTCAGACGAGACTGGGCAACAACAAGAAGAAATGATTTAGAGGAAGAAATAAAACAGTAAAATTTTACTCATGGGGGCCTCAATTTTCCTATGTTAGAACTAGATAAATCAAACTATAAAATAAATAAGAAAGAAATTAAGAGATGAATAGAATTTCAGGAAAGTTAGACCTCTGAATGAAATTCAATGGTACTAGAAAGTTATATACCTTTTTCTCACTTGTCCTTAGCATTTTCACAAAAAGAGACTGTATTAGAGCATAAAAATCTCACAATCAAATGTAGAAAAGCAAAAATATTAAATACATCCTTTAGAAATCATAAGGCAATAAAAATCACATTCAATGGCCCTTTGGCTCTGGAAACATAGAAGACAAATTGGTTGGAAAATAAATAATCTAATTTTAAAGAATGAGTAGCTGAACCAACAAATCATAGAAACAATAATTTCATTAAATAGAATTACAAGTATGAGAAAACATTCCGAAATTTATAGAATGAATCCAAATCAGTACTCAGGGGACATTTTCTTTCTATCTCAAAACACAGCAATAAAATAGAGAAAGAACAGATCAGTGAATTGGGTATGCAACTTAAAAAAAACAAATTAAAAGTCCTTAGGTAAACATCAAATTGGAAATCCTGAAAATCAAAGGAATGACTAATAAAAGTAAAAGTAAGAAAACCATTGAGCTAATAAATAGAACTAGGATTTGATTTGATTTTAAAAACCAATAAAATAGATAAATCATTCACTAATTAATTTTTTTTTTAGGTTTTTGGGACTGGAGGAAAAATCTAGTATGCTTCAGCAGAGATTTAAAAAATGAGAGGGTTAACAATCATGATCTCAGACAAAGCAAAAGTAAAAATAAATCCAATTAAAAGAGCTAAGCAAGAAAACTATATTTTGCTGAAAGATACTATAGACAATGAAGTATTATAAATACTATATATTTGTGCATCAAATCACATAAAATCACATAAGTGGCTTGCCCAAGGCCACACAGCTAGGTAATTATTAAGTGCCTAAGGCCAGATTTGAACTCAAGTACTCCTGACTCCAGGGCCGGTTCTCTGTCCACTGCACCACCTAGCTGCCCCCAATTGATTTTTTTTTAAAAAAGAAGAAAACCAAATTACCAGGATCCATTGATGAAGTGGAAATTAAAACAATTATTAGGAGCTATTTTGTCCAATTATATGCAAACAATCATAAAATTCTAAGCTAAATGAACAAATACAAAAATATAAATTGCTCAGATTAACAGAAAAGAAAATATAATATTTAAGTGACTCTATCTTAGAAAAAGAAGTTGAACAAGCCAACATTACATTCCTAAGGAAAAAATTCCAGGGACCATATGATTTCATAGGTATATGTTGTTTGTTTTTTTTAGGTTTTTTTGCAAGGTAAATGGGGTTAAGTGGCTTGCCCAAGGCCACACAGCTAGGTAATTATTAAGTGTCTGAGACTGGATTTGAACCCAGGTACTCCTGACTCCAAGGCCGGTGCTTTATCCACTACACCACCCAGCTGCCCCTCTACCAGACATTTAAGGGACAGTTAAATGCAATACTTAACAAACTATTTGGAAAAATAATCAAAAAAAGGAGTTCTACCAAATTCCTTTAATATCAGAAATATCAGAAATAGATTTTTGCTCAGGGAGACAGAGCAAAAACAAAGAAAATTTTAGACCAATTTCTAATCAATATTGATGCAAATTTTTCAATAAAACACTAGTAAGGAGATTAGAGCACTATATCACAGATGTCATACACTAGGAGCAAATTGAATTTATACCAGGAATACAGTGCTGGTTCCATATTAGGAAGACTAAGACATGATTTACCATATCAAAAACAAAATCAAAATCACACATTATCCCCAAAATACAGAAAAAGCTTTTGACAAAATACGATATTCATTTCTGTTAAAATATTTGGAAAGCATAGGGATAAATGAAGTTTTCCTTAAAATGATAAATAGTATTGATCTAAAACCATCAGCAAACTTTTTTTTTTGCAATGAGGATAAGATCGAAGCCTTTCCAATAAGATTAAAGGTGAAGCAAGAATTTTCATAACTTTTATGCATTATTGTACTAGAAATGCTAGCTATATCAATAAAAGAAGAAAAAGAAATTGAAGAAATTTGTATAGTCAATTAGGAATCAAAACAATTATCCTTTGCAGATGATATGGTAGTATACCTAGAGAATCAACTAAAAAACTTGTTGAATAATTAATAACTTCAACAGAGTTCCTAGATATAGAATAAACTCACATAATCCCCAGTCTTTCTATATATTACCAACAAAATTCAATGGGAAAAGATTGAGAAATGCTATCTAAAATAACTGTAGACAATACAAAAATAATTGGAAATCTACCTGCTGAAATAAACTCAGGAACTGAATGAAAACAATTGCCAAACACATTTCACACAAATGAAATCAGATCTAAAAAATAGCTCATTAAATGTTTAAAATGGGAGAAGAGAGAACAATATATCTAGTACATAGGTTGTAGTCTATGAAAAAACAGATTGTAGAGGGATTGGACATCATGATGAGAATTTAGGGTTTGGGGTTGCAAGGCAGAGGAAAAAGTGAAATAACAATTTTCAGATTTGCATGCATTTCTAGGTGAAGGAATAACCAACTTTGTGTATGGCTGACATAGGGTAGAGGAATATATCATGGATTTGGAGTTAAGGGTGTTTCTGAGAGTATATGTTGTACATGCTGAAGTCTCCTAATATGAGGGTAGGAGTTGCAGAGCAGAAAATAAGCTGTGAGACAATCACCAAAGTAAAGCAGAAAAGATGTAGAGTGTCTTGGAGGTCAGTAGCCAACAGTGAAAACTAGATGAAAGGAGTGAGATATAAACACACACACACACACACACACACACACAAACAAACAATAATCCAACACATAACAATACAAAATACACAACCTGGCTTTGAATTCTTCCTCTGCCAATTAATTTGTAACTTTATTTTATTTTAAGGGGTGAATATACAATACCTTAAGAGATGGTTATCTGTTGTTCTAGAGGAATATAGCAAGTGGTCAGTGTTTTTCTGGGTTTTTGAGGAAATTCAGAAAGCAATTTTTTTTATTTCTAATAGGAGATTGTTTATATCAGGATGGATTGAAGAGAAGATGGAAGAGAAGGATAAGATATTGAACTGAACATCCTCTTCCAGGGGAAAAAGATGGACTTTCAATGAATCAGGGGGAATTTCAAATGTTCCTGTTGGAATGGCTAGAACTGAAAAGAAAGTTTGACCTTCAAATACAGGACTCAGGGAAGAATAGAGAGTGTAGAAGAAGGGTAAAATGAAGGACTTGATGATGAACTGCATGTATTCCTGCATAGAAGAATGATACTGATAATACTCATAAAACTTCTCATTTAATAGAGCAGGTAAAAGAGCTTTTATAGATGAAGCACAGGAGAGAGCTGAATTTCAAGATATATCATATATATCATAAAAATGGAGTCAATGGCTAAAATGTACTGGTAGTAAGAGAAAAGAGAGGTGGAATAGGCTGAGATATTTTGTATAATAAGATTTTTTTTTTAATTTCAATGAGCTATTGCAATGATATGGAAGGGGAAAGGTGAGGGGAATGAGGGAACCTTCGCTCTCACCAGAGATGACTCAGAGAGGAAACAGCATACACACTCAATAGGGTATAGACATCTAGAGTACAAAAGAGAGAAGGGGGACGGGGGGGGGGTGATGTGGGTGATGGAGGAGAGGGTGGAATCATGGGGGAGAGTGGTTATATAAAACACATTTTTTTTTACTTTTTGCAGGGGTCTGGGATTGGGTGGCCTGTCCAGGACCATGGGACCTGTTGGTTGCTGGGCCTTAGGGGTGGTATGTGGGCTTGGGGCCTCTTGGCTCCAGGGCCAGTGATCAGTCCGCTGTACCACTCAGCTACCCTACAGCTCATTTTAGAAGAAGGACAGAGTGAAAGGAGAGAGAAAATATAGTATATGGTAGTGGGGAGGTATGGATGGAGGGAGTTACAATCAGTAATGGCAATGGTGGAAAAATATGGAATTAGCTTTTGTGATGGACTTATAAAGAATGTGATCTACCTGAGATAGCTGGTAGTGTTGGAACACAGACTGAAGCACATTTTTTTTTCTCTTTCCTTTACTTTATTTCTCATGAAGATCTATATTTTTGTGGGGGTAGGGGATATTTTGTTTATTTTTAAACAAGAATATTTTAGTAATATATAAAAAAGTCATTTGTACCAAAATAAATAAATAAATAAAATATTTATATTTACTGAGTTTTCTTAAAGATTTTACTCCCCTCTAAAATCAGTATATAGTGTGCCCGCTAAATGACTTGATCTGTAATATGACTTAGTTTGTATATAGAGTCTATTTAGCAAGGTTTGTCTCCATGGGACAATACGTGATATTATAAATAGGTGTTTCTAAGTTTATTCAACTTTATGACATTGATAGAAATGTGGGATTGTGATTTATAATACAGTCATAATATCCTTGTCTTCTATTGCAAATTTACGTCCCCTGGCTTATAGCCACCAATGTTTGCTCAAATTGTTTTGGCACAAGCAGCAGAGATTAGGATGGTGTAGTTGAGAATAAACAAAAGATAGAAAACTGAAACTGGTGCTGAACCATTTATAGTTTGCTATTCAGATGTTTTCATTTATATGGTTAGCATCAAATGGGGAATTATTGAAAGTTATGCTGACTGAATGACTCATTGATCTTAGTCTTGCCTATAAATCAATATTGGAAGGGGATCAATTATAGCAGGTGTCACTCAGTCTGCAGTCCTTATATTATCTGCTATTTATCATATATCTCTTACCTACTAGTCCTCATTAGTGAGATGATGAAGTAATGGCTCATTCCCTTTGCCGTCATGGATCTATCTGAATGTCTTTTTCTTATGAAAGTTTTGATAAAAGCTGATCCTTTCTTGAATCTCTTGCTGATTTCCAGTGAATAGTCCATGGAGGTGTTGACATATATTAATAATCTTTTTTTAAAAAATTCTCTTTGTCTTGATCATTAATCAGGATAAAAACCTAAACAAATAATTTCCCCTTTAACAAAGTCAAAAATTCCCATAAAAAGGCAAAGCAAAATTCCTTGAATGAGAGACCATCTACTATAAAGAAATGTGAAAATTGCTAATTAGTTTTAGCCCTGAGCATGTTATTCCTTTCTTGCCAACTCTATATTGATATGCCTTGATTGAGCAGTTAAAGTGACATATACTGTATTATGGTGAAAAGTATACATGATTTGGTGGCAAGGGACCAGATTTCAGATCTTTTTCTTGGTGCAACTTAGAGAAAGTCACTTGATTTTTCTAAGTCTCATTGGTAAAAAGAGAGAGGGAGTAGATTGGATGAGTTCTAAGAAGCCTCACAACTTTTTGATTATCCTGCTTTTCAAAGAGAGATCATAAAAGGGTACTGGTAGTATTTCTTTTCCTTTCTGACTTCCCATTAATTTTTTTGGCTCTCAAATACATAAGCCCACTAAAAAGCTAAATTCCTTCAGACTTTGAATGTTCTCTACTCCTCTAAAATTGTTCTCTTTTCCCTTATCTATTAACTGATCTTTTCTTGAAGACTCTTCTTTTATGTCTTTCTCAGTCTCTTCCCAAGGCTGGTAGCACACTGAATAAAACTCAGGGCTTACAGTCAGGAAGATCTGAGTTCAAATCTGACCTCAGACACTTACTAGCTGTCACATAACCTTGTTTGCCTCAGTTTCCTTTACTGCAAAGAATTGGACAAGAATGAAACCACTGGACAACAACAACAATCTCCAGTTGTTAGTAATTTTATCCATTACCATTTATTTTTTCTTTGTACAAGCATCCATTATACTCCTACTAGGTACAAGCATTGTTTGAGCTCTTGGGGATACAAAGACACAATATAAAATAATCTCTGGCCTCAGAGAACTTGCTTGGGGAAAAAAGTAGAATACAACATGAACAAAGACAAGCAAAAAGAAGCGTTTCCCATGAAGTGGCACCTGATTTGAATCCCCAGAGAGCTAAAGAGGGGGAGGAGTGTGTGAAGAGTGAGTACATTTCAAGTATATGGGACATATTGTACAAGGCACAAGAACAGGAGATTAGATGCCAAAGTCAAGGAATTGCAAATAGATTGAATTAGATGAAAAAAAAAAATGAACAAATGGAGTGACATGCAATTAAGGCCAGAGCCAGAGTGAAGGACCTTAAATGCCAAACTGAGAGGTTTGCATCTTATTTTTGAGACAACAGGAAACTGCTGAAGATTTTTGAGTCAGGGAATAATTTGATTAGACTTGTATTTTCGGGATTTGATCTTGGCAACCATGGGGATCATGGACAGAAATGGAAGACACTGAAAATGCGGAGACCGATCCTCATTGCAATTAGGCCATTGCCATAGTCCACATGAGAGAAGATGGGATCCTTAGCAGTAGCAGTGAGTGGAGGAAGGGAATGAATGCAAAAGAAATTGTCAATACCTTCAGAAAGTATATCCCACTTAGACTAAGGCACTTCTCCAATTCATTAAAGAGGACAGGAAGGGAGAAGTGACAAATGTTCCAGGATGATACATGAGCATTTCTGCAGCAAAAATTTTTCATAACCCCTTAATGGCTGAGAAAAAACATTCCCCTCTGAACCTATCAGATGGATCCCCTGAAATGTTTTCTTTGGACATCAACAATAGAAACTAATCTATGTAATGAATTTGAGCCAATTAGATGCTCCAAAAATAATCTACTGGAATATATTTCTCTATAGAGCTCTATCCAGTTCTGAAGATGTTTACTATTTATCAAATAGTTCAAAGGTCAGTTTTATTATAGACAAACTTGGTTAGCGCCAATGCTTGCACTGAAATCATCAACATGTAAGCTGGGAAAGTCTTTTTAGTTCTCTGTACTTCACTATCTTATCTGTAAAAAGAGTAGGCTTGTTCTGTATGCCCTCCAAGCTCCCTTTCACCACTAAATCTATGATCTATGAACCTAGATGAGAGGGGTACCTCTTTGTAGCTTAGTAGAGTTCCGTGTAGCAGTCATTTAATCAATGTTTTGATAACTCTTCCCCTTCCTTTGAAGCAATTCCAGTTTTAGTCCTTTAAAAGCACTAATATGACAAAAAAATTCAATTTAAGTCAATTCAATACATATGTATTAAGCACGTTGCTAGGTGGTAGAAGAGAAACAATGTTTTGATAAGACAGTTCCTGCCTTCAGTTTAGGGTGGGGTGCTGGGGTGAGGGGAGGGCTGTCAAACAAAAAAGACACAATATGGAGGAGAAATACAAAATGATGGGCTAAGTGAGGTCTTAGCTAAAGGTCTTTACGAACTGGTGGGGGAGGGAGAGGGTAAAGCAACAAGGAAAGATCCTAAGGAATAGATAGTATTGGGAGTTTGACTTTCAAAAGATGAGTTTAACGATTCTAAATGTATAACCTGCCGGGGTTTTATTTACAACGCCGGCTTCTTTATGCTAGTCCGTCCTCTTACTCACCAGTCCAACGCATGATGAGTCTTCGGGGTACCTCCGGCCCCCACTCTTTGATGGGGGGAAGAACCAGACAGAGCGCCTGAGGTGGATAATGAGTCTTTATTCTTCTGTGATCACATCCCGCTCCCTCCCAACCTCTCAGCAGACACTTTTATCCCTTCTGTCCTCCCTCCCATGAACTCTTACCCAATGAGGGGCCGAGTTCTGTAACATTCCCTTATAAGGTGATTATGTTTCCCCCGCTAAGCGACCGCCAAGCCTCTTCCCCCCGCCCCCAACATCTCCCCCTTTCTGTTTTACAAGGTTATCACTTGGTGTGACCTTAAGCGGTGCTGAGGTTAGCCTTAAGCGGTGTCATTTCTACTGGCCTCTGATAGCCGGGGGCGAGGAACCCTGTCTTAGGTCATCTCCTTCAACCCAGGACCTTGCCCGTCCTAGGCGCCCGACACCCTCAGGGCCTGTCTTAGGTGGCTGGGTTAGGAGAGGTTGCCCGTCTTGGGGTTTACCTCGTCTTACCCCTAGGTGTCACATGTCATGCATGGCAGCTAGCCAGACTTGGGGATCCTCCCCCGTCTCCATGGCCATGAAGGCTTTCTGAGTAAGAAGCATATAGCCCCTCTGTCGCCTAGCTAGGCGGCAGAAACAGACAACAAGTAGGGTGATTCCCAGAATCAGCGTCCTTGTTCACCCTCAAGGGGGTACCCTCCCGCCATCTGGCAATCCCTCCATGGTATGGGATCCTCGATGTCTTCTCCTGTGGCCACACATGAGGGGCCCCACCGAGGAATCGTGAAGTCCCGTTGAGTTTGATTCACCAGGGGTCGCCAACCCAGAAGGCCTCGGAGCTGGGTCCCCTTTTTTGTCCCTGCTGGGCTGACAGTCGTCTGCGGGAAAAGGCCGACGCAGGGGTCAGTCGGGGCAGTGCTATAGTTAAAATCGTTCTGCCCTGTGGAGTTGAAGTTCCAGGACCGATTTTCTTCCCCGATGTCGAAACATAGGGAGTTGTTCAGGTCCCAGCAGAAGGAGTTCTGGACCGATGCTTCAGCGGGGTCCATATATGCAGAAGGGAGCCCCATCGATGTATTGGTCACTAGCAGCCGAGGGTAGATCGGGGAGTTCCGTGCTACCGGAAGGGGAGAGGGAATAACTCGGAGTATTCCCCATGTCGGATGTCCTTCAGATGGAGCACCTCCAAGGATCCCTACGACGATCAGAAGGCCTGAAAAAGGAAGAAATTCCTCTCACCCCGTAGGGTTGGGCATTAATCAAGGTCTCTTATCTTGTAAACAGGGAGCCATCTTTCTGGCTCTTCTATCTTATCCTCGGGATGAAATGACAGGTGGCCCTGTCTTCTGTTCTTTACCGTTACAGGGCCATGCCAACCTCCCTCTTCATCTCTCCACATGACTTTAGAGCCTGGTAGGGCCTTGGTGGGAGAGGGCAGGAGCGTTGGTTCTTTCTTAGCATGTCCTTTTGGGGAGAAAACTCTCTGGGCGGCTGTAGTGCCGTCATCCCTGACTTGTAGGAAATTCATGGTAAATAGTACCTGAGACAGGTCTGAATGGGTCAGTGACCTGCCAACTCCCCCTTTCTGTTTAAAGAGCGTAGTTTTGAGTGTGCGATTTGCTCTTTCTACCAAAGCTTGGCCAGTGGGATTGTAAGGGATCCCGGTGGAATGGGAAATGGAAAATTCTTTGCAAAAGGAAGCAAAGGCTCTCGAGGTGTAGGCGGGCCCATTATCGGTTTTGATAGCCGAGGGGACACCTAAGACAGCCATCTGGGCATATAGATGTGAGAGAACGTGTTTAACCGCTTCTCCTGGCTGTAGAGAGGCGAAGGTGAAGGAGGAGAAGGTGTCCACCGAGACATGGATGTACTTACGACCCAGGTGAGTAATGTCCATCTGCCAAAGAGCATTGGGGCCGTCCCCACGTGGGTTAGACCCCTCCGCGGGGAGGGCTTGTCTAAAGGGAGCACAAGAAGTGCAGGAGCGCACAATTTGGCGAGCCTCCTTCCGGGGAATGCTGTATAGGCGCCGGAGCGACCTGGATGACAAGTGATACTTACCATGTGCCAGCTGGGCAGGTGTGGACAGGTTTAACAAGAGAGCCCTATCTGCCTCCGCATTGCCCTGGAATATGGGGCCGGTGGAAGAAACGTGAGAGCGCACGTGAAGAACAAACAGGGGGTGGTTTCTATCACGGAGGGAGGATTGCAGCTGTATAAGGAGTGGGCTAATGGAAGAAGTCGAGGAAATGAAGGCATCTTCTAAACAAGGGATTAGCATGGCACAATACATACTGTCAGTAATAAGATTAAAAGGGGTGTCTCTGTAGAGACGGAAACCCTGAAGTATAGCATATAGTTCATTCTTCTGAGTGGAGTCAAAGGGGGTATCAAAAATCCAGGTGGCGGGTCTAGCAGGGTCATGGACCACAGCACGGCCCAACCTGGTAGCGTCAGTGAAGACATTAGGGCTGGTCACTGGTTCTGGGGACACTAGAGGGCGCAGGCGGGAAAGGTGCAGTTCAGCGAACACTCTAACCACGGGAGGTGGCGTGAGTCTGGTCTGAGAGAGGGTAGTCAGGACAGTGGCCCAAGCGATAGATCTATCAACTAGCGAGTGGGTCACCTCCTCTGGGAGGGTAAAGTTGAGGACAGGCAAGAGGCCAAAGAGACGCTGGCATCGCTCTGAGGCCTGAAGGCAAAATAAGGCCAGGGCCTCCCACCGGTCCCGGATGATGCTCTTAGTGGTCCGGGGGTATAGCCATTCAAGGCATCCATGTCTCTGGATTAAACATCCCCAGCCAAGGGAACTGTCCCCCAGTGTGTGGAAGAGGACAGGCGACTCCGGGTCGTATTGAACCAAGAAGGAAGAGGTTCTGCGGAAAATTTCCGAGAGTGCCTGTCTTGCCTGGGGGGTCCAACTTCTAGGGGATGATAGATGGGAGTCGCCTTTAAGGACATCATATAGAGGTTGCATTAAGGAGGATGGGAGGGGCATAGCGGGACGCAGCCACTGTATGGCGCCAACAAGCCTCTGAAAATCATTAAGAGTAGTGTATCCCTCGACGTTGATCGGAGGAAGCGCCCTACTAATCTTTCCCGGAAAAATCCTATGTCCCAAGTAATCATAGGGGAAATCCATCTGTACCTTTTCCGGGGCTATGTGAAGCCCCTTCTTGCGGAGGACATGGGTGGTGCGTTGCAAGCAAGCCCGAGCCCCCGTCACAGAAGGTGCTGCAATCAAGATATCATCCATGTAATGTATGAGCATGCAATTCGGGAATTCTTTTCTGATAGGATGTAGCAGAGTATCCATGTAAAGCTGGCACAGGGTGGGGCTATTGGCCATTCCCTGCGGTAGGACGGTGAACTGATAACGTTTACTGGGGGCTTGGAAATTGATCGCCGGGAGGGAAAAGGCAAATTTTTCTTTGTCCTCCGGGTGGAGGGGAATGCTATAGAAGCAGTCTTTAACATCAATCACTATAATAGTCCACCCTTGCAGGACTGCAGTGGGCATAGGGAGACCAGGTTGGAGGGTCCCCATGGGTACCATGTTGGCATTTACTGCCCGAAGATCAATCAACATTCTCCAACTCCCCCCTTTCTTTTTTATGACAAAGACGGGGGAGTTATACGGGCTAAGGGACGGTTCCACTTTGTTCTCGCGCAGGAGGGTCATTACTATGTCTGTGAGGGCGATGAGCTTTTCTTTTGTCAGGGGCCACTGCTCAACCCAAATAGGTTTCTTATTAATCCATGTTATTCTGGGGGAAAAGCTCATCTCTAGAGTGGCCCCAATTAATTTCCCCGCAGGCTATCAGGGGTGGCAAGTGTCAGGTTAAGCTGGCTCAAGATGTCTCTACCCCATAATGCATAAGGGAGGTCGGGTAGGCACAGTGGGGTGAAGAGTCCAGATTCTTCCAAAGCTGACCACCGTAAGGCGTGTGCTGCTTTCATGGCAGATCTATTGCCCCCCACCCCCGTCACTGCTTGAGGGCTCTGTAGGAGTGGCCACTCGGGCCTCCACTGTCCCCTATTTATGACAGAGCAATCGGCTCCAGTGTCAATTATCCCTTCGAGCTTCTGATTTTCCACCGTGATGGTTAACAGTGGTCGCCCAGAGCTGACCGGGTGGACCCAGTTCACATGAGCGGGAGGGGTCCGCAAGGGCAGCGCCTTTCCCACCTCTTGGCCTTGTTTTACCAAGGTGGGAAAGGGGTGGGGGTTTGTGACCCTTACGGATGTGGGACTTCCGGGACCAAAAATGACCTGGGTATGGGTGACTAAGTCCACACATCTCTCAGCCCCCGTGATGAGCGCTGGGAAAGTAGTTAGCTCGATGGGAATCATCGAGGTTTCCCAAGGCCCGATCTCTCTCTGCTGTGTCCCTTCTCTATAGTCAACCCTCACGGGGATAGTCACAGTGATGGGGCCGCTGTCTTCGAGCACGGGGGGGGGGGGGGGCCCCCGCGGCCGGGCCCCTCCCTTTCCCTTTTCCCAACTTCCCTTTGGATCGGCAGAACCTGGCTATGTGACCTGGCTTTCCACAGGAATAACAGGTCGGAACTGAAGTGGAGGGGGGCCGCTGCCTGCACTGTGCTTTGAGGTGCCCTGGCTTTCCGCACCCAAAACAGGTGGGTCTCATCTGCATACCGCGAAGGGCGGTCAGGAGGCTATCCTCCCGGTTCTCCATGGCAGTCACTAAGGCTTGAATTGAATCCTCGCTGGGCATGTCCAGCAATTTGTCAACAATTTCTTCTAATGAAGCGTCGGGGGAAAGGCTGCTAATGGCTGCGATCCCTTTGGGGCGAAGTCCCTCTTTAATCAATTGTCTCATAAGTAGATCAGATCCCGGGGTGTCTCCCATTATACGAGTCACTGTCTCTTTAACCTCGTTCACAAATGAGAGGGGTGTCTGATCTGCTCTCTGCTTCAGCCCAACCAACTTCTGTGTGGCTCTCCCCCCTTTCATGGCTCCAATCTTATCCCAAGCTGCAACATGTGTTTCTTTAACAGTCTCTAGCTCAAACTGGCCATACCGGGCCCGAACAGCAGGGTCAGTATAGGCTCCAGTTCCACACAGGAGGTCAATGGCTAAATCCAGGGGAGTATAACCCCGGGATTTTGCCAGCTTAGAGGCCTCTCTGCGGGCCTGAGCCTTAAAAGCTAAATATGAGGAGGCATCCAGGCACGCGGCTGCAATTTCGTCAAAGTCAGCAGGGGTCCAAGGGTGCGTAGCGAAGAGGTTTTGCATCAGTCTTTTTACATAAGGGGAGCTTGGGCCGTATTTAGTCACGGCCTCCTTAAGTTCCTTAAGCATCTTAAAAGGGACAGGGCGGTAGTCTCAGGCTCCGGTAAGGGGGTCCGTAAATACCGGGTAGAGGCCCCAGTCATCCCAGTCCACCTCCTCCCCTTTCTCTATTGCTATGGAGGCACTCGCGGCAAGTAGGCCGGATGGGCGGAGCCCTTGAAGGGATCTCTGAAGGGCGGACAAGGAACACGGGGGATTTTTTGCCTCTGTTTCCTGGCTGGGCCACCAAGTCTGGGGCGCGGCAGCTGTCCAATCAGCGCGGACTCCTCCCTCCTCGTCAGCAGCCTCCCGCTCCCACCTACTCACGCTCCTCTTCCTGCCACCCCTGAGGACTGTTTGCACCCCTTCCTTCCCGCGCTCGGAAACTTCCGGCCCTGAATCTCTAAGTGCGCCACATTCATCGCCCTCCCCCTTTCCTTTCTGTCTCGGTAAGGAGGGGCATGCGGCATTTTCTTCTCCCTGGGGGCCCCTTGTTCCCCCATTGTTTCTTCTAAGTTCCTCCCATGGATACAGGGGAGGGGGTGGCCTTCCCTCTTCCTCTGAGCTCTCTGAATCCGATCCCGCCAACGAGCTACCCACCTGAGTGCTGATTGGTCGTGCCTAAGTCACCTTCTGGGGATGCAGGGCTGCATCCACTATCTTATACACTGTAAAATCCTCAGGGGTCAGTTTTCCCGGGCAGGTGTCATCATAGGAGGCCATCTGCTGCCCTACCACCTTCCATTTACCTGGTTGGATCCCACTATGTTGCACCCAAGGGCAGATGTTCCAGATATTCTCAACAAAAGCACGGCACGTCTTGATAGGTAATTTACAGCCATGCTTAGCGCAAGTTTATAAAGCTGCGCTGCAACGACCCCTTTCTCCTCCGGCTGAAAGGCGGGAATACTATTCCGGCCCCCCATGCTGTCTACTAGCCGAGGCTGCAATCCTAACAGGTGGCAGAACTGGAAAATTCCCGTTCGGCAAAAGAGAAGGAGGCAGCAGGGCACAATCAGACAGGCCAGCACGGCAAGGAGCGTGATTAGAGCGGAAGGAGAAAGGGAAGAGAAAGGAAGCATAGTCAACACAGTAGGGATATGTCCTTCAGGCAATATCTGAGAGTAAACGCCCTCTCCTTCCTCCCGGTCGGAAACGACCGAGGCTGTCTGGAGAATCCGACCAGCGGATTCAGACGTTCCCTAGCAAAATCAGGTCCCTGTTCGGGCGCCACTTGACGGGGTTTTATTTACAACGCCGGCTTCTTTATGCTAGTCCGTCCTCTTACTCACCAGTCCAACGCATGATGAGTCTTCGGGGTACCTCTGGCCCCCACTCTTTGATGGGGGAAGAACCAGACAGAGCGCCTGAGGTGGATAATGAGTCTTTATTCTTCTGTGATCACATCCCGCTCCCTCCCAACCTCTCAGCAGACACTTTTATCCCTTCTGTCCTCCCTCCCATGAACTCTTACCCAATGAGGGGCCGAGTTCTGTAACATTCCCTTATAAGGTGATTATGTTTCCCCCGCTAAGCGACCGCCAAGCCTCTTCCCCCCGCCCCCAACATCAACCTATTTCAGATTCTTTGCTATCTTAGGGTGTAGAGAGGGAAGAGTAGGAGGGAGAAAACTTTATAAAAATGAATGTTAAGAATTTTCTTTACATATATTTGGAAAAATAATAAAATAACACAAAAACGATGAATTTGTATAGTGTATTTTTGGAGCAAGAAACACAATTGCTTACTCTCTCTAAAGGGAAAAAATTAAAATAAGGTTATATTTTTTATCAAATGTATAGAAGGTCAACAGAGAGATTAATAAGATAGAGCCAAGCAGGAGCAGAGGAAGTAGTAAATACTGAAGATTTCTTTTAGAAGTTGATTTATGGGGAGCGGCTAGGTGGCGCAGTGGATAAAGCACTGGCCCTGGAGTCAGGAGTACCTGTGTTCAAATCTGGCCTCAGACACTTAATGTTTGCCTAGCTGTGTGGCCTTGGGCAAGCCACTTAACCCTTATTGCCTTGCAAAAAAAATCTAAAAAAAAAAATAAAGAAGTTGATTTATGTAGACCACAGAAAACATTATTCTTATACTTCCAAATCTCAGATCTGCAGTATGAAGGACATGCAGGGCTTCTTTTGGGGGCATGTTATCTCCATTACAAGTCCTAGCTTACAAGCAGAAGGAGGTGAAGTATAGTTTAATCAGGATCATTTTTCCAAAAGGAAAGATGACTACTTTGAGTTAAAAATCTAATCTAGACACTTACTAGGTATATGACCCTGGTCACTTTATCCTATTTGCCTCAGTTTCCTCATCAGTAAAATAAGCTAGAGAAAGAAATGGCAAATCATCACCAATATCTTTGCCAAGGAAAACTCAATGGGTTCACAGAGAGTCAGACACAAATGAAATGAATGAGCAACAACAAAAATGAGTGGAAGATGTACAGGTCCTGAAGACAATGAGTTTGATTCAGAAATAAAACAAATGGAAGGAAAGAAGTAGTACTAATAGGAAGGATAAATTACTTCCCTTTCAAAACTTCAGTTTCTTCATCTGAGAAATGGGGATGATATCCTTGCAATCACTACCTAATAGGTATATTCTGAGGATCAAATAATAAAAAAAATAAAGGACTCATTAAAAGAAATCTTTGTTTGAACTTCACTGTGATTAAAAAAACAAATTCAAAAAGAGAAAGTTAAAAGATTTTATTCAACACGCAGAGAAATAAGCTTTGGGTGGGCCAGCAGATATTTGACTTTTGACACTGCTTTTTATAGACAAAAGTAATCACTTCCAAGTATGGACAAAAGTATTTTGATTAGAATACCTAATCAAGGAAAGATGTAATTAATGCCACCTCAGCTCCTCCCTAAGCATTTTGATTGGAGTAAATAATTTTGAGTAGTTGAGATTAGGGAGCACTCCCATTTTTTGCAGTCTAGATGTCACTCAAGTTTTAGCAAGGTTTTAAAATGGTCACCCAGACTGACTCAGCACAAATAACAGATACTTTCCATACACTGACAATCTGAAGTCTTAGATAAAGATAAATTAATATTAATATTATTCTCAAAAAATTGTTGCAAGATCAGAAACAATAAATCCATAATGCAGCAGGTATTTTTTGGTGACCTGTAGACTAAGGTATATACTTTGATGATGATGTTGTTTATCCTTTATTCTCAAAGAAGACCATGATAGCAGGGAGGTAATGCCATAACAAGCAAATGAACTAGATTTGAGAGAAGGTGTTGTATTAAGTCACCAACCTCACTTTCCTCACTTCCTCCTGCAGAATCATCTGGGTCCAGAGGCCAGATATGAATCAGGACACCTGGAGAAAGTCCTGGATGTGAGGTAATCAGGGTTAAATGAGTCACTTAAGTCACTTAATTTGTCCAGGATCACATAGCTAGTACCATATTTTCCAAGTATGAGGCACACCTTAATTTGGGGGGCCAAAATTTGAAAAGAAAAATGTATTACATAAAGTTATTGAAGTCATTTTATTCATCATGAAATTCAAGGATCTTCTGCTCATAGCTTTCAGGCATCTTTTGGGCAAGTCTGGTGTGTAGACACATGCTTAATTCATTCTGTTTCATGAACCTGAAGCACCAATTGCATCCTTTGAAATCAGTCACTTCTTTTTCATCAACAATTCTTCCTGCCTCCTGCTGAACCATCTTTATGAACAAGGGATTCCACTTGCCCTTTGTTCTTCAATCCATCTCTTCAATTTCCTCTCTAACTCAGACCATTCTGCTGACTTGCGTCTCATGGCCTTCTCTGTCATGGTATTTTCAGTAAGGTTTCTTCTTCCCATAGCCAGTCTCAGATTGTTTTCTCAGTTGGAGGAGGACCAAACTGATGTTCAGCAGCATGATTTCCATTCACTTTCGCAAACTGGATCATTTTGAACTTGAATTCAGCATTAGACAAAAATCTTTTCTGAGCCATTTCTGGGCAGAATGTGGCAAAGCATAACCTAATATATCGATAACAAATGCAAAACAATGAGCACAAAGATAACAAATGGGAAGAAGCGGGAAATGAAAATAAAAAAAAAAACTATAACTACTATATAAGACAATCCTAGTTTTAGACCTCAAATTTTTCAAAAAAAGGCATCTTATACATGGGGAAATATGGTGTCAATTATTTGAGGCCAGAGTAGAACTCCTATCTTCCTGACTCCAAGACCAGTGCTCTTTCCACTGGACCATAGGCTTCAATATTCATACAGACACAGACCAGCCCAGACAGTGGGACCCAAACACCTAGTGACAGAACCCTACCAGAGGTCTAGAGCCTTGACCACATTATTAATGCCCTCTGTGGTTCATAGGATAGTAGTTCTAAAGCTGCTAAGGGTCTTAGAGGTCAGATAGTCCTATTTCCTCACTTTACAAATAATGAAACTGAAGTCTAGGGAGATTGAGCACCCAAACTCACACAGGTAGGAAGTTTCAGAGGTGGGATTTGAACTCAGGACCACTGACTTGAGCCTTGTCTCTTTCTTTCATATCAGACTGCCTGAACATTCAGTGTTTCTGTAAGAGAAAGCATCTTGGCTTCCTGAGATGACAATAGACATTCCATTGAGAATCTGAAGGTTCTATTTTAGGGAAATGGGGAAGCAACATAATGTTATGAAAAATGTTCATATCTCATATATAAATGGTTCATAACAGTTGCAAAGCTTGTCATGACCAATACTTGGTTTAATCTCTATGAGTTAGGCAGCCCAATAATTTTACATATTATATATATGTATATTTGATCAGATGCTTCCTAAACATATGTACACATCTATTCATTTATGTGTATACCTATATATATATGTGAGTATATACACATAATCATATATTTATATATGTACACATATATTTATCCATTTCTATCTATCTACACATGTTAAGTGTCTAATTATATGAGCAAAACACTGAATATGGAGTTAGGAGAGACCTGGTTTGGAATCTCAACTTCCACACTTAATAATTGTGTGACAGTTTTTTTGATTCACTGTTCAGTCATTAGCAAAATGCAGATAATTACCCCTGGAGAGCCTGTCTCAGAGGTCTTGTTTCTTTGATGAACAAATGAGATAACATGTAAATTATTTTCAAATTTAAATCTCTCTGTCAGTGTCAGCTATTATCAACCCCAATTTAGAGAGCATGAAACTGAGGTATAGAAAAGTTAAGAGGTATAATGTGTCTACATTTTGCTTTAGATTCACTCTGGATTCACTTTATCTCTTTTTCCCCCCTATCCCAGGAAAGAAAAATGTTCTCTAAAGGAAAAAATATTCTATTCCTGATCAATTTTTCTTTTTTTGCTTTGGGAATTTTCTTTTAGGTACTTTTTATGTAACACTTATGAGCAAAAGTGTTGCTTTTCTTCTGGTGACTTTACAATCTGGCTCTATTCTATCACTCCAGACTGATTTTACATTACTCCTTTTTACGTAACTCTGTGTTCCAGTCAAACTGCCCTATTTCCTGTTTCTGGCATGACACTTTAATTTCCTGGTCCACAACATTCCACCTCCTTCCTTTGGACCTTCACACAAGTTGTCCCCATTCCTGGGATTCTCTTCCACCTCTTGGAGCCCCTACTTAGCTTCCAGACCCATTTCAAATGCTGAATCCCATAAGAGTCCTTTCCTGATGCCCTGAAAGGTTACTGTTTCCCCCCTTCATAAGTAATATGCTTTTACTTGATATGTATTTTATAATTGCTTCTGCATAAATGTGACTCATTTCTGCCCCCTATAATATAATGGAAACACTTTGAAGACAAAGACGGCTTGACTTCTGTCTTTGTATCTTCAGAGTTTAGCATATTCAAGTCTCTATGCCTTTTGAATTTAATTAAATAACTTGAATCAGTCAAGCTGATATTTTATGTGGCTATTTTAAAAATTTACTTAATTTTTAATTTGTGCAATAAAATATTTTCATAACAATATAATAAAAAATGATCGCACATGAAACTACAAATCCATTATGTACTTGTTATTCTTTTATTTTGAAAGAATATATTTATTATTATATATATTTATTAAAATATTTAATATACTAAAATTATGTAATTTTTTTTCCCTTTTTTCCCCTCGCCCACCCTACAGAAGGCTACTGTTAGACACAAATAGCTATTATATTGTAAAATTATCCTATGTATATTTCTATTTATCAATTCTTTCTCTGGATGTAAATAATATCTTTTTCATATGTCTTTTATAGCTAATTTTAGTATTTATAATAGTGAAAATGATTTATTTGCTCTAAGTCATTCTTAACATAATATTGCTGTTCCAATGTTCTATATACAATGTTATCTTGGGTCTGCTCATTTTACTCTTCATTATTTCATGCAAGCCTTTCCTTGTTTTTCTAAGCTCATTGTGCTTATCATTTCTGCTATAGCACAGTAATATTTCTTCACAACCATAAACCATGTGGGCATCTAGAAAATTAGTTATATATAATGTATTAAATGAGTTATTTTCCCCTTATTCTCTCCCAGCACCACCTGTCTCAAACACAAAGTAGAATTCTACATCAGGGGTTTTTAACCTGAAGTGCATGAATTTTTTTTTTTAATATTGATTACTATTGCATTATAACTGATTTCCTTTAGAATGCTTTAAGTTTTTACATTTACCAAAATTATTTTGAGATGAAGTCTTTTAGACTTCCCTAGACTGCTAAAAACTCTATATTAAAGATAAAAGTAAGAAATCCTGGGTTACATGAGCTCTAAGTTCTTTACTAGATCTAAGTACTATGTTCCTAAGAAGATTAGAAAATTCTGGACCTCTGTAGAAGAAAAGCCTCCAATTCAAGCTGTCTCTGAAGAAGATTCTTTTGGAATTTTCTGCAGAGTATGCATCTAATGTTTGCTACATTTCAACTTGAACATGAAAATCTTGGATTTGGAAGGAACACTTGAAATTATATAGTCTAATTGTACATTTCATTTGGGGAAAAACTCCTCCAAATATGTGAAAAATGGCTACCTGCTCTCTACCTTAAAACTTTTAGTGACAGAGCTTATTTCCATACTACCTGCCACTGTTGGACAGCTCTCCTTAAAAAATTCTTCCTTATTTGCAGTCAAATCCTTGTTCATTACTTTCACATTTTGATCCTATTTCTGTCTTCATATATCATCCATCCAATGACAGTCCTTAACATTACTGAACACAGTTTTTATTTTTCCTGGATCTTCTCCTTCAATCTAACTACTCCCAATGTCTTTAGTGTATTCTTCCTATGACATGGTATCTCCAGACTTTTTAACAAGCATTTTTGGAACAGTCCTTAACAATGGGCATGGCACTAGGCAGATACCACAGTTTAGCAGTGTAATCCCTGATGCCAGGGAGCGTAAATTTTTTATTAGGCTATGATATGAAGACAAGTCTAATTCAAATAATCACAGATGAGTACTTTAAAGAATCACAAAACAAAGTGCTAAGAAATATTCAAAGATGATAATGTTGCTTCTAACCAGGAAGGATTATCATAGTAGACAATACAACAAGAAGAAAATAGCCCTGATTTGCCTAGATTTTAGCAAAGCTTTTGATAAAATATCACCTACTTTTCTTGTGGGAACAAAAAGATATAGACTAGATGATAATACAGTTACATGGTGTCCTTGCTCCAAAAGTGGTCATTTATGGTTCAACATCAACATAGTAGGGAATTTCCAGTGGAATTCATCTCAGGAATCAATAGTTTGGTGGTGAATGAATGAAGGATGGCAAAGAATCTTGAGTCCATATCATATGAAGATTTATTGACAGAGCTGGTAGTATTTAACCTGAGAAAGAAATCATTGGGAGAACAGGGCATGATAGTTGTTTTCAAACATTTTAGAAAGTTGTTGTATGAAAAGAGAATTGGATTTGCTCTATTTTACCATAGATGTCAGAAAAAAGATAAATTTGATAGAAGATGCAAAAAAGGCAAATAAGATTGATTTCAGGAAGAAACTTTCTAGAATTTAGAGCTGCCTTAAGAGAGAGTAGATTTCCATTCCTTAGAAGTCTTTCAGCAAAAGTTAGATCACTCCTGAATATGTTCTAGTGGGGATTCCTTTCTAGGATGAGGTGAATCATATAGTCATTAAGTTACCTTCAAATTTTCAAATTCTGACTGGTTGGCATGTTGGTTAGCTTTACTGAATTTTCTTTTCCCCTCCCCTTTCTTTTTTATCCTTTTAAAAATAAGGGATAGCTCTCTAGGTGGGAGGGCAACTAGGTGGCACAATGAATAGAGCACTGGACCTGAAGCCAGGAAGACAAGAGTTCAAATCTACCCTCAGACATTTAATAACTTTGTGACCCTGGACAAGTCACTTAACTCTGCCTCAGTTTTCTCATCCATAAAATGAGTTAAAGGAAATGGCAAACAATTCCAGTATCTTTATCAAGAAAATGCCCCAAAAAGGATCATGATGAGTCAGATATGACTGACAAAATAACTAAACAACAACTCTAGATGGGGAAAAATGAAAGTAACGTAATAACAAAAGACATCAATAAAGATTTTAAAAGTAAAGACTGGATAAAAATTCAACAGATGAAGAGAAAGAGAGACTATTCTAGATTGCTAACATATAAAGTTAGCTAACATACAAAATTACTAACATATAAAGAAGCAAGAGAATGTAGGACACATTAGGCCAAAAAAAAAAAAAAAACCAAACAGTAAAGGCTAAAGCACACATTTCAACTAATCTGCATACTTCCAGTCATACTCCCTATAGAGATGTAGTAAGAAAGATTTTTTCTTTTCTTTTTTCTTATTGATATTTTCTTTTATTTTTTAAATTACATGACATGAAAGTTTTTCATCATTCATCCACATACATATTTGTATTACATAATTTTCTTCCACCCTCCCTTCCCACCCCCCTTCCCCTCAGCAGCAAGCAGTCTAGTGAACATTGTAAATGTATTTTTGTGTTTATATAATATATTTACATATTAGTTATTTTCTGAATGAGGAATTAGGACTAAGGGAAAAGAAAGAAAACCATGGGATAGGAAGGATAAACATGAGATTTTTTTTTAAATTTTAAGAATTAATGTTCATTCAGAATCTGTAAGTCTTTTTTCTTCATCTGGATGTGGATGGCATTGTTCATAACAGGACTCCCAGAGTTGTCCTATCTCTCTTAACTACTGAGAGGAGCTGTATCCATCAAAGCTGATCAGCTCACAATGTGGTTGTTAAAGTGTACAATATTATCTTTGTTCTATTCCCTTCACTCAGTATCAGTTCCTATAATTCTTTGTATGCTTCTCTAGACACCAACTATTCACAATTTCTTATAGGACAATAGTATTCCATAACATTCATATATTATAATTTCTTCAGCCATTCCCCAATTGATGAGCATCTCCTCATTTTCCAATTATTTTGCCACTACAAAAAAAAACTGCTACGAATATTTTGGAACATGTGGGACTTTTTCCCATTTTTAAATAATTTCTTCCAAATATAGTATTGGTATTGCTGAGTGAAAGAGTATGATTAGTTTATTGCTCTTTGGGCAGAAATCCATATTGCTCTCCAGAATAGTTGGATTAGTTCATAACTCCACAACAGTGAATTAATGTCCCAATCCACCCACAACCTTTCCAACATTGATCATTTTTTCCTTTCTGTCATCTAAGCTAATCTGATAGATGTGAGGTGGTGCCTCATAGTTGTTTTAATTTCTCTAATCAATAATGATTTGGGGGCGACTAGGTGGTGCAGTGGATAAAGCACTGGCCCTGGAGTCAGGAGTACCTGGGTTCAAATCCAGTCTCAGATACTTAATAATTACCTAGCTGTGTGGCCTTGGGCAAGCCACTTAACCCCATTTGCCTTGCAAAAAACCTAAAAAAAAATAATGATTTGGAGTATTTTTTGTTATGATTATATATAGCTTTAATTTTTATGTTTTGAAAACTTCCTGTTCATATATCCTTTAATCATTTGGGGAATGACTTGTATCCTTATAAATTTGATTCACTTCTCTATTTTAGAAATGAGATCTTTATCAGAACCCCAAGCTGTGAAAATTGTTTCCCAGATTTCTGTTTTCCTTCTAATCTTATCAGCAGTGATTTTATCAGTGCAAAACTTTAAACTAATATAGTCAAAATTATTAATTTTACTATTTACAATGTTTGGTCATAAATTTCCATAGGTCCAACAGATAGACTAATTAACAGAGTAAGAAATTCTCTAGTCTAAATTCTCTGTCTAAATTCTGTATTCATTTTGACCTTATTTTGGTATAGGGTGAGAGTTCTATGCCTAGTTTTTCCATACTATTTTTGAGTTTTCCCACAATTTTTGTTGAATACAGTTATCTCATAAACTACTGTCTTTGGGTTTGTTCTTTGTACCTATTCTAAACCACTGGTCCATTACTCCATTTCATAACCAGTACCAGGTGGTTTTGATGACTGTCACTTTATAGTATAGTTTTTAGATTTGGTAGATGACTTTTGGGGAAGAATTATTGAGTATAAGGAAATCAATCCTAACCCCATGTAAAATCAAGATCCGAGGAAAGACTTTCATATAATTACATTTTCCTCAAGAGCCATTTTTTATGACTTACTAATTGCATATTTCATTTATCTTTCATTAATTACCTATTTTAAATGAGCCAAACCTTTTGTATTGTTTGGATTCCAAAATAAGGAATGTAGTTGACTTATTAAACTATATTTGGAAAATAAGCTCATAGGAAAGAATAAATAAACACTGAGGACAGAAATAATACTGAATGAATGAGCTCTGCTTCAATGACTAGTTTTTTCCTATGTACTAGAAAGGACAAAATGAAAATGCCTAAGCAGGAACTGATAGGTAAAAATAAGCCAAGATAAGAAGGGAAATAAGAAGAGGGCAGGTAGCTATCTTCCATGAGTTTAAAGTTACCTGGTCTAGATGAGCCATATAGTAGATGTGAGGTGACTGACAGGGATCTTTGAAAGATTGCGAAGAACAAGAGAGTATAGGCTTTGAGAAGGGCAAGTGCCCCAGTCTTCAAAAACAGGCAGAGAGTAGACTCTGTATTTGGTATGGATGAGTTTAATTTCAATTAAAGGCCAAATTTTGGAATACTTTTTTAAAAGTGTGGTTACTGAGTGACTAGAATATTAGATGACACAAAGTATGCTTCATTTTTGTTTTTTACTGTGTCAAATTTAATATATACTTTATTTTTTGAAATGTAATTTTTAGAAATTCAATTTATTATTTTGGTATCCAAATTCTTTCCCTCCCACTTTCTCCTCTTCCCATTGAGAAAGTAAGAAAAACAAAATCTGGTATAAACAGTGTGAATAACTTTATGAGGAACAGGTCATAGGGTCATATCTTTGGAGCTGGAAAGGACTTTAGAGGTCTCTTAGTCCAACCCTACCTTTTACAGCCAAGGAAACAGTCCAGAGAGGTTAAGTAACTCATTGAGATGGTAACTGGTTGAGCTGGGATTGAAGCCCAGGTTCCCTGATTCCAAATCCAATTTTTTTTCCTCCATCCTACCACACTGCTAAATTCATTTCTTTGTGTTATGGGGTTACCAAGCTAGTAAATCAGAACAATGCAGTTAGATGTCCTTTGCCTAGATTTTAGCAAAGACAAAAATCTCTCATTCTATTCTTACGGACAGAATGGAGAAATAAGGTGTGTTATTGTTCAGTTGTGTTCAACTCTTCATGCCCCAGTGAGCCATACTCTATGGGGTCTTGGCAAAGAGACTGGAGTGGTTTGCCATTTCCTTATCCAATGGATTAAGACAAACCAAAGTTAAATGTCTTATCCAGGGTCTCACAGTTTATAAATGTTTGAAAAAAAGATAATTGGGATGGTTAAGGACCTCAGATTTATACTATAGGAAGGTCAGTAGAAGGAAATGGGGGTCTTTTAGACTGGAGGAAAGAATAATTATGATTGTTAAGCATTTTTTAACAAGATTCAAATAAGAAGTATTCACATGTTAACAGATTTTTTAATTATAAACTTTTTATCCAAGTCAAAAGAACAAATTACATACAATTAAAAAAAGGAGACTATACTTCATAGGCATTTCAGTTTGTGATAATTCTCTTTTCTGGCTCTTTAGAATATTTCAAAGAAACAAAAATACAAACCACTTTCATTGAGAGGAAAAAAAAGCATTATTCATTTAACAAAATGCAGACTGTCCACATGGAGACAGAAACACCCTAATCACATACTAAGAAGCTTGTATATACAGGATCTGATGCTCAACAAACAACAGTTATTTCCCATTGCATTTACTTGTTCATATATTTTTCATTCAAACAGTGGAAAATATTTTGGATGAATGGGTAACACTTGGCTAAGAAAAGTCTGGCAAAAGGTTCTTGTAACTTCACTTCAATGTCTTCATGACTCACAGAAAGGAGAAATTATTCCTCAGTAAAACGTTCTTATTTGGAAAAAACAAAACAGAAAACACAACCATGGAATTCTTTTATGGGGAAATCTTTCTTTAGAAGGATAAACTCCCCCTCTCCCCATCACTGAACTCATTCACCCTCCAATTGTATACTTGTTACAATGTGTTAGTAAGTCACCATTTTGTGATTACTAAATTTTTCATCATAGCTACATATTAAAATTGTACATTTTAATCAACTAAACCAGTCATTCTAAGAGTCTGACTAGATACTTGTACAATCAAATTCAGTGACTCGGTTGCCTCCCACTCCTATACCCAAGATATCCCAAACTACTTTAACTTCCATTTGACTAGATAAGAGGTTTATGTGGCTTATGTGGTCAAATTTAAAATTTCCCTGTCCACTTTAGATTCCATTGAGTAATGAGGTATTGCTTTAAGACATACAAAATATACTGAACTGAAGCATTTAGTTTCCATTCTAACTCTACTTTGTTCTTGAAAACAAAAGAACAGGTCAGGATTTTCCCTAAATGAATTAACATAGTCCCTAGAAATGTACATAGTAAGAGAGCCATGGCAATCTAAGACTAAACTATGAATACAGATTAAAAGCAGACCAATATGTACATAGTACTGTTCTTTCTTTCCAAAATGGGGAATGGTATGTATTGGGCTATGTGAGCAAATGAGAGAGAGAGAGAGAGAGAGAGAGAGAGACTGAGATTTAAAATGCTTCAACTTAATAACCAGTAAGTCTAAACAGGAGATGAAGTATTATGGTACTAGAATTTTAACTAGATTTTTTTTTTTTAGGATTTTTGTAAGGCAAATAGGGTTAAGTGGCTTGCCCAAGGCCACAGGCTAGGTAATTATTAAGTGTCTGAGGTCGGATTTGAACCCAGGTACTCCTGACTCCAAGGCCGGTGCTTTATCCACTACGCCACCTAGCCGCCCCTAACTCGATTTTTAATGAAGATGTTTCAAAAAGAATGAGTTAAACTCTAGCTTCATCCTAAGACAATTGTAAAAGATATCCTTCACATTTCAACTTATACTGGCTCCCTCAAACTTTTTTTTTATATTTGTAAAGAACTGCAAGCCCAACACATCTTATTCTATCAGGAATACCAAGAGTATTTAACATTCCATATATATATATATATATATATATATATATATATATACATACATATATATATATATGCATACACAACTCAAAGACACAAACATACACACATACACACAGGATGTTTCAGAAGTGTGCTAAACAGCAGCATCAAGTCTTTTATGTTACACTTGATTTTGGAAGCAGTCAAGTTTCTGTGATAGTTTGTCTTGTTTTGTTGAAACAGCACTTTGCCAATAGAACCATTATCTGGCATTTCTTTAAATTTTTAAAAATTTTAAACTTAAACAAAAGAAACTCTGCTATGTGCACAGCAGAATGTAAGAGAGGACTCAAAATATAAAGTAATAGATTTCAATTTCAAGAAAGTATATAGCAAATACTACACTTTGTGTTAAAAATTGTCCATCTTTTCTTTTATTCTTTGCTGTGTACTTTTTACTTTATTTTTGTCCCTCTCTCCCCAGGGCAAGGCTACAATTAAGCATGGTTTTGTATATACACACAAACACACACACACACACATTTTATATATACATATACATATACACACATGAACACATACAGAAATACCACATATTTAGACATTTTATCTACACATAGAAACATACATGCACATATATGTCCACACATTCATCTAGCTCTATACTCATACACACAGATATATGCACACATATACATTTATATACATATGTGCATATGTATACATATACATATATATGGCTATACTATGCTTATTTCCACTTATCCTCGGTTTCTCTGAAGGTGGATAGTATCTTCCAAGTCTGCATATTTTTCTAAATTCGCCAGCTCATCATTTCTTCCACCATGTAATATTTCTTCCTTTTACTCTCTAGTTATTTTAAATAGTCTAAAAATTGATTAATATTGCTATCATGTAGTATAGTTTCCCTATTTTCCTATTTTGATTAAATCTATTTTAATTTTTATCTGCTATTTCTTGAAGGAGCATATCTACTTGGTTTTCTGTCTTTGTTAGTGTTGTAGGTTGCTTTGTTGTATTTGAGTGTCTAATGTTTCAAATTAGTGTTCAAATTTGTCCATTGTTCATGCTCCTCAATACAGCATCCATAGACTTAACTACACCTGCTATTGACTTAGTTACTTAGCCCACTGTCACAGCTGTTTGCACTCTAGCTGCCACAGCTTCTATCTGAAAACTCATTATCAAGAAAATAATTGCTTGCATTTCTAGCATATATTTGCACAACTTCTGTATTGCCCTTCTGAATGGCCTTTTTTAATCTTGGTCTTTTCAGCATATTTTTCTTTTAGTCACATTATCTGGCATTCCTATTAAGCTCTTTTGGAGTAAATCAGGTTAAATGAGTTTTTTTTCCCATGTTTGACATGGTCTTGCCATTTCTCTTGGGAGTAGTGGTGGTGATTGTGGGGCACTGAAGCTCCACAGTCCCCAGAGCCTCCTTCCTCTTGCATGGAACCCTACCTAGCTTAACATTTATGTAGTACTTTGAGGTGTACAAAATGTTGTGCAAATTTTATCTCACTTTATCCTCACAAAGGTTATTGTTGTTTGGCCTTCATTCTCAAAAAGGACCAATGATATCATGAGGTCAATGTCAATTTATGTGAATTGAACCCATAGAAGTCCAGTGGCAAGACAAAGGTCAAGATGACTGGAGATGACCCAGAATGCAATGGGTGACCTTGAACTCTCTAAATTACAATCTTTCCCAAGTCATAATTTGTATGAGGTCACACCCATTCAATGACCAAGAGCACAACTTGATAACAAAGTAGATTGAAATGTATATGATTAAATGTAAATAAAAATTTAACAAAATTGGGGCAAAGTCAAAAAACAAATCACAAACTTAGGTGCACCCAAAACACATAAAGCACATAAAGATGGATTTAAACAGCATAATAATTTTAAAATTTTCTGAATAATATGATAAATAATAATAAAAAATAAGAAGTCAGAGGAAGAATCTCAATTTTTCCTCTTTAATGACATATAAATCCTCTTCCTCAATTAGTCTAATTTTAAATCATCTAATATAATTTAATCTGTATTCTGACTTAGTTTACTTATAGTTTGTCTAATGAGATTTGTTTCCTTAGAAGATATATGAGATTATATATTTGTTTAATTAAGTCTGTACATTGAAGCAATCATGGGATTATGGATCTGTCTTCTCTTTGACCTTTAAGATTGTAATATGTAAATAAATCAGTTCTCTGTCACTCTGAA
Source organism: Macrotis lagotis (assembly GCF_037893015.1). Taxonomy (NCBI): domain Eukaryota; kingdom Metazoa; phylum Chordata; class Mammalia; order Peramelemorphia; family Peramelidae; genus Macrotis; species Macrotis lagotis. The sequence goes on from NC_133658.1 coordinate 331,654,252, forward strand.
ATATTTTTGCTTATAAGGAAGCCTTGTCAGAATCCTCATAATTATTTAGGTTTCTGGGGCCTGAACCTATGCTTGAGCATATTAGTAAAATTGAGGTTTTTATTTCCATAATTTCTGCATTGTGGTAAATATATAATTGGCAATAATTACTCATGATTTGAACTCAGAGAATAAATATTTTTCACATTACAAATTTGGTGAACCATGAAGGGATAAACTGGGAGCTTAGAAAGATTAGGGTTTCTACTGCCGAAATTCTCCATTGTGTACAAAAGTATATTCATCTTGATTGATTGATATTTGTCCTTTTTTTCCAAAGAAGACCATGACATCAAGGAGGTGATGCCATGACATATAATGAATTGCACTTAAATGAGAGAGCACTGTGTAAAGTCACCAGGTCCACTTTCTTCCATGAAACCATCTAGCTATGGATCAGGAAGACGGGTGATGGCCCTGGAAGCAGTAGGAGATATTGGTCTTTTTAAGCTAAGGTATTTCCCAGGTCTAAAAACTCAGCCAGATCATAAAGACTACTGTCCAAAAAGAAAAAAAAAATCACAGAAAAGGTTCATTTGTCTTCTATGTGTATTCTGTGTATTTCTTTGTATGGTTCTGTATATTGCTTTGGAGTTTTCTTATATTTGAATAATACCTGCTGAAACTTTTGGGGTACCCAGGCATTCTTATAAGTAATTCCTCTATGATTATAAGGCCAGGACTGAATGGAGAAACTCTGGATTTTTACAAGGAGGAATAGGCATTTTACCCCCTAGACTTTTTGTCCTATTTTCCTCAAATAGGCAAATAATACCTTATGTCTTTTTTTTTAATCTCATTTTTTTTGCATACAAATAAGCAAGAGACTTGCCTCTGGGTTGTTATGGCTATTGTCTCTGGTTCAAACCAGGTTAGGGACTAGCACAGTATTTCTGATCTTTAAGTGGTCCTGGTTCAGTGGTTCTAGTCAGGTATAAAAAAGCACTAAAGTGGGTTTCTCAGAGATTTCTTTTCTGATCTGGTTCTAGTTCTGATTTGACCCAGGTAGGGTTCAGTACTTTGGTTTGATCATCAGTTAAGTGACCCAGGCAAGATTGTGCCTCATTTATATATATCAGTGTGGTATTGAGACTAGGTCAGAAATCATCTGGGGATATCATTCTTTCTTTTTACTGTCTCAATTTTCTATTTTATACCATGGTGCTGTCACCAGTAACAAAGCTTGGAATGACATATAGAAACTTATTTTGAGATATCCAAAAAATTGACTTTAGTATATTGAATTGACTTCATTTAAATTAAGTCTGTGATTTAGTTTCATTTAATTTGTTTCAGTGAATTAGTTTTAGTGATTCTGATCTGGTAGAAAAAATTTATTCTAAAAAATCATTCTTTTATTGTGTCCCTCAGATTCTGGCTCAAATATTCCTGATCTAAATTTTCACTCCAAAACACAGGATCTCACCAGTCCATTTCTTCTGAAGACACCCCTATGAATTGTCTCCTGGCTATTTCTAGGAATCCAAATTATCTAAAACCCAGTTTTAAAAGCTTTATGAAGATGTTTGAACAGAATTAATTTCAAGGGATAGATATCCTTGGTCTCAAGAATGATCCTTTGATTTCAACTCCCTGTGTTTGCTTGTATTACTATAAGAAGCTATATTTTTATAGAAAATCAGTTTCTTTACTCAATGACTTATTGGTACATTTGCATAGAATTTTTGAGAATTTTTTCTGCCCTAAAATCGAAAAACAGGCAGCCCAACAATTGACTCTGACAACTATTCCTAAAGATATGTCATCAAAAACCCCACCTCCTTTTGCTTCTGGAATCACCCCACAGATTCCCATTCTAATAATTTATTGCTGCATTGTAGACAAGGAGGTCATTGGTTTCTAGTCCTTGGAACTGATACCTGAAAACCTTTATATTTAGGATAAATAGGAAATTGGAATAATTCAATACTATTAAGTCAATTAATAGTGTTTTATATCCAAATTAGTTATCCCTGCTCTCTAATATACTTCAATTCTAATGACCATTTTCCATGTCAAAGACCAAGGTAGGAAATAACCTCCTCTTTTCTTTTTGTTTTTTTATCATTTATTTATTTATTCTTATTTTGTACAAAAGTTTTTTACTAAAATATTCTTGTTTAAGAGCAAACATAATACCCCCTCCCTCCCCACAAAAATATAGACCTGCATGAGTGATAAAGTAAAGGGGAGAGAAAAAAAAATTAAAATTAAAAATAATAATAATAATAATTGTAGGTATGGCCAGGTGGTGCAGTGGACAGAGCACTGGCCCTTGAGCCAGGAGCACCCGAGCCCAGATCCGGCCCCAGACACCCAACAATCACCTAGCTGTGTGACCCCAAGCAAGCCACCCCAACCCCATTGCACTGCAAAAACCAAAATAACAGACCCAAAATAAAATAACATAGTAATAATAATAGTAATAATAATAATAGTAGGAGTGGCCGGGTGGCAGACAGAGCACTGACCCTTGAGCCAGGAGCACCTGGGTCCAAATCCAGCCTCAGACACCCAACAATCACCCAGCTGTGCGGCCCCAGGCAGGCCACCCAGCCCCATTTACCCTGCATCCCCCCCAAAAAATAATAATAATAAAAAATATGCTTCAGTCTGTGTTCCAACACCACCAGCTCTGTCGTGGGTGGATCACATTCTTTATGGTAAGCCTATCACAATCGCAACTCCCTCCATCCATACTTCTCCACTACCATGTCTCTGCTGTAGGGTAGCTGAGTGGCACAGCAGACATACTGCCCCTTAGGCCCAGCCTCCACCCAGCCCTATGGTCCCAGACAGGCCATACAATCCCAGCCCCTTGCAAGAAGTAAAAAATTAAAATGTGCTATATCTGACCACTCTCCCCCCATCGTCCATCCTCTCCTCCATCACGCACATCCCCCCCTTCCCTCTGTCCCCCTTCTCTCCTTCTGACTCCAGATGTCTATACCCCATTGAATATATATGCTGTTTCCTCTCCTAGCCACCTCTGATGAGAACAAAGGTTCCCTCATTCCCCCTTGCCTTCCCCCCTTCCATATCATTGTAATAGCTCATCGTAATAAAGAAAAATCTTATTATATGAAATATCTTGGTCTATTCCCCCTCTCCTTTTTCTTTCTCCCATTACATTTCCCTTTTTTTTCTATTGACTCCATTTTTTACACCACAATATATCTTCAAATTCAGCTTTCTCCTGTGCTTCATCCATAAAGGTTCCTTCTACCTGCTCTATTAACTGAGAAGGTTCATATGAGTATTCTCAGTATCATTTTTCTATACAGAAATACATGTAGTTCATCATCATTAAGTCCCTCATATTTTCCCCTTCTCTTCCACTCTCTATGCTTCACCTGAGTCCTGTATTTGAAGATCAAACCTTCTGTTCAGCTCTGGACATTCCAACAGGAACATTTGAAATTACCCTGGTTCACTGAAAGTCCATCTTTTCACCTGGAGGAGGATGTTCAGTTTTGCTCAGTAGTTGATTCTCAGTTGCATTCTAAGCTCTTTTGCCTTTTGAAATATTATATTCCAAGCCCTACAAGCTTTTAATGTAGTTGCTTCTAAGTCCTGTGTGATCCTGACTGCAGCTCCACGATATATGAATTGCGTCATTCTGGCTACTTGTAATATTTTCTCTTTGACTTGAGAGTTCTGGAACTTGGCTATAATATTCTTTGGGGTTGTTTTTTTGGATCACTTTCTCTTGCCCTCTGCTTCTAGGATATCAGGGCACTTTTCCTGTAGTAATTCTTTGAAAATGATGTCAAGGCTCTTTTCCTGGTCATGACTTTCAGGTATTCCAATAATTTTTAAATTGTCATTCCTAAAAGTTTTCCATATCAGTTGTTTTTTTCAGTGAGATGTTTCACATTTTCTTCTAATTTTTCATTCTTTTGTTTTTGAAGTACTGGGCCCTGATTCCTCATAAAATCAGCAACTTCCCTCAGTTCCATTCTTTGTCTGAAGGATTTGTTTTCCTCAGAGAGCTTTCTTATCTCTTTTTCCATCTGGACAATTCTGCTTTTTTTTTTAAAGATTTTTCAAGACAATGGGGTTAAGTGGCTTGCCCAAGGTCACACGGCTAGGTTATTATTAAGTGTCTGAGGTCTGATTTGAACCCAGGTATTCCTGACTCCAAGGTCAGTGCTCTATCCACTGTGCCACCTAGCCGCCCCCCCCAATTCTGATTTTTAAAGCATTCTTCTCTTCAATAACTTTTTGAACTGTTTTATCCATTTGTCCTATGCTGGTTTTTAACATGTTATTTTCTTCAGCATTTTTTTGGATCTCCTTGACTAAACTGTTGACTTCTTTTTCATCATTTCCCAGCATCTCTCTCATTTCTTTTCCCAATTTTTTTCTATCTCCCTCACTTGATTTTCAAAGCCTTTTTTGAGTTCTGTCGTAGCCTGAGCCCAATTTCTGATTTTCTTGGAGTCTTTAGATGCAGGAGCTTGTACTTCCTCATCTTCAGATTGAGTGTTTTAATTCTTCTTGGGATCACAGGCAAAGTATTTCTCAATGGTGTTCCTCTTTTTTCTCTGCTTACTCTTCCAGCCTGTGCTTCCTGAGCTTTTGAGTATTATTGGGATACCCCCACAAGGATCTCAGTGTGTGAGGCTCTGTCTTCCCTCCTGGTCTGTGAATGACCATAAGCACACCCATCTGCCATGGGACTGAGTTGGAGGGGCCCCTGCTGTTCTACTGGGGGCCTAGACTGCGATCAGGATCTGAATGTGGTCAGAATCCCAGAGTCCTGTTCCAGGGACAGAGGACAGAGCACAGAGCTTGGCAGTCTCTCTCCACCCCCCTCCCTAGGCTCAGCACTCATGCCCTGGGGGCTCCTGCTTACCCGCCCCACCTGCTTCTGGTTCCTGGATCTTGCCTGCAGCAGCCATACTGTTCGCTGAGTGCCCTGAGGGCTGGGCTTCACATGCTTGCTCTGGTAGAGGTCCCCCCACCATCCCCCAAGTTATGCTTGGTGCTGCCCTGGGTGTAAATCAGGAAACTCCCCTGCTGATGTGAGCCAGCTTCGAAAGCCATGGGGCTGCCTCCAGGAAGTTGAAGTTCCTGTGCTCTGGTGGGCCACCCCTCTGGTGGGCCACCAATCCAACCCCGTGGAGCCGAGCCTTTCCACTCTTTTCCAGGTTACCTTGGGTTGGAGAACTGCCTCACTGAATCCCTCTGTGGATTCTGTCTCTCAAAAATTTAGTTAGAGTCCTTAACTTATAAGTTTTGAGTGCAAGCACCTAAGGAAGATCCTCTCTTTTTGCCATCTTGGCTCCGCCCCCCATAACCTCCTCTTGCCATATAATGCAGAAGCTTTTGTTTGAGTAGTGGCCACCTTGCCCCTAGAATAGAAACAATACTGGATGTAGCCAATGCATATAGTACAATTTTTTGAAGTCACAAGTGAGAGTTAGCTGGCAGGTGGACCCCAAAAGTGGATGGGCAGCTCTGTAAGGAGTTCAGTAGCCCTCACATCAGAAGTTCTAATCTTCTCTAACACCTGTACATCCCATGCTGCTTTTGTATGGGGCTCACTGATTTTTGTTTCTGTTGTTCTTCAGTGATATCTGTGCTCTGAGTCTAATAGATGGTTTGGCTTTTCCCTCCTTTCATTGAATGACTGGCAGTTGTACTTAACCAATGGTTTCTTAGATGATCTCTGTCATAGTGCCTCAAAAATGGAACTGGCTATCACCGGTGATAGTTACTTCCTTTTACTCTGTCATGAAGTAGACAGAGCCCAGATGACCACTTATTCCCATGTTGGAGAGGACATTCCTAGTAGGTATAGATCAGCCTTGCTGATTTTAGAGGAACCATTCAACTCTAAGAGTCTGTAATTCTTTTAAGCTCTTCTGAATTAACCAACTGAACAACATTCCCCCTCAATTCTCCTCTAGTATTTGTGCCTTTCTAATATATCTGTCATATAATAGTGTATATTAAAGCTAACCATGTGAGTTGCTTATTTCTTTATTAGGCTATATGTTCCATAAAAGAAGGAGAATACCTTATCTACACTTTGCATTTTCCTAGTCACCAAAAGAATGGATTACATGGTATAAGAGGTTAGTAGTTGGTGTTCTCTCCCTTTGAGTCAGTTTCCAGGAATAGGATAAAGGAGATTCCTACTATCTTTTGTTAATGAGGGGTTGAGGATCCCTGGGGAAAAGGGGAGAATAATGTCTATCTAAATGTCATTAACCAAAAGAAAAATAGGGGTGGGGTGGTCTTAGTTAGTCAGGTTAAAAAGAGGAAAGGTGTAGTTTATGATAAAAAAAAATTTTTCATACTAGAATTGTGATTTTATCAGGGTAAGGTTTTCCCAGTGAGGAACTTCCTCTATTGATCTAGATAATTAATTATAATAACAGTAATGGCAATGATGAAGATGATGATGCTAAGATTTGCAAAGAACTTTACAGCTATTATCTCATTTTGTCCTCACAACAATTTTGGGTGACAGATATCATTATTATCCCACATTTTACAGATGAAGAGACTGAAGATAAAAAAAGGTTAAGTGGTTTGCCCAAGGTGATATAACTAAGAGTCTGAGGTTGAATTTAAAATCAGTGCATCTTCATTCCAAGTCCAACATCCCATCCACTGTGCCACCTAGCAGATTAGCACCTTCTCTGTAAATATAGTTTTAGAGTGCTACCTGGGTGATGCTGAGAGATTCAACGACTTACTTAGGGTCTCATAATCTATATTTTTCAAAACTGAAACATGAAATCTAAGGCAAACTATCTACCACAGAGTACCACAACCTAGAGAGGTTGAGTCTATGACCTGTAAGAAAAGCAAGGATTAGACTCTACTCTTTAAAGTCATCTTGTTTGTGAATCTGCCTCTAACCTCCCAAGGTGGTGAGGCAGAAAACACCATATATGAAGTCAAAGAAATCACTCCTAAGAGGATCTGTGGGCAGGATCCTCACACTTTTTCCTTTTTCTACACCTTTGGCTGAGGTCTACTTTTTATCAAGTTGACATTCAAAATTGAAAAACTTGGTGCTATGGTCAATTTATTCTATGTTTGCATTTCAAAAGTCTTTCCTGGAGTCTTTTGATAAATGTATGAGAATACAGACCAAGGTGAACTCATGCCAGGGGTAATTGGTTTTATCAGCCTTTCAATAAAAATATGAATAGGACAGGTATATTTGAAAAATGCCAACTTAAACTCTGATGGTTGTATTTTGCTCCTTTGATGAACAGAAAACAATTGCAATATGGGTAAACCAGAAGTGTTTTGTTTGGCAAGACTTCAGGTCTTTAAACAGGAAAACACTGTAGTTAACATATTTATTCAATAGCCATGGCCAGTGGAATAAGCACACTGAAAATGGCCAGAGAGTCAAAGCATACTTTATATCAGCAACCACTCATAATCCTTCCTAGAGTGTTTTTTGACAGATCAAACAGAGGGTGTCTAGAAAGAAAAAAAAAAGATATGTAACTGAAATTCAGAGAAAAACAAATGAGGAGGAAGACTTACTCATACACACAATGGGTATAGGACTTCACAAATTTCTAACACATAGGGAGAAAAGTATATGGGAATACTTGTAGCTTTGGAACACATGAGGAAAAGGGATCTATATATGGCAAAGGAACCCATGTGGGAGAGGCTCTACATGTCAGGCAGATCCAAGTCTTTCTCTAAGTCCCTGCTAAAGAAAGATTCTTGTAAGGGCAGGTAGATGACACAGAGGATAGGGTACTGGCCTTGGAGTCAGGAAGACCCAGGTTCAAATCCAGCTTCAGACATTTACTAGCCATGTAACCTTGGACAAGTCACTTAACCCTGATTGCCTTACATCCAGGGCCATCTCCAGTCATCCTGATTCATATCTGGCCACTGGACCCAGATGACTCTGGAGGTTCTCTGGAGGTAACTTAGCACAGCATTCCCTCACTCAAATCCAATTCATGTGCTTGTCATGATATCACCTCCCTAATGTCATGGTCTTTTTTGAGAATGAAGTACAGACATTATTACTGTTGTTGTTTTTGTTGTTGTTATCATTAAGTCCTTGTGGCTCTCCTGTTGACTAGTCACTTAATATCAGCTGCTACTCTCTGTGGGTCCTTGGCTGCCATCTGCAGGACTGACCAGACCAGAAGCATTGTAAGGATCCTCAACTATTTTTTTGGCCTCTTCCTCTCATTTAATTCTTGCCTATTTCTTCTTTTTGTGATGCATATCCAGAAATCAGAAAGAAGAGTCCTTAAACATTTCTCTGTTTTATAAGCTCCTTTATTTCCAACTCCTAGGTTACTCTTTGGTCTCAGTCTACTATCTAATTTGATTTTAGAAAATTCCTTTCAATTCCTTTAATTCCAATGCAAATTACACATTTAATTTCTGGAGCCAGAACTCTTGGGACTGATAGGACTGGTGACCTTCTGCTTACATCCCTGACAACATCAGTAACATCCACAATAACTACTAGTACTGCTGCTATTCCTACTATTACTACTGCTACCACTACTGTTACTGCTGCTACTATTACCAATAACAATAACAGTTATAGTATGCACTTATTTGAAGCTTAAGTTTTGCAAAGCACTTTACCTAGGCTATTCATATGATCCTATAGATCACTATCTGAGGTAAATGTTATTTTGGGCCCAATTTTACCTAAGGAGAAAATAAACGACTTGCTTAAACCTAAAATCACACACCTCATAAATGTCTGAGACTGGATTCCAACTCGAAGTTTTTTAATTCAAATGGCACGGTCTATCCTTTATGCCATCTAGCTGACTCTCTCTATGAAAATACAGTTTGATATGGACCATTTGAGAGTAAAATGTGGGGGTGGGAGGTGGGGTAGGGTGGAGCAGGCATTCATTTAGTTATTTAAATATGGCGCTAATGACAGCAAGGTAGCACTCTTAACTTTCCAGACTTGTTCAATACTATTAGCCATCATATGCTACTACCTATATTGTTTAGTTGTTGTTTTTTATTTTAATACTTTACTTTTGATAATACCCAGGAAAATACTTATTTCTCATTACTTTCCTATCTATCTTGATCATTGTTTAGAAAGGTTCTTAATATCTGCTAACAAGTACTTCATGGTCATAAAATGACATTTTCCCTGATGATAGATGACTACTCCAAAATTTGCATCAAATTGAGACCTCAATGGAAATTCAAAGTGAATCCATGGGAATATTGTTAATATGATGTACATCAAAACCCCTGGAGAGCATATTGAAGTCCATATCTAGTATGAAGTTGACTTTTTTCTTTATGAACAATGATCAAGTCTTTGAAAATGAATTTGGTGTAGAAATCCTAGGTGAATCTCTGGTTCAGCTCCATTCATAGCCAGCGCAATACAGATTTTGATGTCTTTATAAAAGGCAGTTTGAATCAGCTGTACTTATTCCTTTTGGCACTGGAGATTTCTATTACCAATAAGTAATCTTTAGTGGCACATCCCTTCACCCAGGAGTGTTTCAAAGGAATTATCTGTGACAAAGATATTAACATTAATGTTGTGAGATAATAAAAGAACCATATAAACAAATATTTACTTCTCAACAAACCCATTAAAATCTTATCCTCTAAATATTTCTAGGATTATAATAAGAAACAGTCTACAAATATTGAACTTGTCAAGCTTTCTTGGTAGTCCAAAGGGTACAATGAATGTCTCAATAGAGTTCCTTGGTTCATTTTTTAATCTGGAGAATATAATGTATTGACCTAGATATTTCATTAAAATGTAGCTCTTAAAAATACTTTAAACATTAATTTTCCCCTGCTCCCCAAATATAATGTCTTTTTACAATAGTTTTTTAAACTTTCCATAATTTTTGAATCTTCTGACTTCAATGATGGTATATAAAATTTTGATTATCTTCAACAGTGACTAATCTAGCCTCCATTGCCTATTGGCCAGGTATGTTACATTTCACCCTTCTGTCAGGGTTCTCCAGTACCTTTAAGTGAGATGAAGATATTTAGTATCTATTATTAGCTCAAGTCTTTACCATGTTTCTTCCAGAATCCTGTCTCCAATATAGACTTCAGTTCCAAGCTAGCCACTGATCAAGATCCTGGGTCCATTCTACTGCCTTTGCCTAGAATTAAAAAAGGATAAATGAAACAGATAAAAATTTCAGAATCTATTTTAGGGGCCATAGAGACTATAGGGGTTGGAGTTGGGGGAATGGACCTTCCCCACACATCCGGATTGGTACATGGTGTCTTTGCTCTATGGGAATAGATTTTTCACTGTCTGGATACTAGTAGTTATGCCTCAGTCAGGTAGATTTTAAGACACAGACATTTCCATCTATACAGTCAAAAGAAAAAGACTACTCCCATTCACATGCATTGAAATTGATTCAGGTCTCTGCCTTCTTTCCCATTCATACCTCTATCTTAAGTGATTTGGGCATGCTCAAAGTCTAGCTATGTATCTTCTCTGGGTAAATGAAGAAACACTAAAGAGATTAAAGGAAACTGAGTCAGAAATAATTTCCTCAGAGTTGTGTGGGACCATTTGAGAAATGAGTTTGTTTCTGATCAGAGAGTAGTCAATGTGTCCCTATGTGGAAGGTATGTAGAGCACTAAGAGACAGAACTGCTTTGTGGTGGTAAGCTTTAAAAGAGAGTCATAGGGGTGTTTATTGCAATGACTATGTTTTTAGGCTGGGTTAATTTTCTATTACACAAGAAATAGGTATACTTTTATGAATTCATAAGATCACACATTTAGACCTAGAACAAACCCCAGAGGCAAGCTAGCATCACTCCCTGGCTTTTTATAAGCAACAGATCTGGAACTTGAACTTGTGTCCTCCAATTTACAACCTAATTCTCTTTCTACTCTGCTGTGTTATTTCTTTCCATCTAGTAGCTGATGTAACTAAGGAGTAGATCTATAAATGGGTGACTAGGTAGCACAGTGGATAGAGTACTGGGGCCAGAGTCATAAAGATTCATCTTCCTGAATACAAATCTGGCCCTAAACACTTACTAGCTGTGTGACACTGGACAAGTCACTTAACTCTGTTCGTCTCAGTTTTCTCATCTATAAAATGAGCTGGAGAAGGAAATGGCAAACCACTCCAGTATCTTTGTCAAGAAAACCCAAAATAGGGTTGCAAAGAATCAGACATAACTGAAAAAAGGATCCAACAACAAATCTGTAACTAGGAATTTTGGTACTGGGACGAATTTAGTTAGAGATGAAAAGCATAGAGTAGAGCTTAAAAAAAAGGACTACTCAAAGGATATGCAAAGGCAATTTACAGATGAGGAAATCAAAGTGATCCATAGTCATATAAAAATTACTCTAAATCATTACTTGTTAGAGAAATGCAAATTAAAGCATCTCTGAGATACTATCTCTCAGATTGGCCAATATGATCAGAAAGGAAAATGATCAATGTTGGAAGGGATGTGGGAAATCTGGGACACTAATACATTGTTGGTGGAATTGTGAACTCATCCAACCTTTCTGGAGATCAATCTGGAATTATGCCCAAAGGGCAACAAAAATGTGCATACCCTTTGATCCAGCAATACCACTAATGGGTCTATACCCTGAAGAGATTATGAAAAAGGGTAAAAACATCACTTGTACAAAAAATATTCATAGCAGCCCTGTTTGTGGTGGCAAAGAATTGGAAATAAAGTAAATGTCCTTCAACTGGGGAATGGCTTAGCAAACTGTGGTATATGTATGTCATGGAACACTATTGTTCTATTAGAAACCAGAAGGGAATGGGAATTCAGGGAAGCCTGGAGGGATTTCCATGAACTGATGCTGAGTGAGATGAGCAGAACCAGAAAAACACTTTATACCCTAAAAGCAACAGGGGGTTAATGATCATCCTTAATGAACTTACTCATTCCTTCAGTGCAACAATCAGGCACAGTTTTGGGGTATCTGCAATGGAGAATACCATCTGTATTCAAAGAAAAACTTGTGGAGTTTGAACAAAGATCAAAATCTATTGCCTTCAATTTAGAAAAAAAATTATCTTACTGTGTAGTTTAGCAATCTCTTATACTTTATTTTTCTTCCTTAAGGATATGATTTCTCTCTCAATACATTCAACTGAGATCATTGTACACCAAGGAAATAATGTAAAGACTTAACAGAATGTCTTCTGTGGGGGTGGGGGTGGGAAGGGAAGCAAGAATGGGGGAATTGTAAAACTCAAAATTAATAAAATCTTCTTAAAGGAAAAAAAAGGAACACTTCTGTGCACATTCAGTCATCAAGTGGTTATTAAGTACTTACTATGATAAGCTCTGGGGAATACAAAGAAAGGTAAAATCAGACCCATATCTTGAGGTAGATGAAGAGACAAAGCTCATGGAAATTGATGAGGTTAAGATAGTGGGAATCCAGGGTGTTCAACAAAATATCTAGATTTCAGGAAGAGAAGAAGACTGTGTAAATTTTATTGAAGACAAGGCAGAGTGACCTGGAAGCCCATAGATGAATGCAACAAGCATCTGAAAACAGTAGAGTGGATTTTAAAGGAAGAGAACTGGTCGCTAATTGGTGGGGATAGGCTTTTTTTTTTGTTTTGTTTTTTGCAAGGTAATGGAGTTAAGTGACTTGCCCAAGTTCACACAGCTAGGTAATTATTAAGTGTGACTGGATTTGAACTGAGGTCCTCCTGACTCCAGGGCTGGTACTCTATCCACTGTACCACCTAGCTACCCCTTGGGGACAGGTCTATAAGTGGCCACAGGAAGAAAAGAGGCAGTCAACTTTTCCTCTTGTTCTGTGTGTCAGATGATATGAGAGAAGGAGAGATATGGCAGGAGGAATAAGAGAGGAAGAGATCTAAGGTGAAGGGGGAAATTTGTTAAACTAGAACAAATGGGAGTCCAACCTTCTGGATCATGTCACTGAACAAAAATTTCTCAAGAGTTGCATATAGAATTTAATATTCATTTATGAATACAATGTAACCCATATTACTAATGAGTATAATAATAAAATATAATAATGCTATATAAATGGGCTTTAAGAGCTGCAAGAAACCTGTGGGCTGTGGGTTGGACACACCTGAACTAGAGGGTTGCAGATCACACTGGAAATGTTAGGCACAGGAAGATAGGGACTTAAATGGTCAGCATATAGAAAGAATTTTTTTAAAATGATTGTTGAATAATTGACTACTCAGGAAAGGTTCTTGTTTTTTCTATAATCATTTTCACTGAAAAGCAGTGTATAGACTAATAATTTGTCAACTGAGATTTCTTGTTTAAGGACACCTGGATCCTTCCCTTTGGTATTTACTTTGCATCCACAGACTATCTGAGACTCAATTTTCCCATCCGTAATATAAAGGAGTTGCATTAAATATGCTTAATGTCTCTTCCAGTTCTAAAGCCTATGGTCCCATGAGGAGAGGAGAAAGAGATTAGAAGGAACTGAGCAAGAAACTGTCTTCTTTCCCTGAATTTTTGTTTACATGTGTGTATGTGTGTGTATATGTATATAGTGTGTGTGTGTGTGTGTGTGTGTGTGTGTGTGAAAGAGAGACAGAGACAGAGACACAGAGACAGACAGTGAGGCAGAGAGAGAGAGAGAGAGAGAGAGAGAGAGAGAGAGAGAGAGTAAACCCCTTGACAGTCTGGTGAAACAAATTATATTGAAATACAGTCATCAAAATATTTTTTTAAAAAGTACCCAAATCTTGGGTGAAGAACCCCTCCTTAAAAGAATCAATATCTGCAACTCCTGTGTAGCTGAATGCTACTATTAATGCCAAAAGGACAGAAGGGAAAGACTGCAGAGTACTGTGGATAAGTCCGAATAGATGATGATGGCAAATAAAGGGCTAGAGGAAGAAGAATAACCTGATTAATAAGTTCATGTATTCAATAAAAGTGTGCATTTAATGTAATTTGATAGGAAAGCAAATTCAAATGGTGCTGTTAGCCTTTTGAATCATAATCAGACTCACAAAGTAGATTTTTCAATCTTATTTTTTTTGGTTTATTTTATATTACAATAATCTTATTGTGATAGTAAACATAACCCCTCCCACCAAAAAAGATAGAGAAACCTCAAGAGTAGTGAGAGAGAAAAAAAGTATACTTCAGTCTGTATTCAGATTCCAACAGCTCTGTCTCTGGGATGAGTTGCCTTCTTTATCATAAGTCCACTAGAGAAGTTGCTTCAATATTTTTCCCACAATTGCTACTACCAGTTTTATTTCCCTCCACTCTTTTCCTCCCCACTCTTATTTATTCTATTCTCTCTTTCCTTTCACTCAGTCCCCATTCAGAAGTGTGTTGTATTTGAGTACCCTCTCCCATGATCCTTCCTTTCTTCTATCACCTACTCCCCCCTTCCCTCCCCCCATTCCCCCTTATCCCATTTCTTTCCTCTCATTTTTCTCAGGGGTAAGATAGATTTCTACACTCTATTAAGTGTGTATGTTATTTCCTTTCTGAGACATTTCTGATGAGCATGAAGGCTCACTCATTCTCCCTCACTTTCCCCTGTTCCATTCCATTGCAAAAAGTTTTTTCTTGACTCTTTTATGTGAAATATCTTAGCCCCTTCTTCCTCTCCTTTCCTTTCCTCCCAGTACTTTCCTTTATCACCCATTGACTCCATCTTTGTACCATTATTATACCATTATATTCAATTCCCTCTTGTGCCTTATATATGCTCCTTCTAACTGCTCTTATAAATGAGAAGGTTCATATGAGTTATCAGTATCTTCTTCCCTTGCAGGAATACACAGTTCAACAAGATTAAGTTCCTCATAATTAGTCCTTCTCATCCACCTTCTCTATGCTTCACCTGAATTCTGTAACTTGGAAATCAAACTTTCTGTTCAGCTCTGGTTGTTTCAACAAGAAAGTCTGAAAGTCCCCTGTTTCATTGAAAATCCATCTTTTCCCTTCAAAGAGGATGTTCAGTTTTGCTGAGTAGTTGATTCTCATTTGTAAACCAAACTCTTTGCCTTTCAGAATATCCTATTCCAAGTCCTACAAGCCCTTAATGTAGACACTGCCAGATACTGCATAATCCTGACTAAAGAGCCACAGTAGTTGAATTGTTTGTTTCTTGCAAGCTTTTAGTATTTTCTCTTTGACTTGAGAGTTTGGGAATTTGGCTATAATAATCCTGGGAGTTTTTCTTTTTGGGACCTCTTTCAGAAATGATCAGTGAATTCCCTCAATTTCTATTTACCCTCTGCTTCTAGGCTCTCAGGGCAATTTTACTGTATTATTTCTTAAAAAATAAAGTCTAGGCTCTTTTCTGGTCATGACTTTCAGGTAGTCCAAAATTTTTTTAAATTATCTCTTCTGGATCTGTTTTCAAGGTCAGTTGTTTTTCTAATGAGATATTTCACTTTTTCTTCTAATTTTTGGTTCTTTTGGTATAGTTTTGTTTCTTCCTGATTTCTCAAAGTCATTGGCTTCCTTTAGGTCTGTTCTATGTTTAAAGGAGTTATTTTCTTCAGAGAACTTTTTTATCTCCTTTTCCAGCTGGCCAATTCTGCTTTTTAAGGCATTCTTCTCCTCATTTGCCTTTTGTGTTACTTTTTCCATTTGGGCTAAACTTATTTTTAACATGTTATTTTCTTCAGTATTTTTTTTGTATTTCTTTCACCAAGTTGATGACTTGGTTTTCATGCTTTATCTGTATCACTCTCATTCCCACTTCCAATTTTTCCTCTACCTCCCTTAATTGCTTTTCTTTTTTGCTTTTTTTTGTTTTTTTAGATTTTGCAAGGCAATGGGGTTAAGTGGCTTGCCCAAGGCCACACGGCTAGGTAATTATTAAGTGTCTGAGGCCGGATTTGAACTCAGGTACTCCTGACTCCAAGGCCAGTGCTCTATCCACTGTGCCACCTAGCTGCCCCCCGTAATTGCTTTTCAAAGTCTTTTTTGAGCTCTTCTATTGCCTGAGTCCATTTTCTATTTCTTTTGGAGGCTTTGGATACAGAAAATTCGACTTTGTCATCTTCCGAGTATGTATTTTGATCCTCCATGAGACCAAAGTAATTTTCTATGGTCAGATTCTTTTTTTCCCTGTTGTTTGTTCATTTCTTCAGCCTGTGACTTATTTGCCATACTTCCAAGGCTTTGGGGGGGGTTTGGGGATACCCCACAGGGTCATCAATTCCTTCAACATCTTATGAGAAGCTGACTGCTCTCTTGCCTGTGCTCTGGTATGTGGATGACCACAGGTTTTTCCCTCTGCCCTGGAGCTGTGAGGAGGGTACCTGCTCAGCTATGGTAGTATGGGGGGCCCAAACTGCAATCTGTATCTGAGTGTGGGCAAAGAGCAGAGTCCTGCCACAGGGAGAGCAGAGACACTTCTGCAGTCTCCCTGCTCCCTTACTGTCTGTGGGCTGGGAGGTCTGGAAGTGCAGGCAGCTGATTCCTACTGTAGGTTCTCACTGCAGGACTGCTCTGTGCTCACCCTGGTGCAGCCCAGTTCTCTCACCACCCATTCAAGCTGAACCCAGTGATCCCTGTGCCAAGAGGTCTGGAAACTGTGCCCTCTACCATGAACCCAGGCACCAAAAGGATTGTTCCTGGAAGGCTGGAGCTGGTTTGATCTGGTCCAGCTGGGCTGCACTGTGGCTCTTACCAACACTCTGTCCTGGTGAAACAGACCTTTCCTGTGGAACTTCTAAGTTGTCTTGGAGTAGGAAATTGTATCACTTAGTCTTTCTGTGGGTTCTGCCCCTCTAAATTTTGGCTAGAGTCATAATTTGATAGCTTTTGGCATTTTGGGGGGAACAAGTTTCTGGGAATTCCTGCCTTCATGCTGCCACATGACTCTGCCCCTCAACCTCATTCTTAAAGAAATTGTTTTAATTTCATCAAATCTCATTAAAAAAAAACCTCTATAATACTGCCATTCATTTCTCTTCAAACTATAATCCTAGACTAGAATCTCAGAAAGATGTAAGTTCAAATGTGACCTCAGACATTTACTAGCTATGTGACCCTGGGCAAATCATTTAATTTCTTTCTGCCTCAGTTGCTCCACCTATCAAGTGAAGATGATAATAATGACACTTACCTCCCAGGGTTTCTGAGGACAAATAAGATGATAATTATAAAGTACTTGGCATATAGTAAATGCAATTTAAATATCATCTACTACTATTACTGTTTCTACTTCATTATTACCTTCTATTCAATTTTTATCCTTTTTATTTTAAAATTCAATAGTCTTTTCTTATCCCTCATTTTCCTGGATGTCTCTGCAGGTTTTAATGCCATTGATGACCAATCCCTTCTGTGGAATCTTCTTTTTCTCTGACCTCTGTGATGCTAATCTCTCCTGGATCTCCTTTCCCTTCACTGGAATAGATCCATTTCCCATTCCTTTTGTTGTTGTTCTTGTTGAACCCCATTTGGAGTTTCTTGGCAAAGAAACTAGAGTGGTTTGCCATTTCCTTCTCCAGCTATCCTAAGTATCCTGAGTTCTTTTTCCTCTCTTTTCCTTTGGCAATCTCATTCATTCATAGAATCATAGGTCATACATATTGTCAACCTCAGAATTTGGTCTAATAAAGACAAACATTACATAGCACATGTGCTTTTATTCATCTCAATGCAGGAGGAGCATACATGTGGAGTTCCAGTTAGAACTGATCTCACTTTGGGATTAGACTGCACAGATTATAAAGACAAAACCTCTAAAGCTGGCTGGGGATGGATGTGTCGTGGTCCAGCCAGATTTGCAAATGTCTGAGTCATGGCCCAGTCAGCACTGCCTCTTCTCCCAGGAAGGAATTACCCCACAGAGCCAATAAATAGGTATGGTGGACAAAGAAGAGGGTCAGGATGGAAAGTCTCTGGTAGTATTCTATTGGGAAGGGTGGATCCAGAATATGAACTGACTTGTTGAGATTATTCTCTGCCAAACACTGTTTAGGAAAAACAAGGTTAAAGGAGCAGAGATTAATTGTCCCTCCGAGAGTGAAAAGGTGTGTGTGGGGGGTGTTACAATATCAAGTTGAGAAGGGATAATAGAGGTCATCAGGTAAAATCCTCTCATTTTACAGATAAATAAACTGAGGCTCAGAGAAATTAAGTTACTCACGCAAACAACATAGTGGATATCAGAGGTGGAACTGAACTTTGCTTTTCTTGACTACAAGGTCAGTACTCACTACCCTATGTGGGTTCTCATTCCCATTGATTCAACAATCATTACTATTCAATTGACTTGTAAATCTACATATCTAATCTTAATCATTCTTACCTGGCTGCTGGATTCTCCAGCATCTGAATATGATTCTCCAAATGGCACATAAAGCTCAAGAAGTTTAAAACTGAACTTGCATTCAATAAATATATCTGGGGAAAACTGTGAAATCCCTGTACATGCATGAGTAATTACATCAAAGAAAAAAAAGAAAATGAAAAATACATCTGTATAAATTCACACTGGCCAAAAGCATATTTCAATGGAAGTAATGGATCCTGCATCATAACACCTGGTTTCAAGTTCTATCTTTTACAAAAGCTATATGACTTCAGACAAAAAATCACTTAAATGTCTATACTTTCATTTTATTTATCTGTAAAATGCAGGTAGTGATACTATCCCCATTTCATAGGTTCATATTGTGGAAAACATTATAGACATGTGAGTCATTATGCTGATGAATAGACATTTTCTTACTCATCCCTTTGTTCCTATTCTAGTTATTAAATAAATTCCATGCTATAAGCACTTCCAAATAAACTCCTCTTACTTTCAAATTACACACAACCACACACATAAACAGTTAAGGGAAATTTTATGATAAATTAATTATGACTAACTGAAGCCAAGGAGCCAGACCTTTCTCTGACTTTGTACCTTCCCTCTCCTGCTGCATGTGTTCCTGCAGTGGAAGAAGTCCTTGGTTCATAGTGAGATGACTTTAGTTCAGTAACTTGTTCCTCTGTTTACAACTCACATGGCTTTGGTCAAGTCACTTCCCCTCTTGTGGTCTCAGTTTCTTCATTTGTAAAATGAGGGGACAGGACTATAAGACTTGTTAACATCCTTTCTTCTTCTAAATAGACACTTTTGATAAAAATCCTTTATGGAATAGCAACTCCCTCATTATAAGTATCAAGGAGGGCTCCTGGGTCCTCAAGAACACTGCTTCCTCTTAAAGGGCTTAAGTCTCACTTTAATAAGACCTCTAGGGCCTGCTGTAGGAATAGAGCTGAGTGCAGAAAACCTAAACTGTCAGAATTGATAATAATCAGACTCAAATAGAACTATGACTTCATCAAAATGAATGTTCTATCCAGATCACAATTCATCCATGTCTTTCCATCTTGGGTGATTCTTGTCTTTGTCCTGATACATTTCCTGGGAACTTTCCTCATATGCTCTTATATAATAGGTGTAATCAAGAAAACCTTTCCATATCTGCTAAGCTGGGGTATTTCTCCTGGAGCTGAGCATTTCCAAAGGACCAATTCCTTATGACCCTTGCTGATGTTTGCCCTTCATTCTCAAAGAAGACCATGACATCAGGGAGGTGATGGCATGACAGGCAAGTGAATTGGATTTGAGTGAAGGAGTGCAATACTAAGTCATCAGCCTCCTCTTCTCCTCCAGAACCATCTGGGTCCAGTGGCCAGATATGAATCAGGATGATTGGAGGTAGTCCTGGATGCAAAGCAATCAGGATTAAGTGACTTACCCAAGGTCACACAGTTAATTAGTGTTAAGTGTCTAAGGCCAGATTTGAACTCAGGTTCTCCTGACTCCAGGGTTGGTCCTCTAGCCACTAGTTACTGACCAACCCCAAGAGCATGTGCACCCACTACCTCCTAGTTGGTCCTTTTATTTCCCTGTGATTGGGGCTTTTGTCAAGGATGATCAGAAACTGAGTGGTCAGAAGACTATAAAAACTGTAGATAAGTTCTACCCCTTCCTGGGACTCGACCAGCCCTCCTTTGGACTTCTAGCAATGAGGGGGGATAGAAAAGATAATTTCACTCCCTTCCTCTCCTTGTCAGCAATGCTACATTTGCATGCTTGTTGAGGTGACTCTAAAACAGGACCACAAATCTTTTGATTGCCTCATCTGTTTCGCATTCTGTGGGTGGGGTACTTAGACTTATTGTTGAATCATTTCAGTCTTGTCTGACTCTTTGTGACCCCATTTTGGTTTTCTTGGCAAAAATACTAGAATGGTTTACCATTTCCTTTTTCAGCTCATTTTATAGTTGAGGAAACTGAGGCAAACAAGGCAAAGTGACTTTCCAAGAGTTTCACAACTAGTGAGTATCTGAGGCTGGATTTGAACTTATGAAGATGATTCTTTCTGACTTTTCCTGCACTTATACTAGTGCATATTTTTGATGCCATATCTATGCAATTATCATTATGGAATTATCTATGGGGATGAAAGGAACAGAAGAAAAATCTTTTTCCTCCATTAATGGAAATTCATGAGAGACCTAGCAGTAGCTCAAGTAATGTATGCAAAAGAGAGAAAACTTTTTTATAATCTTAGAGTATTTTGGGGAAGTCTTTATAGCTTTGTCATCAAACATCTTCAGCACTACCTCTTGTCTCTGGGCCAAAAAGGGCAATGAGCCAAATCATGTAGCCCAATGAAAGGGGTCAGAATCAGCTCCATGGGAAGCATCCTTGTCCACCATGTCAAGAGGTTATACTTGAAATATTGAGGATTCTAATGGAGCACACAGGCAATCTATCATTTATAACTCCTTACTCTTTTGATAATACTAATTGATTTTCTTTGTCATCCATCTATTACTTTGATTGTAGAAATAGAGTTTTAGAGTTGAAAGGAAACTTAAAGGCAAACTAGTTCAATCCTCTCATTTTACAGCAATGGAAACTTGGAAAAAAGGAAATATTTACTACAGCTACATAAGAAATAAGCATCAGAAACAGAATATGAAATTGGATCCTAGACTACCACATTCTGGTTCATGAGTGCTTAAAAGTTTACAAAATAACCTATATTAAATTGCTCTCCTTCTCAATGAAGAAGAATAAGAAGGGAGGAAGATAATTTGGAACCCAAAATTTAAAAAAAGACTTTTAAAAGATTTTACATGTAATTAGGGAAAAGTTTACAAAATGATTTCCTCATAAATCTATAAGATAGGCAGAATTATTGTACACATGAGAAAACCGATGCTCAAAAAGAATAAATGATGGGTATAGAATCAGAGTCACAATTAAGTAGATTTCTTCAGATTCCACATCTAGCATTTTTTCTACCACAGGGGAAAGGGAAGAGAATGGGCATTTGATGTTTGTCCTTCATTCTCAAAAAGACCATAACATCAGGGAGGCAATGCCATGACCAGCATGTGAATTGGATTTGAATGAGGGGGTGCTGTGATAAGTCCCAGTCTCACTTTCTTCTCCAGAGTCATCTAGGTCTAGTGGTCAGATATGAATCAGGATGACTGGTGATGGCCCTGGAGGGGAAGTAATAAGGGTTAAGTGACTTGCCCAAGGTCACACAGTTAGTAAATGTCAGTTGTCTGAGGCCAGTTTCAAACTCCCATCCTCCTGACTCCAAGTCAATGCTCTATCCACTGCACCACTTAGCTGCCCTGAACATACATTTATGTTTATGTCCTGACATACATAAATAATGATGTCCATAAATAATTATCTCACTTGATCCTCACAACAACCCTGGCAAGTAAGTGCCTTTATTATCCCCAATTGTATTATTACAGTTGAGGACACTAAGACAAACAGTGGTTGAAAGTCTTACCAAGGATTTCACATCTTGTATCTGGGGTAGAATTTGAACTCATGTCTTCTTGATTCCAAGCCCAGTCTCTGTCCAGTGATCTGCACTGAACGTGCAAGTCCAAAATCTCAGAGCCACAAGCCCACATGACCAGCAACTAGTGCTGCATGAAGCTGACTTCTGCTCCTTAGTTCAGATCAAATACAGACTCAGCTCTTCAAATCTGATCGACCTATCATGATTCCTATTTATGTGATCAATTCTCCTATCTAGAATAGCAGGACATCTTGATTCTGGTCTGCTGATTTGGTCTCTGGCTACCTTTCATCTTACCAGGAGAAAACTTGATTTCTGTTGGAGGAGAGCACAAGGATAACTGTTTTATTCTCTCTATAACAGGAAGTATAGGATGAGAATATTATATAATATATATATATCCACATATGTATACACAGATAATATATTATATATTATATAATGTATATAACATGTATGTCAATAAATGAATCTATAGCCATGTGTCCAACAATTATCTAATAATCTATTTATCTATCCATTTGAATATTGCCAGCCTGGGGAATGCTTTAGTTAATCCAGTGGATCAAGCTCTGTGTCTTGAGCCAGGAACACCTCTCAGAGGTCATTTACTATGTGACCCTGAGCAAGTCACTTAACCTGTTTGCCTCAGTTTCCTCAAATGAAAATGGTACCTTTTCCCCAGGTTTGTTATGAAGATCAAATGTGATCATTGAAAAGTACTTAGCATAGTGTCTGGTCCACATATAAAATTTATGAATGTTTATTCCATTCACCTGCTCCCTATCCCTTACTGACCCTACTCCACTAAAAGCTAATTGAAAGGGAATAAATCGATTTATTCACTCAGAAAGCAAGCAGAAGTTAGAGAAGTTATGTAGATTATAATATATTATACAATACAAAGAGCAAATGAACTTTCCAGTCTTCAGTTCAACCAAGAGAGAGAAGTCTTTTTCCAAAAGAAAATTTCCCAAAAGTTTCTATGGAGACTTCCCTTGAGCCTTTGAGGTAGTTAAGTGGACAGCGGATAGTATTTGGACTAATGTCAAGAAAACCTGAATTCAGATTTAATCTCAATCAATTCCTAGTTATGCAACCTTGAGAAAGTCAATAAACTTCTTCCTGCCCCAGTTTCCTCATCTGTAAAATGGGAATAAAAACCTACCTCCTAGGGTTATTTTAATGATCAAATGAGATAATATTTGTAAAGTTTCTGACACAGAGTAGACATTTAATCTTTTCCCTTCCCCATCCCACCCCAGGAAGATGAGCTGGAAATCAGGGACATGTCTCCATTTGCCACTTCCTCCTCTTTCTCCTAGTCTTTCCCCGAAATGGGACTAAGACTTCATTTACCCTCTCAAAACCAGCTATCACGAGAATGATTCCCCTTCCCAAACTCTCAGGACAACTTCACCCCTTTTGCAGACCTGCAGCCCTCTGAGTCATTTTCTCCACCAATGAGGAGCTTCTCATGCAAGCTCTCCACCCCTGAACTCAGGGTTACAGCTAAAATCGCAACTTATTGGAAACAATTTCTCTTGAAAATAAACTAACATTAATGTCTTCTAAGTCTTTAAATAAAAAGAAGGATGCACAAAAGTTTCTTTTAAAGTCATCACTTAGGGGCGGTTAGGTGGTGTGGTGGATAAAGCACCGGCCTTGGAGTCAGGAGTACCTGGGTTCAAATCTGATCTCAGACACTTAATAATTACCTAGCTGTGTGGCCTTGGGCAAGCCACTTAACCCCGTTTGCCTTGCAAAAACCTAAAAGAAAAGAAAATAAAGTCATCACTTAAAATACTATTATGTTATAAAAAAAATGATGGGACAGCTAAGTAGTGCAATAAATAGAATACTAGACCTAGAATTAGGGAGACTTGAGTTCAAATCTAACTTCAGACACTTACTAGCTGGTTGACCCTGGACAAGTCACTATTTGACTTCATTTCTCATCTGTAAAATGAGCTGGAGAAGGAAATGGCAAACCACATCAGGTTCTTTGCTGAGAAAATCTCAAAAAGGAGATCAGAAAAAGTCAGACACAACTGAAAATGACCGAACAATAACAACAACAATATAAGAAATGACAAACAGGATACCTCAGAAAAACCAGGGGAAACTTTATAAGAACTGATGCAATGTGAAATAAACAAAAACAGAAGACTGTACTCAGTAACATCAATTCTGTATGATGATCTACTGTGAATTACTTAACTATTTTCAGCAGTACGATGATCCAAAGAACTCACAGAATCTGAATGGATATTGAAATGTACTTTTTAAATTTCTTCTTTATTTTGCTATACATTTTGTTTTGCAATGTGACTAATATGGAAATATATTTTGCATGATTTAACATGCAGAATCTATATCAAATTGCTTGCCTTCTCAAGGAGGGTAGAGGAGAGGGAAAGAGGAGAGAATATAGAAATCAAAATTTTTAAAAAACAAATGTTGGAGTTTTTGTTTACAGATAATGGAGAAAAAAGAAAAAATAAATGTGGGGAAAAGGTTCTCACTGTTAAGATTGATATTAACTCTAAGTTAATTAGTAAATGACATAGTGGATGGAGAGCTGGCCTTGAAGCTAAGAACCTTTGGACTCCAGTTCATCCTCTAACATAGACAGGCTGTTAGACTCCAGGCAATTAACTTCTCAATTAACCTCAGTTAACCTCCCAATGCTCTATGCAATGCTTTAAGACTGAGTTGTAGAGAAGTGCCAGCATCCATTTGTGGCAGGAGTTTGCTCACCAGCAGTTTCCTATTTGAATGAAACCCCAGGTGCTGCCCCTATTCTCTGTGATGCTGGATTATTCTGTATATTTAGCAGAGTGTTCTTTTTTTTCTTCATTTACTTACTATGACTAACCACAATGAAGTCATAATTTGAAAATAGCAGTTTCTTTTTTTTCACCATTGACAAAATTTTTGATCCAAAGGCAACAATAAACATTTTTCAAGAACTTACTGTTTCAGTCACTAACTAGCCAAGGGATAGAGAAATGAAAAATTCTTATCTTCAAGTCATGTGAACAAGGAATTATAAAATGCCTGCTAGGGTCAGGTACTGTGTTAAGACCAAGGGATAAAAAAGAAGGCAGACATTCCCTTCTCTTAAGGAGCTCATAGTCTAATGGAGGAGACAACATGCAAAATACAAACAATAATGAACAAATGAGCTATCTACCTATCAAACTAATTGGAGATAATCTAATAGCAAACCAAACAACAATGTACAAATTACACATGAATACACACACACACACACACACACACACACAATTGTAGATAATTTAATAGCAGTACAGGACATCCCATCTTCCTGAAGGAAGTGAGGTTTGAAGGAAGCAAAGGAAGCCAGAAGGCAGAGATAAGGATAGAGAATTACAAGCATAGGAGTCAGTCAGAGAAAATGCCTGCTGTTGAGAGATGAAGTGATACCAGTGAAACTGAATCAGAGAATACATGGAAGAGTATAATGTAAAATATGAGACGGGAAAAGTAGGAAAGGGCCAGTTTATGAAGGTCTTTAAAAGTCAAACAAATTATTTTATATTTGATCTGTAAGTAATAGGGAGTCATTGGAGTTTATTGGTTAGGATCAGACCTAAGCAGAGGATGGACTAGAGTGGAGAAAGATTGAGGCAGGGACACCAACTAGGAAATTTTCTGTTTTTGACATCCAAGATGGGGCCATTGTGCTTTGAGAAAATGCCTATAAAATTAAGGATGGGACTGGATGATCTAAGATTCCTTCCAACTGGAAATCCTGTGATTTTATGATCCTATGATCTTAGTTCAAAGGTAAATGAGTTTTCTTGGAGGTTAATGGGCAATCACATATCAGTTCTGTAAACTGTCAGAGGAGTAGGGGTCACTGATGAAAGAAAGAGAGAATAATAATGGCATCATGCTGGGCAGATCATATTTCACAAATGAAATATGACAAAACTTAGGAAAATGTTTTTGAGATTTTCTGTTTTGCTTATCCTTTGTTCTTGAAAAGGACCAATGACATCAGGAGGGTGATGTCTTGACTTGGAAGTGAATTGGATTTAAGTGAGGCAGACTTTTGCAAAGTCATCAGCCTCATTCTCTCCTGCAGAGTCAACATAGTCCAGTGGCAAGATATAGGTCAGAATGATTGCTGATGGCTCCAGTTGCAGTGGGAAACTTTGACCTGTCTTTCCCAGGTCTCAGTTTGTCTGAGGCAACACCTACTCAATAATTAAAAGCTATGTACAAATTGAGTTAAAATATGGCCTTGTTTGCCTTCATTAAAGAATCTGGGTATATAAGTGAAAAATTATGAAGGTTAAAAAGATAGGACTTGGCAACTAATTGGGTTTGGGGGTAGGGAGAGAAAGAGGAGTTCAGTATGATACTTAGGTCGGGAGCCTAGTAGGAAGGCAGTACCCCTGACAGTGTCAGCAGAAAACAAATCCAGAACAGAAAAAATATTGAAAGAAGTTTATTAAGTTGTCTGGTGGCCCAGACTTCTAGAGTTCAAACAAAGGAAAAAGGAAATAATTGATTGAAAAGCACATAGGCAGTTTCCAAATAAGATACGCAGGTTACTTGAAATGTATAATGGAAAAAATGTTTTACATCAGCCTTAGGATCTGGTTACCCTGGAAGGTTTTTGGAATCAGCATAACATGGAGATCTGAGTTAAGCATTAAATTAATCTGATCTCTAAGCAAAAAATCTTGTCTCTCAACACATAGGGCTAGGCTCAAACAATGCTAGTTTTCCCACAACATAAACAGGGAAATTAGGAATAAGTCATTTCAAACTGGATGTTCTGAAGACATCTTAAACTCAACATGTCTTCAAGGAACTTAGATTGGTAAGGGGATGGAGGAAAGAAGGGTATCAACATGAAAAGTATATACAAATACATGTATATGTACATATGTACATCTATATACATATATAAATATATTCATGTATAAATAAATATAAATAAAAAGCTTTAGTAGCTTAAAACTCTACTAAATCCTTTAGGGGAGGCTGGGTATCATATTGGTTAGAGTTCCAGATCTGGAGTCAGGAAGACTCATTTTCCTGAGTTCAAGTCTAGTTTCAGTCTCTTACTAGTTGGTGATCTTGGACAAGTCATTTAATCCTATTTACCTCTGTTTCCTCATCTGTTAAATGAGTGACAAAGCATCCCAATATCTTTGCTAAGAAAACCCAAATGGGGTCACAAAGAGTAGGACATAACCAAACAATAACAAGACTTTTAGAAAAAAAATAAATACATGTTTTGTTTTGTTTTGGTTTTGAGAAGGAAAGACTAGGGGAACTAGGAAGGTTTCCTGGAGATAAATAGGATAATGTAAGCTTTCTGAGAGCAAGGACTTTTTTCATTATATATTTCATGTACCTAACACGGATCATAAACAGAGTAAATGTTTAATTAACTAATTTTATTTTATTAGATTAGATTTGATTTTGTTCTACAGAAGTGTTCTTACAATTTAGTAGAGAGAAAGATTAGTTTAGGAACAATTATGATTCAAGGGATAGTGAAATAAGTGCAAAAGAGAGACCAAGGCAAAATTTTTTCACTCATCTTCATTAATAATTAATTTTCTTAAATATTGTGATTTTTAGAATATTGGAATTTTCTGGCTATAAGGAATCCTTGGACTTTTCAATATTTACAGAAAAGGAAACTAAAGGCTAGAGTTATCTATTGTCCTAGAGTTTTTGACATTTTCTCGTATTCTTTTGTTTTTCAATTAACCAGAAATTATTTTCTCTCCTACCCATCTCATCCTCTTAACTGAAAAAGGAAAAAATCCTTTGTAACAAATATGTATAACAAAGCAAAACAAATCTGCTATTAGCCATGACTCAGTTTCACTCTGAGACATTATGTTTTCTTTTAGAAGGTGAATAGCATGTTTCTTCATTAGTTTCTGAAATTGTGGTTGATCCTTGGGTTGATTAGTTTTAAGTTTTTCAAAACTGTTCCTTTTGATGTTGTTTCTGTATGAATTGTTCTTCTGGTTCTGCTCATTTCATTCTGCATCAGTTCATACTAGTCTTACCATGCTTCTTTGAAATTGTCCATTCATCTACATCCAAAGGGCAACAAAAATGTGCATACCCTTTGATCCAGCAATACCACTAATGGGTGAAGAGATGATGAAAAAGGGTAAAAACATCACTTGTACAAAAATATTCATAGCAGCCCTGTTTGTGGTGGCAAAGAATTGGAAATAAAGCAAATGTCCTTTGACTGGGGAATGGCTTAGCAAACTGTGGCATATGTATGTCATGGAACACTATTGTTCTATTAGAAACCAGGAGGGATGGGAATTCAGGGAAGCCTGGAGGGATTTGCATGAACTAATGTGAGAAACATTGTAAACCCTAATAGCAACATGGGAGCAATGATCAACCTTCATGGGCTTGCTCATTCCATCAGTGCAACAATCAGGGACAATTTGGGACTCTCTGCAATGGAGAATACCATCTGTATCCAGAGAAAAACCGTGGAGTTTGAACAAAGTCCAAGGACTATTTCCTTTAATTTAGAAAAAAAATTGCTATCTTATTATCTGATCTTGTTATCTCTTATACTTTATGTTTCTTCCTTAAGGTTATGATTTCTCTCTCATCACACTCAATTTGGATCAATGTACAACATGGAAGTAGTGTAAAGACTGACAAATTGCTTTCTGTAGGGGGTGGGGGGAAGGAAGTAAGATTAGGGGAAAAATTGTAAAACTCAAATAAAATCTTTAATAAAAAAATAAAAATAAAAAAAGAAATTGTCCATTCATTACTTAAACATATTCTTTAAGTTCATACACCTAATTAGAAAGAAATCTGGGATTTGAACCCAGGTCCCAATTCCCAAATCATTACTTTCTCCACTACACAATACTTCAAATGTTTAAAAATAACCATAAGAAATGTAGTATTGCTAATAATTTTGTTGGTAAGTCAACTTTGGTAAATAGATTTTTGAGGGAAAGAATAGAGTAGGCTGAGAATCTCTAAACTGTACAACTATTGTTATGCTAAACTGTTAGTATCATCACACCATCCATGTCTTTCTTAGCCTATTTCATGATAAAGAATTTCCTTCATATAAGTTATTGCACATAAGACTTTTTCAGATCAAAATGGAGTCCTTTATCATGGCCAAATTGTAAGCTGAAAGGCACACACCATAAGACTTTATTTTGGCCTTAAAACAATCAATATTTTTTTCCCCAATGAGTCATCTAAAATCTGATTTCTTAGGTTTCAGAAAAATTATTTTTCTGTGTTCTGCCATACTCCATTTATGGAATATGACCTGCTCAGCAAAATGACCTTGCCATCATTTTTCTTCCTTTCTTTCATCATTGGCCCCTGCTCCTGTGACAGTTTATAGGATTGGTTTGTGATTGCCCATTAACCTCCAAGAAAACTAATTCACCTCTGAACCAATCAAGTTATAGGATCAAAGGGTCATAATATTTCAATTTGGAAGGAATTTTATTTCATTTAATCTTGCTCCCTAATTTAATACATATTTTCTAAAAGATGTTCTAATGTACAACATTCCATCTTGGAAGTCCATAATAGAAACTTAATGATGCAATGAATCGTGGCCAATCAGATTCCAGGAAATACTATTCTGGAATATATTTCCTTGTAAAAATCTCTTTGTATATGAGTCTGTTTCCTACACATTAGTGGAAATACATCCTATTGTGTCTATATTCATTAAATCTAGTATTCAAATTGGATAAAGCATGAAACAGGTTGAGAAGAGATAGTGCTTCCACACACACCCTCATGAGGAAAATATTCAAAGCTAAAATAAAGGTAATGTTTAAAGATATTTACAGAAAATTGCATATGAGATCTTTGAGTAAAGAAGAGGCAGTAATATCTTGAGGAGTAAATTGCTGTTTTCAGTAAACTAGAGACAGTATTCAACAAACAAATTAAATGAATGATGTGAGTGCCTGTTTTATGTAAGTCCCTCTGCTAAACTACCTGGGGATGCAAAGAATAAATACATGTTGCTGATTAGGCAAACTGGAGCAAGGAAAGGGAAATCTTTGCCTGGAGAGAGACCAGTCAGGATTCAAACTGAAGATGAGCAATCATGTTCCCAAAACTGACTCAGGTTGGTATCAAGATGTCACCAAGGGACTGAAATCCAAATCCTTGAAACATGTGAGGAAAACTGACTGTGGGAGCTAAGATTTGGGAGAGGAAAACCTCCCAGATCAATTGGCAAGATACAGAAAGTGAGTAGGAGTGCTAGAGATGTATGTGTCTGGCTCCATCGGATTCCTGAACTTTGGGTCTTTTTTTTTTGGAGGTTCCTTGGACTTTTGCCTCTTTGTTTGTCTGGCTTTCCTTCAAGTCATAACTCAAGCACAGCTGGGGCCTTCCTCTCTGAGATTACTCCCCAGGATATATCCTTTGTGTTTGTAGAGATCTTATTACTTATTTCCATGCTGTCTCCCTCATTAGAATATGAGTTACTTGAAGGCAGTAATTCTTTAAAATCTTTCTTTATACACCCAGTGCTTAGCATGGTGCCCAGAATATAATAACTGCTTAATAAATGTTTTTGATTGAATAAAAACAAGCAGTTATTAAGATTAATAAGAAATAGGGAATTGACACAAAATTTTAATACTAGAGCCATTTTTACTATAGATGGGAAAACAAAGAATATGAATAGACAATTCTCAAACAAAAAAGATACACCTTCATAATAACTATATGTAAAATGTGCAAAATTACTACTAATAAGAGAAATGCACATTAAAATACCTTTGAGTCATACTGCATATTCATTAAATAGGCAAAGATGATACAAAGTAAAAGGAATCAATGATGGAGGGGACTATAAAATGTTGGGCATCCTAATCCACATCAGATAGAACTGTGAATTAACTGCATTCATTCTGACTGGAAAAGATTTCTGGAAGTGGTGGCATTTGAACTGGGTTCAGGATAATCAGGTCCATCTTTCCCCCAATCCTCACCTTGACCAAACCTTTCTTTTAATGATGTGTATAATATACTACAATCAGAGGTTTTGCAAAGCATATTTTTTTGAGATTGACATTAATTAAGGAAGACAATTGCATCATTTCCATAATCTGACCCCATAGTCTCAAACATTGACCATTGAGATCATGGCACCTGAAGTCAGAAGACCTGAGTTTGAATCCCAGCTCTGACAGTTGGTATATGTGATCACAAGAAACTCACTTGCCCTCTGTGATCCTCAACTTACATTTTGTAAAATGGGAAGAATGGTACAATCATTAGATGTCTCATAAGATTTTTATGAAGAAAACCAATAGCAAATATTTTTTC
This sequence comes from Macrotis lagotis, assembly GCF_037893015.1. Classification (NCBI taxonomy): domain Eukaryota; kingdom Metazoa; phylum Chordata; class Mammalia; order Peramelemorphia; family Peramelidae; genus Macrotis; species Macrotis lagotis. Next base: position 331,685,436 of record NC_133658.1, read on the forward strand.
AAATATAGAAAAATTATCATAAGGAGATAGGAGAGCATTTTTTAAAAATCTATGATCTCAAAACATTATTCTGGTTTGAATCTACTTTCTTTCTCTCAGGAAAAAAATAATGTTCTCTGAAGGAAAAATCATTCAAATCCTGCTGATATATATTAACTGCAATATTAACATTTGGGGGATATTTTTACAGGTAACCATGAAAGCTTGGTGAAGGGGAATATTATTTGATCCCCCAAAACTAACTTGAAAAGGATCAAATTACTATTTTCTATCTTTTAAAAGTGACAGTTACACACACACACACACACACACACACACACACACACACACACACACATATATATATTTGTTTATACTTAAGCAATCAAAAAAGTATGATAGTGCTGAAGACTGCATTAAATTGCTGAGGTTGTCTAAATGAAAAACAAAGCTCTCCCTTTGTCTTTGTCTCCACCTTTGCTTCAGGCTCTCAGAAAAGTGAGCAATTCTTTTAAATATTTTCTCTAGAGACCAGCTTTATCTCTGAAAAAATATACTGGGCAAAAATCCCACTTTCCACATGTAGTGAACCTTTCCTGTTAATTCTAATGTCTTCTCTCTCTGATGATAATCTCTAATTTATTCTGGATGAAGATTGTTTGTATTTAGTTGCCCCTCTTCCCACTTTCGTCAGTGAACTCCTGAAGGAATTTTTCTTCTCTTTGGATTTTCAACACTTCTTTGAGTTCTTGGTATATGGTTGGTGCTTAATAAATATTTATTAACTGACCATCTGTGGCCCATGAATATGGGGAAGGCCCTAGATTTACAACCACTACTCTATCTGGGTTTAAATTCTATGTCATTTTATACACTTTAACAACTTGGGCAAGTCATGATTGCCCAATTCTAGGTTCCCTGTGAATGAAATGAAAGATCCTTGAGATCCTTTCCAACTTTTACATTGTTATTTTTAAGATCCTTCTTGTTTCTCAGAACTTCTTGGCCCATATTCTAACACTCTGTGCACTCAGCTCCTTTCTAAATCTATCTTTCTATGATCTTAAGCTACTATATTACTGTATGAGAATGGAATAACCTCAAGAATTTGATTCCTTCACAACATGACTAATATGGAAATATGTTAAATATGATTGTATATGTATAACATATAATACTTGCTGTCATGGGAAGGGGAAGAGAGGGAGACAGAAAAAGGTAGAACTCAGAAATTTATAAAAAGGTGAATGTTGAAAACTATTTTTGCATGTAATTGAAAAAATAAAATAAGACAACATTAAAAAAAGAAACTGATATCTTAGTACAATCTGAGGGGAGACCATTAATACACAACTTGGGTAGCCCACCTCTATGATGATATTAAATAAGAGCAAGTTTCTTAGTGTGCTAAAATGAGCCTTATTTTTTTTTAATTTCAGTAATTAGAAAAAGGTTCCTTCCAAATTTTAACTAATATGATTTTTCTTTTTTCTGTTGATCAAAAACACAGAGTCATATAACTCATCAAGGACCTATGCCTCCTGGTAAATGAGGGAGGGGGTTTGTTTGTTTTTTGTGGATCACCTATATTTTCTAGATTAAAATCAACTTTGATGATAGGTTAGTGAGGTGATTGTAATGTGGCAGTATGGTACAGTGTCAAGAATTTAGGATTTGGAATCAGAGGACCTGGGTTCAAATTCTGACACTGCTTCTTGCTGCCTGCATGACCTTGAACAAGTTATTTCCCATCTCTATGCCTCAGTTTCCTCATAGATAGAATGAGAAGGTAGACTTAATGACCTCTCTGATTCCTTCAGCCTCTGTGATTCCAGTCCATGGTTCCTATGACTTGAGAAACACCAGTGTCCCACTGAGGGTAGCAATGGGTACAACTGTAGATAGGAAAGAAGATAGTCCCAGGTAAAAGAAAGAAGGCTCATCATGAACCAAGATGGTTGGTATTTGGTGAGGAGGAGGATAGGACTTCATGTGATTATGGATTTCTAGAAGAATGGCTAGTCAGACCAAGGCTTTGTGAAAAGTTCAAAGCTTGGTTACCCATCTTAGTTGGTATTTGTTCCTATACATGGGCATCCTGAGAGAAACAATCTTAATCCCCTCTAATTTAATTTCATAGAAGATCTGCCTCTTAAACCAGAATCTCCTAAGCTTCTGAACCTCAAAAAAAAAAAACCCTGGAAGGGATGGGGGATGGAGAAGGGAAATATTACCTCCATTTTGCACACCGGTAAACTACAGCTCGGAGATTTTGAAATAGTTGACCAAGTTCAAAGAGTAAGGTAATGGATGGGGTTGAGTACAGGAATCCAATTCTCCTGTTACTGAATGAGTAGCTTCATTTGCCAGCAGCATTTTAGAGGTGATTTTTTGATCCAAAGAATGGAATCATTTGCAATCATAGCACAAGGCTTCTGCTTCACAGCTTTACCTTCTGTTAGTATTCAGGAAGAAGAAAAACAAACAAATTCTTCAAAACAAAAAGTCTTATTCATCATCCTGGGATTTCAAGTAAGAACCAAATTTTTACTGGTATATCAAGTACTTACCCTCCTAGACAACTTTATTATGAAGTCCGCAACTAACAGCAACATGGCAAGTGCTCTAGATGTGGAGGATGGTGGGTGTAGATAGTGAGACTTTTTATAAACCTTTATTTTTCCCTCCAAAAACTCTTACATACAAAAGGAAGGTTTGATAAGGATCAGACACAGACAGTAATAAAGTTGACATATTTGACCTTATACTTGGATGCCTGTTTTACTGAGAAGACAGACTTTCCAGATCTGTTTAGGGAATAAAATTAAATTCATTTTGTCACAAAAGGATGTTTTATTTGTAACCCTGACCCTTGCCTTAAGGAGGAGCAAAGGAAATAGAGTTGGAAATGGGAACAGGATGACAAGATCCAGATGAATAAAGGGATAAAAAACTTCAGAATTTCCTACTTAACTGTATGCATTCACATCTACATACATATATATATATATATATATATATAAATAAACACATAGCTATGTATAATATATACATATATATACTTACAAATGTATCTATATATGTGTTATATGTATAGGGACTACATCCGTGACCTGATTGATACAGATAACTCCCAAGTAAGAAAATTCATTTGACCAATGATTGGTGCCATCATTGCAACACATAATCTTAAGAGAGTTGCCTAGAGCTATAAATGATTAAGTGACCTGCCCAGGTCACACTGTCAGTATGTGTCAGAGGTAAAACATACTTAAGGTCACACAGTTCTCTCTCTCTCTCTCTCTCTCTCTCTCTCTCTCTCTCTCTCTCTCTCTCTCTCTCCCTCTCCCTCTCCCTCTCTCTCTCTCTCTCTTCCCTTCGTCTCTCTGTGTATATCTCTCCTTGTTTCTTTCTGTTTGCCCCTCTGTCTTGTCTGCTTCTTTGTCTCTTTCTGTCTCTGTCTCTTCATATATATGTCTCTGTGTGTGTGTGTGTGTGTATGTGAGAGAGACTTAAAAGAATTAAATACAAAATTTTCAGCTAATCAAAAAAAGGTAAATTAAGATACAATTATTTAACAATGACAGCTCATATTTGCATGGAGCTTTGTGTCTTCAGTATTATTCATCTAATTTGTGAAGCAGAAATTAGTCTTTTCATTTAAGAGAGGAGAAAACAGGGTGAAAGGTTAGAGTTCTTGGTCAAGGTCACTCTCCTAGAATGATCAAGAAGGTAAAGAGAGGGTAAAAAGAAGAGTACTGACTAACTTTTACTATGGGTTGCTTCCAAATCTTTGATGGAGACTGGAGGGAGGATTCAGGAAATTTAGAGTCAAAATGTTAATAAATACTTTATGAGATTCAGATCTGAATGGGACCTTAGAGATCATCTAGCATCAAATTCCTTTATTTTACATATATATGACCACACTAAATCCCCAAAGGGTTAAATGAAACTCTCCCAAAATCATAAAGCTATTAAATAATGGAGCCAAGGTTTGAATCCAAGAGTTACAATTTCAACCTCAGAGTTCTTTTCATTACATCACATATTTTTTGATTACTTTTCATCTCTTGTCTCTATACTTCTGTATATGGAACAGAAATCTGCCTCTCTAAAACTCTATCCCACCGATTCAAATTCTTCACTTTGGAGAAGGTATTTAAAGCCCCCTCTTAAGTTTTCTTTTTCTCATTTAAACATTCTCTCTTTTTTTAGTTGATTCTTGCATAATTTCCCAGTTCCTTACATGCTCTTCTTGATGAACTTGCCCTCCTCCAAATTACCTCCATTTGGTTTTTACTCTTTTTAAAACTTAACATAATTGGACAGCAACATTGTAGACAGGGAAAAGGGATCATAGGATTATCACCTACATTATCCTGGACACTGCTTCTGTTATCTCAATCTGAGACTACATTGGGTTTGGTTTTTTTTTTTAACTACTGGATCATACTGGTGACCCATTTAGATCTTGTGTTCACTAAAATTCTGATGGCTGCTAAGACAGTTGTACCCTTATCAAGATGATAAGTTCAGTTTTTGAATATGCATGTTTCTTTTGCCTCTAACTTTCATCTTGCTTATTTACTCTGTTAAACTCTAGTCTTTTGTTTTCCCATAAGCTTTCCAGTATGGGTCTACCCAGTGTGTTTTGGGCTTCCTTTCTTTCTCTTTATAGCACAGGAATATCAATGGAATGCATAAGATGTCCTTAGCTAATCCCTTGTTCTTGTTCCTTTTCACTCATAAATTTTTTATAACATTTTTTACTCTATTTCTTAATAATTCCTTATTTATAATGTCCACCTCTAGCATGTGCCTTTTGGGTAATTTTTAGCCTAAAGTCTTTAGTGTTTCTAATATTTTAGTCTCACAGTCAAATATCATTAGATAGCCTTCACTACACCCAAAATGTGTTACCTATATCTTCTGGGTCTCTCCATTCAAGTTGTAGGTAGTGTAACTTGGCTCAAAGAACCAATTTTGTGAGACTCTCTTTTTTTCATTGGTGGAAGTTTGATTTTTCAATATTGCTTGCCTGAAGGAGGGGTAGGGAGAATTGGTGAGAACTAGAGAGAAAAGAGATTCCGGGCTCTTTCATCTTCCAGTCTCAAGAGATAGTGTGCAATTCCAACCTCTTTTCAGGTCACTAAAGGGAAATAAAGATTCTGGAAAGAACCTGAGGAGCTAGAACTCTCCAATGTGCCCCTTTCATCAGCTTGTTACACTAGAAACTTCAGGAAATTTCCTCTTGGGTGAGATCTGGAACTCCCTCTTGGTTGAGCTGAGTTATCTTATTCCCAGTAGGAGAGTTGCTTCACTCTATAGTATCTGATATATATTCTCTCTACTTTCTCTAACTTCTGTTTGCTAATTGTTTGAACAAATGGGTTTACTTTCTGTTTGCTGAATGTAATTGTCCACTGGCATTTGATAGGAAGGAAGTCAAGCCTTGAATATATAGTTTGGAACATTCCTTACGGAATAGTGACCAGTAGTAGAATTAGACTTAAAATTACTTCCATTAACTTATCAATATTTAAGGGAGCCAAAAGATACGATTCTGATTCAATATCTCCTCCAAGGAGAGTAGAGTGGCCAGTCTCTGGCTTCAACTTCCCACTTTTTTTCCTGGCAAGAATAACAGTCTCCCTTGTAGAAGAGCTGGAGAGGGGGGAGACACTAATAATGCCTACTCTTTCCTCCCTGGGAGCCTCATCAAGACAGACCTGTGTAGACATATAGAACCCATATGTCCATATAGATAAAAACAACACATGGCTACAGCACTCTTACTTTTTAAAAAAAAGTGATTCATGGGATAGAGTTAGAGAGATGACATTCCCTGAGAGTTGATTAATGGGTGGATGTCAGTGAGAGAGTATACCTTCCCAGTAAAACAATAATTGAGTGCTTTGATTACTTTGAATTCAAAGGTTTCATTTCTAAACTACTCAGAATTTTTTAAATTTTTTTTTAGGTTTTTGCAAGGCAGATGGGGTTAAGTGGCTTGCCCAAGACCACACAGCTAGGTAATTATTAAGTGTCTGAGACCAAATTTGAACCTAGGTACTCCTGACTCCAAGGCCGGTGCTTTATCCACTGCGCCACCTAGCTGCCCCCAAAGTACTCAAAATTTTACACAATTTCTTTCCACACAATGATCAGTCAATAAGCATTTGTTAAGCAACTGCTCTGTGTCAGACATTTCTCTTAGTGTTGAAAGGTAGTTGACACAAGTATTTCTACTGCTCTTTTAAAAATTAGGAAAAATAGAGGCAAAGAGATATAATCAAACTGGCAAGCATCAGAACCAGAACATGAAATTAAGTCTTCTGAAATAACAGTTGATCCCTGCTGCCTTCACTTCTCAGCCTCCTTTCAATTAGATTTCTGACTTAATCATACTTTTGTAACTCATCTCTCTCTAGAGATTGCCTTTTTTTTTGGAGGCAATAGGAGTTAAAGTGACTTGCCTAGGACACAAAACTAATCAGTGTCTGAGGCTGGATTTGAATTCAGGTCCTCCTGCCTCCAGAGCTAGTACTCTATCCAGTGTACCACCTAGTTGCCCCAAGGTTGTCTTTTTTGCACTTAGTGATATTATTCACAACATCTTCTTCCTGGAACAATCTCCTCTTTGGTTTTCAATATTCTACTCTGTTGTGGTTCTCTCTCCATCTGATCATTCTCTCAAGACCAACATCTTTTTTCCCCTTCAGGGTGAATGTTCTCCAAGGCTTTTCCCTCTGCCTTCTCTTCTTATTTCATATTCTCTTTCTTGGTAAACTCATTCAAATTTCTGGGTTCTGTTATCACCCTCTACCTAGGCAACTTCCAAGTCTCATGTTTCAAATCCCAGTATCCCCCTTTTTCTAGTTCTGCATCTTCAACTATCTTCTGAACATCTACACCTTGAAGTGATGTTGAGTACCTAAAATTCAGCATGTAAAAAATGAAAATTTTCTTCCCTCCTAAATTTTCTCTTTCTTACTACTTCCCTGTATCTGATGAGAGATAGCACTATCATCCTCTCAGTTACCCCAGCTCAAAATCCTTTTTCTCTTATCCCTTCCTCATTCCTAATATCCAAGTTTTGTCATTTCTGCTCCACTACATTTCTTGGATCAGGCCCTTCCTCTCCACTCATACAACCCCTAACCTAGCTTAGACTTTCACCACATCTTTCTTAAACTATTATTATAACTCTCAATCACCAATTTCTCCCTTTATTAGTTCATATTTTATGCACCTACCAAACAAAATCCTAGCCTCACTATATTCTCTGGCTGAAAATTCTTCAGTGTTCCTTATTGTGGCATTTAAGGCCTTGTTGTGGAAATGAGTTATATTCTGATTCCAAGTCCTTTGCTGTTTCCCTTAAGATATAATTCTTAGATGGGCTCATAGGATTTTATAACAGCTGGAGCCCATGTCACACTTACACTGTAGTTTACCAAGAAGGACTAGTAGACTTTAGAAATGGACTCTAGAAATTAGTCTTCTCTAGAACTCCTCATTTTTTTCATCAAATCCTTTAAGTATATTTAGAATTGAGTATATATATATATATATATATATATATATTTAGCACTGATTTGTTTTCTATCACCTTACTCTTACAGTAGATTGTACTAGAGAAACAAAGAGGGTGTTGATTTTTTTGTTGGATTTTGCTTTTGGGTTTTTTTAGGTTTTTTGGCAAGGCAAATGGGGTTAAGTGGCTTGCCCAAGGCCACACAGCTAGGTAATTATTAAGTGTCTGAAATCGGATTTGAACCCAAGTACTCCTGACTCCAAGGCCAGTGCTTTATCCACTATGCCATGGGTTTTTTTTTTAAATAAACGGTCACAGGAGGTTGATGTTTTAATATAATACTCACCAACTTTGGATCTGAATAGGTATTTGACCATTACTGGAAAGTGAGATCTCCAATAGGATATGAGAATTCCTGAACAGTTAATTTTTACTACTAATCTTAATTTAGTCATTGTAAAAAACTTCTTCCAAATCTTAAAAGAAATACTATGGCTTCATTTTCCATTTCTCTAAAGTGATTAAGAATGTAAATTATAGATGCATTGTTGGTAAGATCCTTTGCTTTATAAATCTCATCTTCCCTTATGGGTTGGGACCTGGTTCTGATTGGAGATCTGTGAGGTAGGCATGATAACTAATAGTTATTATAGTAGATTAGATGAATAGGAGATATGCTATTATTATTATTATATTCAATAGATTAATATAATAATATGTATTATAACAATTATATTAGATAATATTAAGAATAGTATATTTAGACATATATTTTATTAGATATGTGTTATATAAATAGACATTTGTATATATAAACATATATACATATATTATGTCTTAATAAAATTAATTTTTAAATATATGAATATAATACATGATACACATACAAATATGCATTTCAAATCCAAGTGAGCACCTGCAAGAGTGGTTAACCAACCTCTAGGGAAGGCCCCTGGCTTAACTACTCAGTAGACTGGTCAAGTGTACCCACACATCATTATTCCCATTATGACAACAGGCATTCTCAGAGGCTTGATCTTAATCCCAGAACTCCATAGATTTAACTTTACTAAACTGTCTTTGCTGCTCTCAGTTGACTATTTTAGGATTTTACCTCATTCAAAACCCTCCCATTCCTACCCACCCTTGGTTATTCGTCTTTCTTTCACAGAAGCCAATATATACAAAAGCATTTCAAACTAGAGTAAATATCTTTTGCCTCACTCTATTTTCAGGAAGGATGCAGCCAAAAAGACCTTACCACAACTCAAAAAAAGTCTACCTGTTTTACTAGTTTAATCCTGAGAAAGAACAAATTCTCATTCTTATAGGAAATGAATATAGGGGTAAAACTCAATTTGAAATGGTAGGTTTGTTCTTTAACATCTGCCTGGGGAGGATACCAGATGTTGGGTGAGAAATGTTGGATTTTATTTTTTAAGCCTCTGTCTCTTTTCAAACACTTTTACACATTAGAAAGAATATAAGAAAAAAGTAACTCCTAACCTGGGATCCTACAGAAATTATGAAAAATTTGGTATACTTTGCTGCTCTCCAGGTAGAGTGGGATGGGGTAGGAAAAAGTCAAAGAATTTTTTAGCGGTAACTATTATTATTGTCATTTTATAATTGAGAAAACACACTTAGAAAACATTAGTCAGGGACACGCTTAAGGCCACACAGCTAGTAGAAAGCTGAATCAGCACACACTCCAGATCTTTTGATATCAAGTTCTATGCTCCTCTCCCCATGACCTTTGTCTACCTGGTTATGGCCTCTGCACTTCCACTAGCAGCAAATGTTTCTATCCTATTTTCTTTGATGGAGAACAATGGAAGGGGATGAAAATAAGGTATAATTGGTGAATTCTGAGAAAATCTGGGCTATAAATGGAAATTCTATTTGACCATGAATTCTTGCCTAATGGATATACAGCCATTCCTGATTTTAAAGCAAATTGTATGAAAATATTTCTAGTTTATCAAAAATAAAAGTTAAGGGGCGGCTAGGTGGCATAGTGGATAAAGCACCGGCCTTGGAGTCAGGAGTACCTAGGTTCAAATCTGGTCTCAGACACTTAATAATTAAATGTATGGCCTTGGGCAAGCTACTTAACCCCATTTTCCTTGCAAAAAAATCTAAAAAAAAATATATAAAAGTTAAAGGAAAATTATTTAGCATAACAGAGCATTAAGTTGGAAGGGACCTTAGCAATCAATTTGCCTGCAAAGACAATTTGAATTTACAGACAAAAAAATGAAGGCCTGAAAAGATGATGACAACTGAAGTTGTATAGTTAGTTTGTGGCAGAGTAAGAATTAGAGAATTTCCAAATGGAAGTGATTACAGAAGGGGCCCAAACTCTTCATTTTATAATTGAAGGGAAAAAAAGACCCAGTGAGGTTATTCAACTTGGGTAGGGGCTGAAAGTGCTATAGCCAGGATCATAATCCAAATTCTAACACTAATTCCATTACCTCACTGGCCTCTCCTAACTCTCCTGATAGTCTTGTTAGAAACAAACAATAATTTGTCTGTGTGTGTGTGTGTGTGTGTGTGTGTGTGTGTGTGTGTGTATGTGTGTGTGTCTAGGGAACACTTAGACTGAAGCATATTTTTTCACTTATTTTACTTTTTTTGTCTTTCTCTTCTCCCCCTCCACAACATGACTAATATGATTGGCATCACTTGTATAACTAATATTGCCTTTCCAACAGGTTCAGAGGAGGCTGGAGAGGAGAGAACTTGGAACTCAAAATTTTGAAAAATGAAAACTAAAATAAAGTATATTTTTAAAAGAAAAGGAAAAAAGCACTTTAGTGAAAATAGTGGGGAATTTGGGAGTCTCAGACATCTAAGGGGAAGTGACAAAAAAATAAAGACCTTGATGTTCTTTCCATCCTCCTTTTCCCAGTATATTCCCAAAGCCTACAGGTATTTTTGTTGTAGAAGGTAAACCAATTTTGACTCAGACTTCCAACAAGTTGATGTAACTAGAAGGGGCATGTACTTCCTTTAACCACAATCATGGTTTTAAATAAATAGCCTGAATACATGAGGAATGACACAACTGGTGTCCTGGAGGCCTTCCTGGAACAGCCATGGTGGTAACTATTCTAGAATATATGCCTTGTCATCTCTGGAAAATGGCAAGATGGGATTTAAGGGTTGTAATTCCAAATCATACTTAACTTTGGTCATTAGTGTCAGCCTTCATCTATGTAAAAGTGGTTTTATTCACTTTGCTTTTGTTTTGCGTAGTTTTTTTTTTTATCAACAGAGGACACCTCAGTGAGACAGATTGGTATGCTCCAATTGTGTGGGAAGGCACTTATGAGAGAAAATGCCTCGAGCATCATTACAAAGAACAAAATATCAGTGTGGGCATAACTGTACTTGCCTTTAGAAAGTAAGTTCGGGAAATGGCTGCTTTTTCTTTCAGTCTTCTCATACTATAAAAATTGGGGAGAGTTCCTCTGCCTCCAGGTTTAAGAAAGACTATCAAACTATCCATCAGTAACTTTAAATATTTCCTTAATCCATTATTGGTATTAATAGAGGAAGGCGCTAATACTTAGGATTTCACCTGTTTCCTTGACCATTAGCACTATAATGGAAGGAGCACTGAATTTGAAATCAGATGGGACCTGGGTTTGTCTACTGATTTAAATATTTATTAACTGTGTAATTTAGGGTAAATAATTTTATATTTCTGAACCCATTTCCTCATATGTAAAATAGGCATAATATTAATCATATCAAGCTTACTGAATAGCTGTGAAGATCAAGTGAGATAAGATATGAAAAGCATTTTGTAAAGGCAATCCCTGTGTCAGAGAAACTTTAACTTTTCTGAATCATTGATGCCACTCAGGTAGCATCTAATAACTTCTGTATCTGGTCATCTCCTTTGAAGAATAACTTATTGATAGCCTTTAATTTATCTTTTGGGAAAATATTCTTGTTCATATATGTTTGCACTGATTTCCTAGATATCTTGAATATCAGATACTTAAAAGAGAAATTTATTGCAAATTAGATGCACAAAGTTCAGAAGAAATTCAAACAATATTAAAGTATTCAATAGATATTGGGGTAAATGCTTTCATAAATCTATTTTTTTCTATTTTCCCCTTTCAACTCTAAGTGCCTTGCTTTTGTTTGGGCAAGAACTTTTAAATTTTATGTTAATCAAAATTTTCTACTTTTGTCTCTTATGATTCTTCCCATCCGTTTTTGGTCAAGAACTCTTCTATGCACAGTTGTAAAAAGTGTCTCTTTTCCTTCTCCACTAAATTGTTTATAATATACCCTTCTGTACCTGTATTATTTATACATTTAGAGCTCATTATGGTGTATGCTGTATGCTGTGAGATGTTTTCCTAAGCCCAATTTCTCCCAAACTACTTCCCAGTTTTCTCATCAGTTTACATAGAATAATCAGTCTGGACCCCAGTTGTGAATGTCCTTGGGTTTGTTGAATACCATGAAATTATGTCCAATTGCTTCTGGACCCAATCTGTTTCAGTTATCAGTTTTTACTTTGATGATTATTGCCTTGTGGTATATTTTGGGTTTTGTTACTGCTAAGTATTTCACCTTTTGTAAAACCTCAGTTGCTTCATCTATAAAATGGGAAAGATTATATCAGTAGTGGCTGCCTCTATGGTTTTTTTTTGGGGGGGGTTGAAACTCAAACAAGATAAAGTATTTGGAATGCTTTGAAAACTTTAAGCCAATGTATACATTCCAGTCATGACTGTTGTGGTAGTGGTGGTTGTTATTATTAAATGCTCTGAGTGGAGACCCAGCAAGAAGAGAGTACCAAGTTTGCTCATCTTTTGCTGGCAGCTATTCTGGGATTGTTATTCTCTGTCTTCTTGTTCCACAGCCTCACTGTCATTGTACCCTGCTCACTTAGGTATTAAGGGGCCTCCTCATCACTGTTTCTGTCTCCAGAGGATTTCATAGCAACCTACCATCCAGTTCTCAGTCAGTACATGGGACTAGTTCTCTCTTCTTTAGGGATCCAGAGAATGAACCTTGGATCCTCAGCTGACAGTATTTTCACTAATTTATACTATTGAAGGCTAGAATGTCCTCAACACCTTTAAAGTTTCCTGTGCTTTATACCTACGTTCTATAGCTGAATCTTCTTTGATGTTCTGACTGAAGGAATGATTCTTTCTGGATCCAAATAAATGAATCTCAATATTTCACTCTGTATCGGCTCATGGTGACTCTAGCTATTGATTTCTTTCCTTCTCCAGTGTCTAAGGTTGATTTGCACACATTAGCATCATTCCCTGAATAGTTCGAGTTTAAAGAGTCATTCCCACTCTCTATTTGTTTTTCTGTTGTTTTCCCTTAGAGATAAAATTTTCCTTTACCAGCCCAATTTACTCTTCACCTCACCATTAGAAACCTTGCCTACTTTAAGATATCTTTGCCCTTCTTTCTATCCATCCTTCCTTCTGTCCTTCCTCTGTTTTTCTTTTCTCCTTCCCTTCTTTCTTCCCTTTCTCTCTCCCCCTCCCTCTCTTCTTTCCTTTATCCTTTCTTTCTCCCTTCTTTACTTTCTTCCTCTTTTCTACCTTTCTTTCTTCAATTGTGACCTGGAAATATTACTGCATAGAGTCATAGATTTGGAGTTAAAAGGAATGTTAAAGACCAAGAACTTGAGACTCAGAAAAGTTAGGAGACTTGCCCAAGTCTCCTAGATATTGACAGCTTTGGGACTGGAATCATACCTATGTGACTTTAGGCAAATCATGTCCCTTCCTTGGATTTCATTTTGTTCCTCTGTAAAATGAGGGGATTGAACTTAGATGCTAAGATTCCACTTTTTGTTTTAAATAATAGTTTTATACACATACACACACAATATACAGAGCAGTCATTTCCTGATATACCCTCTTTTCTACTGAACTCTCCAGCAGCAGTAAAAACAAATGAAAAAAAATTAAGCAAAATCAAGTGACCAAATGACTGCATCTGACAACATATTGAGTACGCTACACCTGTATTCTCCCTTCCATCTCTTTGCTGAGAAGAGGGAGGTGTTTCATTCCCTCTTCCCTAGATCCAAGATTGATCAAGGCAATCTGAGTTTGAGTTTTAGTGTTATTTGCATTTATATTTAATGTTCTCATTGTGTATTTTGCTTTGTTTTCCTGTTTCATTTTCTTATTTTTTTCTGTTCATTCAAGTATTCCTGTGTTTCTCTGAATTTCTTTCATTTATCATTGAAGGTTCTTTAGGAATGTTATACAAGCTTTGATGTCCCCTCCAACATAGAGCATTGTCCTTTGTACACAGTGGAAATTTCTAGATCCAAGTAATTCTGATTTCATCCAGGAGCTCAGTTTCTAAGAACCAAATCTTTCGGCACAGGGAGCAGATGACAGAGCAGCTGGAAACATGAATGTAAACCTCTCTCCCTCGTTTGCCTCAGGACTATGAGTCCCTCCCTCTGGGATCATACATGGGTAGGCAGCATGACATAGGAAAGAACACTGATTCTATTATCAGATGACCTGAGACTAGGTCCTACCTTTGAGACTATGTGACCTTGAGCAAGATCTATTATCTCCCAGGGCCTCATCTATAATTAAAAGGATTGGACTAGATGACCTCTGAGAGTCTTTCAAGCTCTAGATATATGAACCTATGAACACATATTTTTATCTGAGCAAATTTGTTAAACTGATGTTGAATGAATAGAAGTAAAACTGGTGTTCTAAGCTAACATTGTTAAGTACACCTTTGCTCTTTCTTACAAAGGTAGTTTAACTTGGCAGGAGAATTGTTGGCTCAGCACAACCCTCACTTTAAATTTTTGTTGATATTATGTATCTTACTGATAGCATCTGTAAAGATAAAAATGCCTATTTCTCATTTATTTTCTAGGTATGGATATAAAACTTTTGATAAAATCATCAAATCTGCTGATAAATATTTTATGATGAATCATAAAGTTATATTTTACATCATGAACAGATAACTCCTTCAATCATGTTAGTTCCTCTTCAAATATTCAGTCTTTGAAATCAATAGGGGGAAGAGGTGGGATGATAGCATGCTAAAGTATGAAGATCATTGGGGAATATATCATAAGATACATTCAGGATACAGCTGGTTTTCTTTTTATATGGATATAGATCAAATCTTTAAGAATTAATTTGGATTGGAGACTTTGGGCAAGTTGGTTTCTCAGTTCCAACCCAAGTGGCATTCAGAAAACTTCAATTATTTCAAAGATGAGTGGCAATCTGATTCAGCAGCAAACATCCTCTTAAACCAAGAAGATTTCTATTACTATTATGGTATTTGGGGGCACACCCCAGCAAGCTCTAAAACTTTTCTAGGCTCTTCAGGACAAGGAGAAAGAAAATGAAGCTGAGGGACATGATGAAAGTCACCTATAGGTATTGAGTAACAGTATTAGGATTTGAACTATATCTTTATGACTATAGGCAAATCATTTCCCTTCCTTGGACTTCATTTCTTCATTTTGTTCCTCTGTAAAATGAGGACTGAACTTAACCTAAACAAGAATTTTTTAAAACAAACCTACTGAACTCTTATCACCAGAATACTATTGGGACTACTATCTGGGAAACAATTCACACACTAAATTAATTAAGTTGAGTTGCTGAAGAACAATAATATGATTTAAAATAATCCTTGATTTATGATGGTACCATTAGATTTGGAGATTGCAGGTCACAATCTTCTGACTAATTCTCAAGGAAAAAAACAATTAAGAGCTTTTAAAAGTCAAAAACATGGCAAAAACCAAAACAAAAATCTTCTCAAACAGCACATGAACACATTGGGTTTGCTCTTTGAAATAGCAAACTTTCCAGCTTGAATGATATGGGATAATCTATGGCAAGGTAAACACATATTGACTTTATGTCTAAGGAAACAAGTCAAACAAACAGTTGCTAATCATTGGGAAACACATTGGGCATGATAAAATATGAAAAAAATACTTTCTAAGTAAACAAAGATCTATATGTTATAGTTAAAGTCAGCATACTCTTGGTGGAAAGGCAGTTGTACTGTAAATAAAGAATGATATATACATGGTCTGATAATGTCAATGTGTTAATAGGTTTTTCTTAATTGCAATTCTAAGAGGAGGTTCTATAGAAAGTGTGGTGTGTGTCTGTGTGTACAGTTATTGGGAAATGAAATAGATTTTTTAAAAAGTATTTTGAGGTATTTTGAAAGCTAACACAAAAAATAATTTTAAAAGGGTGACAAGTCATGGTTTGATTTCCTATGATTATTTAAAAGTATAAACTTAGGTTTATATAATTCTGTCATATGTCTGGAGAATTCTTGATTTGGATATGATGTGACATTATCCAAGTTTACAGTGGTTACTTGTCTGTTCATAGCAGATAGATTGTTGTCATTTGAGGATTCAGAATCTTGGAGTTAAAAGGACTATCAGAGATCATATGTTTAATATCATAAGGTCCTCTTTAGTTCTAACTCTTATGATACTATTGGTAGTATCATGTGGGAGTCAAACAAGGATTCTGGAGGG
Source organism: Macrotis lagotis (assembly GCF_037893015.1). Taxonomy (NCBI): domain Eukaryota; kingdom Metazoa; phylum Chordata; class Mammalia; order Peramelemorphia; family Peramelidae; genus Macrotis; species Macrotis lagotis. The sequence continues at coordinate 331,701,515 of NC_133658.1, forward strand.
AAGAGAGTAGTGCAGGAATAAAGACCTAGTACAAAAAATTTAAAGATTAAGTCTATCAAACATTTAAAGAACAATTAACCGATGAAATACACCAATTCTCAAAAATTGAGAATTAAACACTCTGTGAAATTCATTTTATGCAATATAGTCCCATTACTTTAACTAAGAAAATAAAATAAAGAGAACGATAGGCCAGTAACTAAAATAACTGATCCCTTTAGTACTCAATGTTAAAAGACTATTTAGTGAGAAACAATTAAATTTCTAAGTGACTATTCATTTTTCCTATGAACTATCAAGTCAGGTTTTCCCTATCCTGTACCTGTAAAAGTAATATCTTTTCCTTTTTTATAGGTTATTTTAAAGTTTTAATTATTTTTTCACTCACCAACTCTCTTCTTTTCATTTCCCCCCCAAAAGAAAAAAAAAATCCTTATAACAAATACAGTCAAGAAAAATCAATTTCCCCAATCATCATGTCGCTGAAACTGTATCTCAGTCTACATGCTGAGTCTATCCACTGGTCTTTGGAATCATGGTTGGTGTTGCATTGCTCAGAAGTCTTGTCTTTCAAAGTTGTTTATTTTTCAATGCTATTGTTGGTATGTAGATTATTTTCTTTTTTAAAACATTATTTTGCAAAGACAGTTTTCAACATTCATTTTTTGTATAGTTTTGGGTTCCAACATTTTTCTCCCTCCTTTCCTTCCCTCCACCCTCCCTTCATAGTGAGTAATCTAATAGAGGTTATACATAGGTAAACTATGTTACACATATTTATATATTAATCATGTTGTGAAAGAAGAATCAGAACAAAAGGAGGGAAACCACAAGAGGAAAAAAATATAAAACATAAAAAAAATTTTAAATTGCAAATAGTTTGTATTGATCTACATTCAGACTGCAGAGTTCCTTCTCTGGATGTAGATGTTGTTGATAATTGTATTTTTGAGAAAAGCAAGTCCATTGTACCTGATCATCACACAATGTTGATGTCAGTGTATACAATGTTCTTCAAGTTCTTCTCACTTTACCCAGTATCAGTTAATACAGATCTTTTCGGGCTTTTCTGAAGTCCAGCTACTCATCATATCTTATTCCATCACATTCATACAAGTTGTTTAATCAATACCAATTATGGGCATCTCCTCAATTTCCAATTCTTTGCCACTTACAAAAAAGAACTTCTATAAACATTTTTGTACATGTGGGTTTTTTTTGCTTTTTCTTATGATCTCTTTGGGATACAGACCCAATGGTGATATTACTGGATCAAAGGATATGCACTTTTGGACATAGTTCCAAATTGCTCTCCAAAAAAGGTTGGATCAGTTCAAAACTCCAACAAGAATGTATTAGTGTACCAGTTGTCCCACATCTCCTCAAATATTGATCATTGTCCTTTTTTGTCATATTGGTTAATCTGATAGTGTGAAGTGATATCTCAGGACTGTTTTAATGTGCATTTTTCATAGGACTAGAGCTGGCTTTAATTTCATCTGAAAAACTATCTGTTCTTATCAATTGGAATATGACTTATAAATTTGACTGGCTTCTATTTTTTGGGTGGGGCAATGGGGTTGTGGTTGTGGAGCAAATAGAGGGGCATGCCCAAGGTCACACATTATCAAGTGTCTGAGGCAGCATTTGAACTCAGGTCCTCCTGACTCCAGGGCCAGTGCACAATCCACTGCACCACATAGTTGCCCCTAAATATTTTCGAAATGAGTCTCTATCAGAAACACTAGCTGTAGCAATTGTTTCCCAACTTACTGCATTCCTTTTAATCTTGATTGGGTTAGTTATATTTTTATAACATACATTTTATAATGTTCTCTAACTCTTTTTTGGTCATAAACTCCTCCCTTTTCCATAGATCTGACAGATGAACTATTATACTTTGCCCTACTTACTGATTTATGGTATCATATTTTTGACTTTATCTTGCTAAAGGGTATGAGAAGTTGATTTATGCTTAATTTCTATCATATGATTTTCCAGTTTTCCCAGCATTTTTTTGTTAAAGAGTTCTTATTCCAGAAACTGGACTCTTCAAATTTATCAAAGTGTAGATTACTATTGTATTTACTACTGTTTCTTTTGTACCTAATCTATTCCACTGATCCATTATTTCTTAGACTATACCAAAGTTTTGATGACTGCTTTTTTATAATTTAATATGTGCCTGTTTTCCTAGATCCTTTTCAATATTTGTCATTTTTCCTTTGAATCTGAGATTGTTTTATCTTTATGAAGTTCCAAATAACTGAAGTTTTATAGTGAATCACCTATGTATTCTAGCAAAACAAAATGAGAGGGGCAGCTAGGTGGCACAGTGCATAGAGCACCAGCCCTAGAATCAGGAGTACCTGAGTTCAAATCCGACCTCAGACACTTAATAATTACCTAGCTGTGTGGCCTTGGGCAAGCCACTTAACCCCATTTGCCTTGCAAAAACTTAAAAAAAAGAGAAAAGCAAGAAAACTAGTTGGGGGTATAATAAGAGCAGTTAAGAGGAAATGAGGCAATACAATGATAACAGTGGGAAAAGAGAAAGGAAAGAATGCTAAAAATATCATAGAAGAATTTAAAAGACAACCTACTGAATTTGGGACAGAGTGCTGGGTGGAAATGGAAAAAAGCAGTATGGATAGGCAAAGAGACTAATCCAAAAAAAGTGACTAAGAGAATGACTGTGCCATGGAGAAATAGGAACATCAGGAAGAAGAGTTATCTTTGACGATATAGATATAGATATAGATATAGATATAGATATAGATATAGATATAGATATAGATATAGGTATAGGTATAGGTATAGGTATAGGTATAGGTATAGGTATAGGTATAGATATAGGTATAGATATAGATATAGATATAGATATAGATATAGATATATGAAGTCAAATGCCAGACTTCCCAGTAACTTGTGTGACCCTGGGCAAGAAACTTCATTTCTTTGGGTCTTAGTTTCATGATCTATATGTAGGATTGGAAAGAAGAGTTTTGATTTTTTCTCTCTCCTTCCCAGTCCCCTGGTTCCCATCTCACTTTATCTCTTGGTCTCCTGTATCTTTCAATAAGTGAGAAGGGATCCTAAGGTGAGAAAAAAATGGTCATGCTGGTGCAAGATTTTAAATTGATAGTTTTTAATTTATTTAATTGGCAGTTTGGGTGAGATGGAAAAGCCAGCAGTCAAGAGAAGTCTAGTTCTCCTTTTTAGGGTAGAAGAAAGAATTTTCTCTCTCCAACCCACTATATTGGTCATGATTTCTAGAAAAAGAGCCACTTGACCATAAGGTGATGCCTTATCCAGCAGTGAATCAGTTCCAAAGAATTTGAGGCACAGTTAAGGAGAGACATACACACACTTCAGACTGACATAGAAACAGTCCCTTCAGACAGGAAACAGCTGCCAGGAGTAGGGATTCTTGCAACAGAAAAGAGTACTGGCAATAGAATGAAGAGATAATTAGTCCTAGCAATAGGGAATTGGATTACTCCACAAGGAAAGGAAATGAATGTCCTGCATTTCCAAAGCTGTGAATTCTCTTAGTAATATGTATGCCTTCTATCACTGCACTTCAAATTTGTGCCCATTATTTCTCTTGACTGTGCATTGGTGGAAGTGCACCCCAGGTTTATTGTAGGATTGCTAGGGAAGGGAATGTAGTTACTGTTGCTACTATGTCATCTTAGTGCATTGAGCTAATTGTATATAATCTCTATCCCAAGGTCCTCTGGTATGGGTCTCTGTTCTTTCTAGTGGAGATAAAGTTTCTATCCTGCAGGAGAAACAGATGAAGCTATTGTAAAACAACTTCAGTTCTCAACCAGTCTCCCTTTGGGTTTCATCATTTGAGTGCTCTTGGCTTCCATCTTTGAGAGAAAAGATGGAAGAGGCCAAACCCACTTCAGGATGTTGAAGGAAAAGACTGGGAAGACACTAAAGGAGTGGGCAGTCTCCATCATGCCCCTATTCCAAGCTTGTTATTCTATGGACTTTAAGGAATAAACCCTTGGGTGAGATATAGGACACTCTCTCTTGATTGAGCTGAGTTATCTCACTCCCAATGGGAGATCTTCATTTTGATTTCTGCATTTTCTTATATATACCTTTTAAGGTTTCTATTTTACTATGATTTGTTATCCACTATATGTGTTCATTGCAGAATTAGTATTTGGTAGAAAAGAGTTTGAAGTCAAACTACTCTCTTCAAAATGACAAAGCAATCAAAAGTTGGATGGAACCTCATCACATCCCCTAGATGAACAATATTTAAGGGAACAGATGGAAATACTTCTAGCCCAGGACACCCTCTCTCTAAGGAAAGCAGAGAAAGGCCTCTAGTTTCAACCTCCTCCTTTACTTCCTGGGACAAATGAAAGTCTTTCTTGGAGAAGAGTGTAGAGAGAGGAGGTCAGAGATTCTGTCTCCCCTTGACCTTGCACAAGGATAGTCTTTTTATACAACACGGAGCCTCATTACAAAAGTAAGGCCCACACTTCCACTCCTTGCTTACATGCATGTACTGACTGATTGACAAAGGTAAACACGCTAATGGGAGCTGTAATATTAGATGTTACACTACAGACTATATCTCGAAGCCAAGATATGTGCTTTTCTTCCATGGAATGCAACATAAGTACAAGTTGGGTGGAGTAGCCCATGAGAGGGTCTATGTAAAAATGAGGAGGTAGTAAATCACATGATTCATAAAGTCCCTTCTGGTTCTAAAATTTAAGGATCAGAAAAAAATAAAGATGACACATTTGTGATTTGATCTTGGACCTTGAATAATTTGCTTTTGTGATTGGACTTTGAATCAAGGACCTTGACCTTGATTAATTTCTAGAAGCTGAAAAGGGGATAAATACCCTCTACTGTTCCACAATATTCAGTAACAAATGTTTTCCCAGTCAGTGGTTATGTAGTTAAGTCTATAGCCACTAAGGATGTGAAAAGGTATTCCAACACAAACCTATGCATCCTAGCAAAGTTTAGTGAAGGCTAGAGGTATGGGCAACTAGATTCTTTGAAGTCTAGCATCCACAAAGAAAAAACTCCTAACTGGTTCCCTAAAATGCTTCCACAGAAGGCAATGGGCATCTTCTTCAAGTTAATTGTCAGCATACCCAAGTAAGCACAGATATTGAAGGACCATATAATGCGTACCAATATCTTAACTCTTCCATTTAATTATCTTAAGACTATGCTGTTGATGTCTCTTTGATATTAACAGTTTCCCCATTCAAAGATCAAAAATCTTTTTTTTCAGGTTTTTTCAAGGCAAATGGGGTTAAGTAGCTTGCCCAAGGCCACATAGCTAGGTATTAAGTGTCCAAGACTGGATTTGAACGCAGGTACTCCTGACTCCAGGGCCGGTGATTTATCCACTGCGCCACCTAGCTACCCCAAAAGATCAAAAATCTTAAGGTAGAAATGGGTTAATACTGGGACAAATGGATTAAGGGTTAGAATTCTTGATTTTATTCAATACCTCAGCCTAGGGTCTCTAATATTCCCCTATCTATGTGTGATGAGGACTAACTTACATTGAAGATAGTCATATAATCTATACCAGTAATCTTTAAACTTTTTGGGTTGTGAATCCCCAATCAAGAAAACATGTGAAGCATGTACCTATCTCTCTTGCTGGAAAGATAGGTAGATAGGTAGGTAGATAGATAGATGGATGGATATTTGTATATATATATATATTTTATATATATAATATATATATAAATTTATGTATAAAACTATTACTGAAAAAGCATGAGATAACAATGAAACAAATGCTTTTAAACTATTTCATCTTATTAATGACAAAAACTTTTTGCTCTTAATATTAGCATTAATATTTCTAGTGAGAAAATTGTGATTGAAAATAATTTGTGATTTTTACAACCTTAGTATATTTGTGGTGTTCAGGCATTTTTCAGTTTGCCCAACTCTTTGTGACTCCTTTTGGGGGTTTTCCTGGAAAAGATACTGGAGTGGCATTCCATTTCCTTCTCTAACTCATTTTATAGATGAAGAAACTGAAGCAAACAGGGTGAAGTGACTTGTCTAGGGTCACACAACTAGTAAATGTCTAAGATCAGATTTAAAGAAAGGAAGAGAATTCTTCACATCTCCAGACCTGATGCACTATCGGCTCTACCATTTTTCTGCCTAACATTTTGTGTTCTAATAGTGCAAAGGTCTAAGTTGTTTGAAACTTAGTTTTAGCAGCTGTCATTGTTAAAAAAGATACTTTCTTAAGATAGTCCCAATCAAGTGAAAGAAGTGAATCATTTGCTGCATTTAATAATCATAACATTCATTTTTCAATACCATGTATCAACCAAGCAAAGATTTGTAACTGGAATTTGGAATTCATTTTCTGTCTTCTCTACTGTGTGTGAAATATCTCTTCTAGCAAACTAATCAGAAGGGATTATATTTTTAACAAATTGTGTTTTCAGAAAATCCACTGAAATCTTCATTTAGAATATTTTAAAATAAGTTAAAGAATTTCATTTTAAATTTTTTTAAGTAAACAAAAAGTTTTTTTTAAATAAATATCACTTTTGGCACCAAAAGCCTAGTTAACCTTTCTGTCCCCTCCCCATCTCATTCCTTCTGTCTCTCTTTATTAATAAATCAGGAGGGAGCACTATCCTTAGATGAGCAAAAATGTTGCTGCTCATGATGACTTTATACTATCATAGTTAATATCTTAAGTAAGGATTGCTAGAGTCAGCTTCTAGTGGAACTGATGTGTTCATTTTTCAATATGAGCATTTACATTTAAGAAATTGGCAAATGTTTCAAATCAGGGCTTGATTTATTATTTTGATAATGTGAAAGTAAAGGAGAAAATGTTAGTATGGCAAGGTAAAAGTTTATCAGAAGCACATTTTTTTAGTATAAGGACCAGTTGCTAAATACTTACCAACATACCTCTATTCTCAAGTCAGAATATAAACTTTAAGGGAAAGGTCATTGTTAACAAGGGTGACCCAGCAAGAAGACAAGTCACAATAAATCCATATCTTAAATATTTTTACTAATTTCAGTTTTTATCTTGTTCAGATTCTGGTCATATTTGATTAAACTATAGTTTTTATGTTGTAACATGACTCATAAAAAATTTGTACTAGGAACATGAAAAGAGTAAATATGCTGTTGCCTCTGATAATAATTATAAACTGCATCAAGGAGGTAAGGTTTGGATGGGAACAAGTACTACAACTCCATTTAAAACAAAAAAACCCTGGGGTGGCAGGTGAGGGAGGCAGAGCTGAGTCTCACCTCTGTGAAATAATCCTTCTGCCTCACCTGCTACCCCTTCATTACATGTCCCTGATTCTTTGGAAGTACAGGAAATCCTTCCACATTGAGTGGGGATGGGGCAGAAGGGGGAAAGAGACCAAACTGAAATTTGGAAAATTCATGTAAAATTTTTTGACCCTCTCTTCCTACCTGGGAAGAAGCCTGAATTACTACATTTTAAAAGATAAATTATGTTGATATTATGCAATACTATACCTGTATTTTATGCATTCTTGAGTTTCTAAACTTTTTCTATGGCATCTATTGAACTTTGCATGTCATCTGCAACAAAATTCATTCCCATTTATTTTGTTGATACATGACATGGGGATACCATAAAGAGGAAAGTCTCGATGTGGAAGAGATAACTATACCTGCATGGGATTCAGTAGCAAAGAAAGAAACCAGGAAGACCAAAATTATAAGGCATTGTGTCTGTTGAGAGTGCATAATCCTCCATCCTGTGAAGATTCTTGTTTTAATTTTATATCCTTGCTCAAATAAACTTTAATATTCACCAACAAAAACCCATTGTCACTTCTCTATTGAGTATTCAAAAAAAGACCTAGCATAATTGATGACAGTTGTAGAATACTGAGATGATAATTGGATTTGAAAAAGGGAATAAGCCAAAAGTGAAGGACCTCCAGTACGAGGCTGTCTAGCCACAAGTTCTAAGATGCCCATAACTTAATTCATTGGGTAAAAAAGATAGATAAAAGTTAATTTATTATACATTGTGCATTTATGTTTGTTAATGGTGTAGTATATTATAATATATGAATGTTTTATTTATATTTAATGTAGGACACCTAATATTTTATTGTAATATTTTTACAATATTGTAATATATATAAAAGGTAAAGTGACCCTGGAAACGAAGCCTGGAGTACTAAATCCTCTCCTCTCCCCATAAGGAACTAGCAGGTATGTTCTAAAGAGGTAGGGAAGGAGAGGGAGAAACTGTGGGCAACTAAACCCAAACTACTTGCAAAACCTTTAGAGAAAAAAAGTTCATTTCGCATTAAATCTTTTTGGGGACTTGAATAGATGAGTGAATGTCAGCCAAAATGTTCATTTTTCTTGTGTGTGTGTGTGTGTGTGTGTGTGTGTGTGTGTGTGTTCTAATGACAGCCAATTTTAAAAGAAGCTACAGTTTTCTATGATGAAGTTTCTCCTGATTAGAACTAGACTTTGAGTTCATCAGATTTTCTCTTAGTGGGATGGTCCCCAAAAAAGTCAGAAAAATACAATGAGAAAAAGATTCTCCTCACCTTTTATCTCAAGATTTGTTGCATTAAATAGAGAGATGGACACACACACACACACACACACACACACACACACACACACATAGAGAGACAGACAGACAGAGACAGAGAGAGACAGAGACAGAATTTGTAATAGATTTGAAAGGGTCTAGTACAAATTATTACAATGGGAATAAGATTGCATAGTAAATTTTCTTCAGAGAGTGAAAAGATGCCCTTCACATTGGATTGTTAACTGGGAATTTATATTTTAAGTAACTTAGATATTTTGACACCCTAACATGCATTTTCTTGAGTACACTCTTTTCTTTTGTCTCTGAACACTACATGCCACTACCATCATAGGAATAGAAATTGTAGAAGAAACTAAATATTCTCTTATATTTTATAGTGGTTTTACTTATCTCCTAGGTAATGAACATGCAATTATGTCTGGAATATATTTATATGCATACAATATATATATATATTCATAAATATATTTGTGCACACACACATATATTGTCTATATTTTATCTCAGAGACGATCTGGATTGCATTATTTCTCAAAAGCTGTTGAAATGAATCCATTATCATTAGTAGTTCTGATTGAACTAATTCATATTTTATTGAACATTATTTTTCATAAAATTTGCCCTCCTTTTTTATAAAAAATACAGAGCAGTAAGTTTATACATTTTTATCAAAATTAAATGACCTTGAATTTATGATGTATGTATTTTAAGTATAATTCAGCACAATGGGAAAGATGGTAGAACAACAAAAAGTAGTGTATCCCAGGGCTCTCATATCCAAGAAAACTGAGAAAGAACTCTAGAACAAATAGTGAGTGGGAATCCAAGGATATATCCTAGTGAATAATGTTTTCAACCCAAGATTGTGAATCCAACTTACAGGCAAGTGATCAGGAAAGATCCTACCACTTGTCACTTAGACCCTGAAAAAATGATCAGTGGGCACAAACCAGGCCTGGGACTGTAACTCTGTAGTTCTGTTCCCATTGGTGGATTAATTGGTAGATTCAGCTCACACTAGCAAGACAAAGTGGGCCTGTCTATAACTTCATTTCTATGACCCCAGAGCAGGTTCTCAGATTTATCTTATCAGCACAGGGTTTGTGGTAAAAACCAAAAACTCTGTCAACTCTGATGCCAGAAGACTGTGAATTCAACTCTAAAGTGAGTGACCAGGATACAAGACTGCAGTTGTATTGCGTAGACCAAACCAGGATCCAGAGCCTGAAAATTAACTAGGAGGGCAGTAATTAAAACCTACTGAGAAATCATTTCTGGACCAAAAGAACATTGTATACATTAAATACAACATCATGAGATGATCAACTATGATAGATGCAACCCCTCTTAGCAATTCAGTGATCAAGGATTATTCTAAGAGACCTGTTAAGGAAAATGCCAACCACAACCAGAGGAAAAACCTATGGATTCTGAATGCAGAGCAAAGCAAACTATGTTCACTTTTTAAAACTTCTTTTATTTTTTTACTTTCTTTCTTATGATTTTTCCCTCAGTTCTAATTTCATAATATGACTACTATGGAATTATGTTAAGCCCAAATATATGTGTATAATTTGCCAGATTGTTTGCCACCAAGGGGAGGGAGAGGGGAGAGTGATAGAAAAATATGAAATTCATAAATTTGAAAAAGGATGCATGTTGAAAACTACCTTTGCATGTAATTGGAAAAAATTAAATAAAATCTCAATAGGAAAAAAAGAGAAATCATTTCTGGATTCACTAAAAATTTACAGCTCCTTAATCTGAGCCACCTCCTACATAGTTGAAGTAACAGAGCATTCAATACCTGGAGAATATAGTCACTGAAACCTGGATAATAGAGATCAGGACCATACAAAGGTATAATTATTCCCTTTAAGAGTATTGAAAGGTAGGGGCAGCTAGGTGGCACAGTGGATAGACTCCGGCCCTGGAGTCAGGAGTACCTGAGTTCAAATCCAGCCTCAGACACTTAATAATTACCTAGCTGTGTGACCTTGGGCAAGTCACTTAACCCCATTGCCTTGCAAAAGAAAAAAAAAAGAGTGCAGAAAGCCTGACCCTAATATAAAGTCTTCATATAGGAAGTAAGGCTGAAAGAATATGAGTTTAAAAAAATAGCCAATGAAGAGCAGTTATGGAAATAAAATACCTAAGAGACAGCTCCAGGAAAGGAACATAACATTTACAAGTGAAGTTTCAAAGGAAAATAGTTCCAAAATAAGGTCAAATAGAAGTCTTGGAAATGGAGCAAGAGATTTTTTTTAAAGAAGAATTTTAAATGATACTATAAATGAAATAAAAGTTCAAGAGGAAAGAACTGGAAAAGAAATGAGAAATGTGGAAGAAAAACAAGAAAAACAGAAATTCTGTACAAGAGGAATAAAGCCTTTCTTAAATAGTAATAACCTCTGAAATTTAGAAAATTAGAACTTATCCAGCAAAAGTTAATAACTCTAAAAGACAATGAGAAATGTTAAAACAAAAGTGAGAAGACTGAATAAATAGAAGAAAATGAAAGACATCTCATTTCAAAATAAATGGAATTCAAAATAGGTCAAGAAGAGATAATTTTTAAACAATGTATTTATGGAATGCCAAGATCTTCATAAGAACCTGGATATTATATTTCGAAGAGCCATGAACATTGGATTTTATTAAAGAAAACAAATTTTAAAAATGGAAAATAGCATGCTTTGAGCTACATTCAGACTCCAAAGTTCTTTCACTGGATGTGGATGGCATTTTCCATCACAAGTCTTTTAGAATTGTCTTTGATCACTGTTAACTGGGAAGATCTAAGTCCATCATAATTGATCATCACACAGTGTTGTTAATGTGCACAATATTCTCCTGGTTCTGCTTACTTCAATCAACATCAGTTCAGATAAGTTTTTCCAGGTTATTCTGAAGTCTCTATGGTCATATTTTCTTACAGAACAATAGTATTTCATCACATTCATATATCACAATTTGTTCAGTCATTCCCCAATTAATAGGCATCTCCTCAATTTCCAGTTCTTTGCCACTACAAAAATAGGAGTAGGGGGCAATCGTGCTTTTGTATTTGCAATGCTTTGCACATACAATACAAAAGATTTAGTAAATACCTTTTCATCACTGTTAGACCTCTAAAAACAATTATAAATCAAATTTCTAATGCCTTTCAGTATTGTTTTCCTTTATATTACAGTTAGGGGCAGCTAGGTGATGTAGTGGATAGAGTATTGGTCTTGGAAATAAGAGCACAGGAGTTCGAATTCAGTCTCAAACATTTGACACTTACTAGCTGTGTGATCTTGGGTAAGTCACTTAATTCTGATTGCTTTGCACCTAGGGCCATCTCCAGTCATTGCTACTCTTGATGGGGCCTGTCAACAACATTGATTTAGCAACTCAGAAGATTAGATTAATATTCTAATTTCACATATTTCCTGCTCAAATACCTAGAAAGCAAAAATAATTTTCTGAAACATTTCTACCAAATCTGCCACAATTAGTTGTTGGACTTCTACATAGTGTAATTTGCTTATTAAGTTCTGCTCTTCTCCATCCATAAATTTGAATGATGATTCTGTGTCAATATCACCTAATCATAATTTTGTCAACAAATCCACATGTAGAAGAAAAGAGAGAATCTTAAGTTTGTTTAAGACATTCCTTATCTCTACCTAAATGGGATTTATTATCAGTGGGACATAAAGAAATCATAAATGTATACTTTGACATCTTTATGAAAGAATATGCAATTTCATTGCTTATGGACAGAAGTTTTATGACTTCTTTGCCTGTTTTCTACCAAAAGGGTTTACTGGTTTCTCACTTTGGAACAATAGAATTTGCTTCGCTCGTGAGTATTGGAACTCTAGAGAAAAATAATAATAATAAACACCTTATATTGAAGCCTAAATCTGTTTATCTTGTTTAGGATTAAATTCTGGGAGGTTGGACATAGATATACTTAAGTCTTAATTTCTGTCTTGTTTAAGGCAAACATCTGGAAGATGTAATATATATATATATATATACATATATATATATATATGTATGTATGTATGTATGCATATATATATATATATATATGTTTAAGACTAAATAATGTTTTGTTCTGAACTAAGACCAAACTCTGGTGAGTATATATAATTTGGGATTTGACATTTATAAATAAAATATCTGGGTCGCGAGAGATTTAAAGCTGGAAGGGCCCTTAGAGGCCATCTAGTCCAGGACTTCCATTGAACTCAGATGACACACTCCCTGATTACAACTTCTGGTTCTACTCTAATGGCATGACCATAAATGAAATGTCTGATGAATTCATCTTTGGGACCCAGAGATCAGAGTGGGGGTTGGACACAAGTGGCAATCCTTTGCTATAGGATTAATTTGGAGACCATACTTGAAAATATTTCTTTAAAGTTGTACATGGAATCTGTAAGATGAGAGCCACAGAGGAAATGACACTGAAAAATAAATTGGTGTTTTCTGTAAACAACAAGAAATATCTCTTTTTTGGTCAGAAGCAGTGTGATACAGTGTCAAGAGGACTGGACCCCAAGTTAAGAATTTGCTATTGTTTTTCAAGTTGCTTTAGTCATAACTGATACTTTATAACCCCACTTGGGATTTTTTTGGCAGAGATACAAGTGTACTTTTCCATTTCCTTCTCCAGTTCATTTTTATAAACGAGGAATAAGACAAACAGGGTTAAGTGGCTTGTCCTGGGTCAAACAACTAGTGTCTGAGGCCAGATTTGAACTCAAGAAGGTGAGTCTTCCTGATTCAAGACCTGGTACTCTAACCACTTGGATTCCTAGCTGTCTTAAAGTTAAGAGATCTAGATTCAAATCTGCCCCACTAATTTGCTGGTGACTCCAGTCAATTTTTCAGAGCTTTAGCTTCCAAACATATCACATGGGGATAATAACACATCCATAGAAGGTAGGTAAGACCTTTTCTCCAGCACTTTATCCTGAACAAGATGTAAATTACCTAGACGAAGTCTGAATGCTCATTTTCCTGGGCTCTTCCTGCTTCATCAATTTGACTTTTGTTTGGGCACCAGTAGGGAGCAATGTTGAGTTGATAACATGCCAATGAACTGGCCCTTGTTCTTAGCTTTTAAAGTAGGATACTCATCAAGAAACAGACACAGAAGGGATAGCTGACCATGCCAGTGAAAGATAGAGAAATCAAACACAGAACAATAATATGAAAAAGAAGCATAGGCATGAAAATATAAACAAGAAAACATCCATTGGGAGACACAGAAGTACATAGATGCACAGCTTCATGGACAGAACTTTAGATGTTCCCTATAACCTCTAGAGGAAACTGGGGATATCACCAGGTGCAAACATAGAAAGAGATATTTTTTAAGAGAGAGAGAAAAAGAATTTAGAGTCCGAAAAGAAAAGGTGGGGAAAGGGGAAGGAACTACTCTGCATCCCTTGGGATTAAAAGACCATAGGCCTCCCCAAAAGGAAGAAGGACTAGCATAGGATGAACCATAAGTGCTGAGGAACAACCCATCTAACTCTTTGTAACCAGAAGGGCAATATCATAGGATTAAGATCAGGAGTCAGATGGGTTGTATAGAATGCATAGAGAAAAGATGGGATTCATCAGAGAGTAGGGCTAGCTTGATGCCTTCCAGAAGTAAAGATAAATTTTCAGGATTGTCAAGAAGCTTGGGTAAAAGGAATATCTTTTATATGACTAATATCTTGTTAGCCTGAATGCTTGTAGATGAGCTAAGGATCATCACTTGGATACACAAATTTTGAATGTTCTCAAGGGAAACCTTGAATACAGGGAAAAGATATAAGAATTATTATTGCGGGCGGCTAGGTGGCACAGTGGATAGAGAGCACCAGCCCCTGGAGTCAGGAGCCCCTGAGTTCAAATCCAGCCTCAGACACTTAATGATTACCTAGCTGTGTGGACTTGGCCAAGCCACTTAACCCCATTTGCCTTGCAAAATCCTAAAAAAAAAATTAAGTCAAACCTCAAGTTGAATGTAACTTATCATGGCAGGGACTAGAATCCAACTAACAAAAGGACTCCAAATCCAACTAATACCCACCCAAACATTTTGTTTTCCAATTAGGGTAACTGATCATTTCTTTTGAGATCTCTTGAGGGATTTTAAATTTCACTGAGAAGACCTCTACAGTGTTCTGATATTCAGTACAATATCACTAGCAAATGGGAGAATCTAGAGAAACTCATAAATAAGAAGGCATCCATTTTCTATTTGTACTTTGTATAGAACACCTTCCATAACTGACAAGATATCTCTAGTGACCATATATCTCCTTATCTTATGCTTCATTTGATATTGTTCTGAGACTTTTAAATAACTCTTTCTCATAGCATCTGTCTCAGAATCTCATCTAGGCCCAGATTATGGAAGGTAGGTGGATGGAAGACTCAATGAGTTAGTTGAACATATAGGTGCAAATTATATACAGAGACACATACACACACATATATACACAGAGATCTAGATGTGAATCACTGAGGCACATATGCATGTATACACAATGCAAAAATGTATACTCAAACATGCACTGCATTCACATATATATGTTACAAAACAGGTATAACTTTACATATATGCATATATAAATGAATATAAAAGTATATATAGGTATATATAAATATATAAGTATACATATATAATATAAATATGCCCAAGTAATTCACATCTGTATCTGTGTTTCTACTACATATATTTGTCTAGGTAATTTACATCTGGACCTATGATGACATCAGCATAGGGTATCCTTTTCTTTTTTTTCCTCTTTTTGCAAAGCAATGAGGGTAAGTGATATGCCCCACACAGCTAGTAAATATCAAGAGTCTGAGCTCGGATTTGAACTCAAGTCCTCCTGACTCTAGGACTGGTACTCTATTCACTATACCACTTGGTTACCCCTTTAGGGTATTTGTGATAAGAAAACTTAACAAGGAAGATTTGTATGTGCTTTGTCATTTCTAGTCTTCTAGAGCTATCTGAAACCCTATGAGATTTAGAGGCTTCCCCAGAGTCTCAGTGTCAAGATGTTTCAGAGTTAGAACTTGAATCCAGATATCCATGATGCTAGACCAACCTTCTACAACTTAACAGCAGTCAACATACCTGGATGAGGGCTGCAAACCTACACACATATAAGAAGCCCATATGGTACATTGAATAGAGTGGCCTTAGAGTCAGAAATATAAAGAGGCAGCATGGTGTAGTGTATACATATACACATACATACACATATACATATACATATACATACACACATATACACATACATACACATACACATACACATACACATACACATACACATACATATACATATACATATACATATACATATACATATACATATACATATACATATACATATACATTGAATAGAGTGGCCTTAGAGTCAGAAATATAAAGAGGCAGCATGGTGTAGTGTATACATATACATATACATATACATATACATATACATACACACACACACACACATATATAACCAGTCTCTGATTCAAGATAACATGAATTCAAGTCCAGTCTTTGAGAGATATTGCATGTAAGTAACAACAGAAAAATCATTGACCCTCTCAGGACCTCAAAAAGCTCTCTAAGACAATAAGTTATAAGTAGTTGCTAATCTGTTTTAGTGAAGAAAGTTTCCATGCTTGGGGT
This sequence comes from Macrotis lagotis, assembly GCF_037893015.1. Taxonomy (NCBI): domain Eukaryota; kingdom Metazoa; phylum Chordata; class Mammalia; order Peramelemorphia; family Peramelidae; genus Macrotis; species Macrotis lagotis. The sequence continues at coordinate 331,717,813 of NC_133658.1, forward strand.
TCCCCACATGGATTAATCTCAGATCAGTATTTTAAAAATGTGTAAATGTAATAGAGTATGCTTTGACTCAGATCTTCTACAATAGCAGCACTTTGTGCTTGGGAAGGGCTCCATTCCCATTCTAAATTCCCCTTTCCTGTGTGATTAAGCTCCTACAATGGGCTGTGTAGCTGGAACTGGCTTCACCTTTAAAACTGCCAGACTGAAACAATCTCCTTCACTCCTATGTACTCTTTTCTGTAGTGTTCAGAGTTTGAAGATCAGAATTCATCAACACTGACAAATCTAATAACCTTTTCTGAATCATCATCTTTTTGCACCACTCTTCAGTCTTTAATGCTATTCATTACCCTCTTCTCATGAAAACTCCTTTGCTAGATCTTCATCTAGGTCATGCCCCACTTATTGTGGTTGTCCTCCCAGGGTCTCTCACTGACTCTCTTCTCTTTTTCCTCTTGATGATATTTCTTTTGGGGGGGGGGGTGAATTTGTGCAAGGCAATGGAGTTAATTAACTTGCCCAATGTCACACAGCTAAGTAAGTATTAAGTATCTGAGATCAAATTTAAATTCAGGACCTCCTGACTCCAAGGTCCATGATCTATCCACTATACCACCTAACTGCCTCAGATGATCGTTCTTTGTGCTCTCATTAGCTTCCTAGTTCCCAGTTCTCACTTCACTTTGCATCAGTGCGTATGTCTTCCTAATTTTTTCTGAAGTCTTACCTTTAATCACTTCTTACAGAAATTATTCCTTCACATTTGCATACATAAATTGTTCAATTATTACCCAGTTGATAATTATGACCTCAGTTTCCATTTTACCACCATAGAAAGAACTGTTCAAATATTTTTGTACATATAGGTATTTTTCTTTGGTTTCTTTAAGAGAACCTTTAGTTTAAATAAAATTTGATGAGACCCCTCTAGCAAAATTCTCTGAAAGCATTTTTATTAACAACCACATAAGGTTTTCATAAAAAACCCCTCAGTATTCCATAGTTTCTTCTGGCACAATTTGAGAAACATTGCTCAAAAAAAGATGCAAATGAGGGAGAATGAATGAACCTACCTCTTATCAGAATTGACTCAAAGAGGGAACAATAGCCACACTCAGTTGGATACAGAAATTTATCTTACCCTTCAGGAAAGAAGGAAGGGAAAGGAATAAGAAATAGGGGAAGACATGTTAGAAGGGATGGCATATCAGGGGAGTAGGTAGTGAGAAGTAAAACGCTTTTGAAGAGGGAAAGGATGAAGAGAGAGAGAATAGAATAAATGAGGGGAGGATAGGATGAAGGAAAATAACAATACTAACTGTGAAAAAATTTCAAAGCAAAATTTCTCTGATAAAAGACTCATTTCTTAAGCATTTAGAGAACTGAGTCAAATTTATAAAAATAAGAGCCATTCCCCAATTAATAAATAATCAAAAGATATAAATAGTTTTCAGATGAAATAATCAAAACTATCTATATAGCCACATGAAAAACATTCTAACTCATTATTGACTGCAATATTTAATGCAAATTAAAACAATTCTGAGGTACTACCTTATACCTATTACATTGGCTGATAGGACAAAAATGGAAATGTACCAATATTGGAGGAGATGTGAGAAAAATGAAACATTGTTGGTAGAGTTGTGAACTGATTCAACCATTCTGTAGAGCAATTTGAAAATATGTCCTAAGGGCTACATAGCCATGCATACCCTTTGACCAATACCACTACTAAATTTGTATCCCAAAAGAAATATTTTAAAAAAGGAAAAGGAGCTATATGTACAAAAATATTTATAGCAGATCTTTTGCTGGTGGCAAAGAATTTAAGAAGGTACTCATCATTTGGGGAATTGCTAAAGAAATTGTGGTATGTGATTATGGTGGAATCTATTGTGCTATATACTATTGATGAATAGAATGTTCCCAGAAAAACATGGAAAGACTTTCATGAGCTGATGCATAGTGAAATGTACTATGTACAAAGTAACAGCAATATTGTTGGATGATCAGTTGTGAATGACTTAGTTGTTCCCAATAATACAGTGATCCAAGACAACTATGAAGAACTTAAAGATAAAAAATGCTATCCATCCCCAGAGAAAGAACCAATGGTATTTGAATTCAGATTGAAGTGTACTTTTAAAACTTTATTTTTGTTGAGGTTTTTTGAGGGAGGACCCATGTTTTCTTTTATTTTTTGTTTTTGTAAGGCAGTGGGGTTAAGTGGCTTGCCCAAGGCCACACAATTAGGTAATTATTAAGGGTCTGAGGTCAGATTTGAACTCAGATACTCCTGACTCCAGGGCTGGTGCTCTATCCACTGCACCACCTAGCTGCCCCTAGAGGACCTAAGTTTTCTTTCATAACATGACTATTATGGAAAGGTTTTGCATGGTTACATATATAACTTCTATATATTGCTTGCCTTCTGAATGGGGGGGGAGTTAGGAAGGAACAGAATTTGGAGCTCAAATTTTTTAAAGCAACGTTAGAAATTTTTTAACATGAAATTGGGAAAAAATATTAAATAAGAAAATAATTTTAAAACATACAAAAAAAGATTAATGAACTGCAGAGGATGCTGATGAGCTTTTTTACTAGCTTAGAAATGAACTCAAAGAGAACCTAATTCAACAGCTTCCTTTTACAAATGAAGAAAAAGAGGATCTAGAAAAATTAGGATAAGATCATATATCCACTTATTTGCAAATCAGAATGAGAGTCATTGTCACTTTGTTATATCTCTGACCTTGGGATAGTGTATTTTATGAGAACCAGTTAATTCACCCTTAGAAAAGCTGTGTGGCATGGTGAACTAAAAGGTCAGTCTTGAAGAAAGAAACACAGATCCAACTTCAAGCTGTATCTATGTTATTCAGTTATTTCAGTCAATGTATGACTTTTTGTGACTCCATTTGGAGTTTTTCTTGGCAAATGTACTGAAGTGGGTTGTCTTTTCCTTCTTTAGCTCATTCACAGATGAGGAAATTGAGGCAAACAGGAGTAAGTAACTGACCAAGAGTTATATAGTTAATAAGTATCTGAGGCTATTTTTTAATTCAAGGTTTTCCTGACTCCAGGTTTGACATTCTATCTACTATGTTACCTAACTATATCACTATAGGCATTTAATCTCTCAGTGCTCACAAAATTCTCTGAGTGTAAACACACACACACACACACACACAGACACAACCATATATATCTACATAATGAATGTGTGGCTGACAGAATTTTCACATCAGGATACAACAGAGCAGCAATTCTAATTCTTCTCTCCTCTCCAATGGTATTTTTTCTACAGTATTTTTAAAATATTAGAACATCATTTATTTATTCAGTGATCCCATAGAACTAGAGGGTCCTTGTTTGCTATCTCAAGTCCCCTAAGTATTTCCCCTTTGAATAGGAACTCCCTGAACCAATCTAGTACTTTTCTCCTTTCCTTACATTCATAAGAGCTGTACACATTCCAGGTTGATCACAGACATTATTCTCTTAATAGTTAGAGCAGAGGTGATTCTCAAACTGCCACAAATAAATACAGTGAAGAGCCAGGAAAATATAAGACTAATTCCTTGGATCTAGAATTAATTAATTCTAAGTAATATCTATGAGGTGCCTTCCATCAGCTGTCAGTAGCTAATTTGAGCATATTGGGTAAAAAAAAAATAAAGCGATTATTAAGTATTGATTTACTGACATCAAAATAGTAAAAAGGAATATAATATATGGGATATGATCTAGGAAGTGGTAATCACTGATGGCCAATTCATATTGGTTTCATCCGGAACAGATTAACTTCATTTCCTTTTATAACAAGACCACAGATGGATATATCAGAGGAATACTGTAGCTATATTCAGAGGACTTCTAGAGATAAAATACACCTAATTTTCATCAAAGCATTTGATAAACTTTCTGCTGTTATCCTTGTGGTCTAGATGGAGAAATGTGAGTCAGATACGAGTAGATGAATTCATATCTGATCAAATGAGATGACAGAAAGAGAAACTAATATGGTTACCATTGAAAAGAGATTGATGACAAAAAGAAAGGTCCCCTATACATCCAAATGTTGTAAAATTATGATGACCAATCATAGCCAAAGAAGACATGAGAGAACATCTCTTCTTGGTTCTTTGTAGCTTTTAATCTGACAAAAGAGAATTGAAAACACATACTACTTTGCATATGGAAAAATTTTTGTTTATTAATATGTCAGGTCTATAGTGGAAAAGGAAAATTATTTTTTAAAAATGAAAGACTTAAAAATATGAAGAGTATAATGACCTAACACAACTTCAAAGAATGATCATGCTTCTCTGTTCTCTGCTTGTGGGAATGTTTGTATTCATTGATGTTTTGTTAAATTCATAATTTTTTTTTTACTTATTTAAGGCAATGGAGCTAAGTAACTTGCCTAAGGTCACAACTAGGCAATTAAGTGTCTGAGAATGAATTTGAACTCAGGTCTTCTGACTCCAGGGCTGGTGCTCTATCCACTATGCCACCTAGCTGCCCCTTAAGTTCATAATTTTTTAAAAAGAAAAGCAAGAAAAAGAAAAGAGTGAAAAACTGTGATCTTTGCAGCAAAGATATAAGATGAAATTGAGAGTAATTCAAATCATTTTTGGAGAATCTCACACAATCCAGTTGTTTCCCTGGTATGAATCTGAAAAATCAATATGTTGTCTTCAACACAATTTTGGTCACTGCTAAAAAGGAGTTAACTTTGTTATATTATTTTGAGAAATCTGGCATATGCTATACTTCCTTATAGTCTTTTCAGTGCTAGCCCATTCCAGGCCATCAGACATACCTTCTAGCAAATGTTTCCTGGAAATAATTTCCAGATGTGTTACAAGCTACAGCCAGGATAGCATGATTACTAACCATTGGAATACCATATTTCTCCCAGAAAAAGCATCCTCTATAAATTATAAGATATCTCATAGGATCATCAAAACTTCAAATCAAAAGGGTTTCAGAAATTATATGTGTCCTATAATCCCCATAGAAAGGGTAAATCACCTCAACAAGTGGACACAACCACCATCACCTCCAATACCTTTAGAAATAAGAAACTCACCATCTCCCAAAGACCTAGGAAGGTATTCCCCATGAGTTCAATTGTTGCTCCAAGAGGAACTCAGGGGAAATAGGAGGTCAAAGGAAAAGAAAAACTCCAAAAGCACTTGATTCAATGCCTCTTGAAAAGTGATTGGGCATCTGTACCATTGATCATCAATTATTGGTAAGCTTGGGCAAGATAGTTTTTTAAGGGTCTTCTTCCTGACAAGAATAGCAAGAGATTGACTGACTCTGGGTACTGGACATAGACACTGCTAACATCCCTTATTCATTCCACACTTTTTTTGTTTTTACGAAAATATCATCTTGTCATTGTTTAGAATGGTCACAACTGGCATCATCCATTGGGTATGTGACAATTTAACATGTTTTTATAGAAGTTGTATTTCTGAATTTCTTATCTCTAGCTGTCTTCCATGGCCAAACAGAGGTATCTTCTAAAGGAATCTGATTACTAATGGAATTCTAGTTTGTTGCATTCTCTTTTGGTCAACAAAAGAAACTTACTGCTGAAAAAGGTTTTGACCAATCAAGTACCAGGGAGTATGCTTCTGGAATAAGCTTCCTTACACAGACTCATCTAGCTTCTGATATATTTCTTTTAAATCAAACCCCCTGGGGTGGCTAGGTGGTGCAGTGGATAGAGCACTGGCCCTGGAGTCAGGAGTACCTGGGTTCAAATCCAGCCTCAGGCACTTAATAATTACCTAGCTGTGTGGCCTTGGGCAAGCCACTTAACCCCACTGCCTTGCAAAAAAAAAAAAATGAAAAAAATAAATCAAACTCCCAGGGGTAGGATACCCTTCTATACTTAGAGTTGGTAACACAAATACTTAAACTGGTTAACTAATACTTTATCCCTGAAAGGACAGTTACTCCCATTTGCTTTATCTCAAGAGCATGAACATGGAGTAAGAAGGCTACAATGTGTAGAGAGAGTAATGGTTTTGTAGTCAGAGGAGCTACGCCTTTGTGATGAGTTTCCTTCCTCTGAAAAATGAGTGAATTGGACTAAATTATCTCTAAGTTCATTTCCATCTATACCATAACAGCAGTTCTCAAACATTTTGATCTCAGATCCCCTTTATACTATTCAAAATGATTGAAGACCACCCACCTCCTAAAGCTTTATTTGGGTTATAGCTACTAATATTTACCTTACTTGAAATTAAACTATCTCAATTACAAAAAAATATAGTTTTGACCTTGCAACCTCCTTTAAAGGGTCTAAAAAATTCTCAGGTGTCCCACAGTTTGAGAACCATTGTCATACATATATACATGCACTTACATATCGTGTGTATGTGTGATTACATTTTTTCAGATGTGTTTATAAATAGATGTATAGATATAGTGAGATTAAGTTAAAGGGTAGGGTGGATTTTTAAGCCCATTGTCAAAAGTAAAATAACCAAAGTGAAATATAGTCATATTTGAAGATTCTTAATGAAAGCCAGAAGCAGCAACATTCTGAGAAGTAAATTGTTGCTACATTAGCTATGTGACATTGTTTCTCAACTCTAAGTCTCTGGTTCTAAGAAATCCAAATAATGCTATGGCCATTCAGTTGCTTTGTATCTTTATTAATTGAGGCTCACAGACCCAGGAGGCAGATCAAGATTAGATTAAGATGGGTGCAGTAGATAGAGCACCAGCCCTGAAGTCAAAAGGACCTGAGTTCAAATGTGCCTTCAGACATTTAATACTTGCTTAATTGTGTGACCTTGAGCAAGTCACTTAACCCCATTGTCTTGCTGTCTTACCAAAAAAAAAAACAACCCCCCCCCAAAAAAAAGATCAGGGAATGCTTGTTGCTGTTCTTTTTCTTTTTAATTGGCAAAGTTGACTGTTATTGTTGTCTTCATGTCTGAACCTTCATGACCCAATTTGGGGTTTTGTTTTTTTTTTCCCTTTGTTTTCTCTTTTTTTATTTAATATTTATTCTCATTTTGTACAAATAATGATTTTTTTACATTAATAAAATATTCTTCTTTAAGAGTAAATGAAATACCCCCTCCCCCCATAAATATAGACTTGCTTGAGCAATAAAGTAAAGGGGAGAGAAAAAATTAAAATTAAAAAAATAATAATAGTAATAATTGTAGGTATGGCCAGGTGGCGCAATGGACAGAGCACCAGCTCTGGAGCCATGAGCACCCAAGCCTACATTCAACCCCGTACAACCACCAATCACCCAGCCGTGTGACATGCAAGCCACCCGAACTTGGGGTTTTCTTGGCAAAGATACTGGAGTGGTTTATCATTTCCTCCTTTCGTTCATTTTACAGTTAAGGAAACTAAGGCAAATAGGGTAAAATGACTTGCTCAGGGTCACCCAGCTACTAAGTGTCTGAGACCAGATTTAAACTCAAGAAGATGAGTCTCTAGCCTCTGTTCCTAAAGATTAGCTCACTTCATGATAAAAAGCAGAGTCATCAATTGAGGAAGACATACCCCAATTATGGTGCCATAGTAATAACCCTTCTTCTATGTCTCAATGTTTTTGTGCTTCTGGTATCAGAATTCTTGAAATGTCATTTTTAGGTCCACCAAAGACTCAGAGCCTTGGCCACAACATTGAATCAAGCCCAAATTTCTTTTCAAACTGATCATCTGGGATCTTTCATTCTGAATAAGGATGGTTTTAAATATGAACTTTTTCACCTTTGGATCTGTTGTACAAACACAATATGTCTGTGACATGGACCTGGGAGGGACAGAAGTATCAGGACAGAAACTAGGACATTTTAATGGGCTTCTCAACAGAGAGAATCCTGCTGAAGATAAAATTATGGTTTTTTTAGAGACTGGGGAAAGAAGCAGTTCCCAAAATGGACAAATCATGAAGCTAATTAGGCCATTCCTTTGAGAAAGTGCTTAGGTGCAGAGGATACATTCAACCTGCAGGGGCCTTGTCATACTGACAGATATCCCTCTGTAATGTAATAGGAGAATTATAGTTATGAGTTTGCCCTGGCCTGGTAGGAGGCAGGGGAGAAGGATGAGTGAAATCTGAACCAATGGGGTGCTTCTGGATTATCTGAGATGAGCTCATTTCACAGAATATTTCATTATTCAATGGTCATAAATAGTTCCTTTTCTTAGGAGGTAGGGAGGCAAGCTGGACTGTATTTCACTACAAGCACAATGTAATCTGCAATTCCTCTATTTGGTTTTTTTCCCCTCCCAGGAGAGAACAATGATCGCCAAAGATAAAATCCTTCTCTTCCTGCTGTTTTTGCTAACTTTTGGGCTCATCATTGAGGAGCTTGTCAATAGGTAATAATAAATGAGAGTTCTATTTTACCTTTGATGACTGAATTCAATCAAAGTATTACACACACACACACACACACACACACACACATTTAAATGGGACAGCAACTCAGGATAAATGAATAGGCCCTTCCTTCTTTCCCATTTCCTTGCCCCATCTCTGACTAAGGAGTTCAAAGTGGTATCTCATCCAATATGTATTATAAAGTGTCTTCTTTTGTGCTAGGCACATATACCAAGAACATGAGAGAGGAGGAGGGCAGAAGGTGGGGCAGGAGAAGGGGTTAACATCTGATCTTTGGAGGATGGAGAGAACATTGAAACAAAGGGGATCCAGTAAGACTTCTTTAGGAGAGCCTTGGAGAGAGAGTGTTAGGGAGCAATTATTCAAAATCACAGAGGCAAGAAAAAAATGCTGTTTGCTTGGAATTTAAGTGAGAAGGAGAGCAATGGTTAGTAAACATAAAAAGATAGTTTGAAGTCAGATTATAAAAGGCTTTAAAGGATAAGCTAAGAAATTTGTATTTCATCCTAGAAATAGTAGTGAGACACTGGTGGTCCTTGAGCAGAGGAGTGATAGGAAAAGAGAGAGAGGTTATTTTAACATTTGTGTAGAGAAAGAACTGGTGAGGGGAAAAAAAGATAGCAATTGGAGGAGAATAAAAAGAGATAGCAAGGGGTGGCTACGTGGCGTAGTGGATAAAGCACCAGCCTTGGAGTCAGGAGTACCTGGGTTCAAATCTGGTCTCAGACACTTAATAATTACCTAGCTGTGTGGACTTGGGCAAGCCACTTAACCCCATTTGCCTTGCAAAAACCTAAAAAAAAAAAGAGAGAGATAGTAACATACATGTGTATGTATATATGTTGGATTTAAATTGGAAGTAACTGCAACTTTTTACCTCTTCCTCTTGACTCTCAGGAGAGAGAGAAAACTTTTCATATTGTCCTTTTTTATTAGCTTTCATTGTTAGAAACATTTTTAGATGACTGTAACAGCTATTTTATTGAAATAAGTAATTTATCTCTTTTTTAACAAATCAGTTCTTGGATCTTGGTAGCTTAAGTTAGAAGTATCAGACTTAAAAATGTTTATCTACAGGTAATATATCCTAGAAATTAACATTATCTATGTTGTACTGTATTTTTATTAATTCTGTTACACATTTTCCAATTACATTTTAATGTACTAGGAGTCAAAGTGGGAATCTTGCCAGTAGGAGTGTGCCACGCCTATGTTAAGGCATATAGCTTAAACTTCTTAAACTTCTTGCCCACAGCAACTGGATCTAAATAGAGGACCTCTTCCTGTATTGGTCTCCCTTCCTATGGTTGATGAGAAGCTTTTATTTGTCTTGTGCCTCAAAGGTAGCCTCTGACAATTAACCTAGCAACTTTAAAATTTCCCCCCTTTAGAGTTGTTATTCAGCTCCTTATTGCTGAGTTAATCAGAATATTTTACATCTAGATTAACATATGTGCAACATAGTAATGACAATGGGGTTTGCTTTGTGTAGAAGTCACAGGGTCACTTAGTAGACAAAAGAGGTCAAGTTTTGATTTATCACTTACTAAATTTTCGACTTTGAGGAAATCACTTAATCTTTTTTCTATGTCAATTTCCTTCTGTAGACAGTTTTACCCCCCCAACTAGAAAATTTCTGAAAGATTTCCTTTATATCAGGCAAGAAGTCAGAATTATTATGGTATTAAAAGATAAAATGTTGATATTATATAATACTACATATTTATTTTATGTATTTCTGAGTTTCTAAACATTTTCTATGTAATCTGCAGGCCTTCATATAGCGTTAGTGGCTTCCACAAAACTTCCTCAAAATTCCTATTTAATTTCTTATGCCCACAGAAATATATAGAAACTGATGAGGAAAGTTGTGATATGGAAGAGATAATTATAAAATGAGGAGGTTGAACAGTTGCTTCCCAGATGTTGCTTCCCTGACTATAGCAGTCTCTTAGACTGTGCATCTTCATATCAGCTATAGTTGAGGGTTGCCTTTATCTTTGCTGGGCTACATAATGGAGGTTGCTCTATTGGTATCATGGGCCCTGAGGAGGCAGCAGGCTGAAGCTGCCCTGGCAGAGAGTTACCCAGGTCTCCAATTTAAGAAGGGGCATCTGGATCCAGCTGTGGCAAATAGGCTGTTTAGAAATGAGTTCAAGGGTTCTATCAGGGAAAAAATTTCTGGGAGTTGGACCCTGTCTACAAAGTACCAGTGAAAGTTCAAGGGAGGGATAGTCTTCCCTGTTCCCTCCCCTGTGATTGAAAATGTTCCTTCTTCCCTCCTTAAGCTTCACAAGATATACATGTTCTTTCATACATGTTCTCTTTTCTATTATACTTGTCATTTATTTCAGAGTTCCTATGAGGTCCCTACCTTAACTTCCAAGAGTCCAAGGTCCATGCTTCATTTACCTTTGGCTATTTAGTGCAGTGCTTTCAATCAAAATAAAAATGTGACGTTTCCCAATGAATTGTTTGATATAACAGAAATTTACAAATGTAATGCAACCAAATGATAGCCAATGGTCCCAAATCACCATCTTTACTTCTCCATTTGCATTCAGAGTGGATCAGCTAAAAACATCTCATCAATTCCATGAGCTTCAGCTGTCAGACTGGTTTAGCCCCAGGTAAGAACAAAATCTCTTCCCTAGGAGAAGTAAATACATAGAGCATCATCCAGCAAGTGGTGTCAGGTGGTGATGGCAGCAGCAGAGGAGAATAATTGAGATGGGAGAGGGATGTTTACTTAGAGAGGCTTATTCACCTCTCAGTGGACTCAACTGCTAATGGCTTAGGCAAGCTGTCTTATGCTCTTGAGTTGTTATTGTTCAGTCCTTTCATTAGTGCCCCACCCTTTGTGACCCCATTTGGAGTTTTCTTGGCAAAGAAAATGATTCTTGATGCTGGAGTGATTTGCTATTTCATTTTTCAGTTCATTTTACAGATGATTAAACTTAGGCAAATAGGATTAAATGACTTTCTCAGCACCACATAGTAAGTGTTGGAGGCTAGAATTCAGGTCTTCATGATTCCAGGCCTGGTGTGCTATCCTAGCTGCCCTCTGTGTTCCTGAGATGCAGGGTAAAAGGGACTGGTATTGGGTGGAGCTAATGAGGGCAAAAGGCCTTTTACATGGCAGGCACATAAATAAATCTTGAAATAAATTTATGACAAAGGAATTGGGTGCAAGTTAGAGGGCCAAAAATATCACATAATAATAGTTGCAATGTGCATCATTCTTTGCAAAGTGCTTTATATACATCAAATATGTAGTAGATGACTTTTTGGTAGGCCTGGTTGTGAAAAACTGGAAGTATCACTCAGGAAACAGTGGGAAAAACACTGACTTTTTCAGTAAAAATAGCCCTGGTCCTGGAGTCAGAGAACTGGGTTCAAATTTTGGTTTTTCCACTTATTATTTGTGTTACCTGGTTCAAGTTAGTTAGCTGATCTGGCCTTCAGCTGCTTCATTCACAAGATACAAGGGCTGGACCTTTTCATTTCTTGATCCATGAGCCTATGATCTCAGATGATTATCACACACACACACACACACACACACACACATGAAATAGGAAGGGCAAAAATTCATGCAGTACTTAGTTGGATCCATGATCTTCCCTGAAGGAGATCTGCCTACTATTGTGACCATCCATGGGTAGCTTGGTATTGATTGGTTTACTTAATCAAAACACCTTAAAGCATAAAGTGATAATATACCCTGAGAGTTTAACCAGGTGAAAATTATCAGCCAATTAATCAATCATAGGCTTTAAATTAAACCAAAAATCCTTGGAACTGTAGTAACATTGCACAGGAGATTTCAACTAGGTTAAAGAAACTTGATCATATCCTAGTCTTCTATAAATTATTAAGTGAGTTGAGAAGAGGTAGAATCAAGTTGAATATTCTAGTAAAATCCCTGAGGTAGAATCATAAAGTTGAGAAGGAAGGAGAGATCCTGGATATATTCAACATTGGTCTAGATCTCTTCCCTACTCCCTTCACCTTTGGCCAAAAGAGGCCTTTGAAGGGTCCAGAGGCTGTTAGACTTTCCCATCTTCCTACTGATGCTCTAATGGCATCCCTAGATCAACTGACCAAAGTATCTGCATGGAAGCAAGGGTTTAACTGGGTATAGAAACTACAATATACCTAAAGGGAACTTCTTGAGCACCTCGAAATGGGAGAAAGGGTTTTCTAGCAATTAGTTACCATGAGTTGCCACTTTAGAACACATTCTCTCTAAGCCTTGGTACAATTTCCACTAGAATTGATGGATGTATATATATATATATATATATATATATATATATATATATATATATATATATATATATACATTTGTAAGAGAGTGTCACAGACTTTTGATGGAAGAGAATGTCTTGTACTAATTGTTTTTACTGTTTTACCTGGGCAAATGCTCACTTCTAAAAGTTCTTTAATGCTTATTTACAGTAATGATTCTTTTTTTGTTGTTCTTATTTTGTTTCTGCAAGGCAATGGGGTTAAGCGACTTGCCTAAAGTCACACAACTAATTTAGTGTCTGAGGTCAAATTTGAACTCAGGTCCTTCTGACTCTAGGGCTGGTGATCTATTCACTCTGAGCCACCTAACTGCACCCTACTGTAATGATTCTTAACTCCTAATCTTGGGGTGAGGGTAAGAACATAGGTAGGGGATCAAGTCAATGGTATTAGAGAAGCAGCTAAAACAAATCAGGGGTACCCCTAGAACATTGAAAAGAAGATATGATCTTTCTCTGGGTACCAAGACTTTTCCTCATGGAAGGAGTTGGGATAAGAAGACTTGGATCTATGTATGCTTTCTCATCCTATGTCTTGTTCACATTCTTTAGTGGATTCCCCCCAGAGAATGACTCCAATGTAATCTCACCCTGACTCACTGCTGCCAATGTATGCAACATTTTGCCCCAGAAGACTCTCTACGAGTTGCTGAGGGGAGGGTGATATATTATGTTATTTATTCTTAGCATCTATGTTTTTCAGTTAATCAGAGTATGGCCACATTTGGTGAAATTTTAATTTACAACTATTTTGTTTATTTCTAATATTCTTCTGGATCTATTTTATTTTACATTGTACCAGTTTGTGCAAACTTTTTATGTTTCTCTGAATTCATCATAATTTTCATTTTTTTTACTATGTAATGATAATATTAAATTATATTCATCTATGCCAGGTTTTTTGGCTATTTCTCAATTTCTGGGCAACTATTTTGTTACCAATTCTTGACATCCAAAAAGAGTAGTATGTATATGTTTATTTCCCTATCTGTCTTTGACCTCCTTAGGGCATTAGCTCAATAGAAAACAAAGCTCTGGGGGGATGTCTAATATGAGAAAATATATATTTATATAGGCAAAGTATAAGAAAGGTGATATAATACAGTAGAAATAATACTGAGTGTAGAGTTAGAGGACAGTTAACAGAGATTATGCTATTTTCTGTTGTGTCCATTTGGACCTGGGATTGTTGATAAATTGATGGATCTCCTGTTGTCCTAGAAAACAATGTAATTCCCTAAAAACATGTGTTAAAAATCAAAACTGATGGGGATAAAATGTGTAAATATACTGACCAAACTGGTACCCAAAGAACAAGGGAAAAAATTCATCTCCCTACCTAATTGGCAGAAATAAAGTACTAAAGGCATGAAATATTGCATATATAATTAATTTTTTTCAGAGATAGGATTGAAATTTTCTGGAAAGATTTATGTGAACTGATGCTGAGTGAAGCAAACAGAACCAGGAGAATATTGTACTCATTAATAGCAACATTGTGCAATGTTCATCTATGATTGACTTAACTCCTCTCAGTACACAAATACCAAAGACAATTCTGAAAGACTTGTGATAGAAAATGTCATATACATTCAGAGAAAGAACTATAAAGTTTGAATGCAGACCAAAACAAGCTACTTCCACTTTTTAAAAATGTGTTTTATGTTTTATGTTCATGGTTTTCTTTTTCCATTTTGTTCTGATTCACATTTCACAATATAACTAATAAGGACATATGTTTATCATATACAATATATCAAATTATTCATTGCCACAAAGAATGGGGAAGGAAAAGGAGATGGAAAATGTTCCATGGGGTTGGAGGAGCAGCACCAAGCAAGAGTGAAGGAACTTCAGCCTCCCAGGAACAGCCCCAGGGTGCCTGGGAGCATTGGCTCCCAGCAGCAGAAGCCATTTCCTGAACTGCACCCCAGGGAGCACCAAGAACAATATGGAATATCAGCAGGGAGATCTCTAAGTCTAGGCCCTCCACACTGTCATGACATTCAGCACAGCCCAGATCCCAAGAAATGAAAGTAAGCCCATGGAGCAGCCCAGCAGAAGCCTCTGGGCAGCTGTGTCCTCAGTGCTCAGCTCACCAAAGGTAAGGAAGTGGAGGGAAACTTCTGAGGTCTGTCCTCTGTTCCTGGAACAGGACTCTAGGGCTGTGACCACATTCAGACCCTGGTCACAGTCTAGGCCCCAATAGAGCAGGGACTGTGTGTGAGTCAGAGCCTCACACACTGAGTTCCTTGTGGGGGGAGGGGTGTTCCAATAATACTCAAAAGCTCAGGAAGCACCCCAAAATCTGGCATAGGATGGGGAAATGAGTAAACAGGAAAAAAAGGAACCTGACCATAGACAATTACTTTGGTCCTATGTAGGACCAAACCACACAATCAAAAGATGAAAAAGTCTAAGCTTATGCATCTAAAGACTCCAGGAAATATAAAAGTTGGGCTCAGGATATGACAGTGCTCAAAAAAAAAGATTTTGAAAATCAAGTAAGGGAGATAGAAGAAAAATCGGGAAAAGAAATGAAAGAGATGCAGGAAAAACATGAAAACGAAGTCAGTAACTTAGTTGAGGAGATCCAAAAAAAAAAATGCTGAAGAAATAATATGTTAAAAACCAGTTTAGGTCAAATGGATAAAACAATTCAAAAAGTTATTGAGGAGAAGAATGCTTTAAAAAGCAGAATTGGCCAGATGGAAAAGGAGTTAAAAAGGCTCTCTGAGGAAAACAAATCCTTCAGATGTAGAATGGAGCTAAAGGAAGCTTATAACTTTGCAAAAAAATCAAGACACAATACTTCAACACAAAAAGAATGAAAAATTAGAAGAAAAATGAAACATCTCATTGAAAAACTAACTGATCTGGAAAACAGATCCAGGAAAGATCATTTAAAAATTATTGGGATACCTGAAATTCATGATCAGGAAAAGAGCCTTGACCTCATTTTTTAAAGAATTTCTACAGGAAAATTGCCCTGATATCCTAGAAGCAGAGGGCAAAATAGAAATGGAGAGAACCCATCCATCTGCCCCAGAAAGAGATCCAAAATAAACCCAACCCTCCAGGAATATTATAGCCAAGTTCCAGAACTCCCAAGTCAAAGAGAAAATATTGCAAGCAGCCAGGACACAATTCAAATAATGTGGAGTTGCAGTCAGGGTCACACAGGACTTAGCAGCAACTACATTAAGGGTTCACAGGGCTTGGGATATAATATTCCAGAAGGCAAAAGAGCTTGGAATACAACCAAGAATAAACTACCCAGCAAAACTGAAAAATCCTCTTCCAGGGAAAAAGATGGACTTTCAATGAAACAGGAGAACTTCAAATGTTCTTGATGAAATGACCAGAGCTGAACAGAAAGTTTGACCTTCAAGTGTAGGACTCAGGTGAAGCATAGAGAGTAGACGAGAAGGGTAAATTATGAGGGACTTAATGATGATGAACTGCATTTATTCCTGTATAGAAAGATGATACTGATAATGCTCATATGAACCTTCTCATTTAATAGAGCAGGTAGAAGGAGCTTTTATAGATGTGGCACAGTAGAGAGATGAATTTGAAGATATAATATATGGTAAAAATGTAGTTAATGGGTGAAAGGGAAATGTACTGGGAGTAAGAGGAAAGGAGAGGTAATATGAAATTTCAGGTAGCTTTTGCAGTGGTATGGAAGGAGGGAAGGTGAGGGGGAATGAGGGAGCCTTCATTCTCATCAGAAATGGCACAGAGAGGAAACAGTATATACACTCAAGAGAGTATGAGAGAGAGAGAAAGAGAGAGAGAGAGAGAGAGAAGGATGAAGGGGGAGGGTAGGGGGGATATAAGTGACAGAGGAGAGAGTAGATCATAGGAGAGGATAGTCAGATATAACACATTTTATTTTTTAATTTTTGAAAGTTGCTGGAATAGGGTGGTCTGTCTGGAACAACAGGGCCAGGTGGTTGCTGGGTCCTCTTGGGCTTGGGGCCTCTTGGCTGCAGGGCCAGTGCTCTGTCCACTGTGCCACTTGGCTGCCCCATAGCACATTTTTGAAGAGGGACAAAGTGAAAAGGGAAAGAAAAAATATAATTGATGGTAGTGGGGAGGAATGGATGGAGGTAATTTCAATCAGCAACAACTGTGGAAAAATATGGAAGTAACTACTATGATAGATTTATGATAAAGAAAATGATTCACCCAAGAAAGAGCTGATGGTATTAGAACACAAAGTGAAACATATTTTTTCTTTCTTTTTTATTTCTCATGAGGTTTTATATTTTTGTGGGGGAGGGGGTATTGTGTTTACTCTTAAACAAGAATATTTTAGTAATATATAAATAAATTAAAGAAAAATTTTAAAATATGAAAAAAATAAAAATAAATACATAAATAGTACTGGTTTTAGAATCTGAGACCCTACTTTCAAATCCTAGCTGTGTGACTTTAAAAGTTGTATGAGTTTAAGAAAGTCATCTCTCTGGGCCTTAACTTTTTCCATCTATTAAAAGAGGAGATTGGCCTAGATGATTATTAGGTTTTTCAATTCTAAATTCTATGGTTACTTCTTCTTCAATGATAATACAGAGCTGTGTTCTTAAGTCTTGGGGTCTACCTATCAGACTAACTGCTGCCCAAGAAGGTCACTGCCAAGCCCATAGCATAATCAAAGAGAGATAGAAAGAAAGAACTAGATCAGAGGAAAGACAAGAGATTAAAAACAAAGAAACAGAAAGAGTGGAAAACTTCCAGAGGTTTCTTAACTTTTGATAGTCAAATGAAGCTTAGGCACCTTTTCTAAAAATAATGTTTTTAATAGTTAACAAAAAGACCCTCCCTCCAAAAAGTCATTATCTTAAAATAGCTTTTCAAACATTAAAACAATTTTCATGGACCTCAGGTTAAGAACTGCTTATATAGTAGAAAGAGGCTAACAATAGCTTTGGATGCCATTTATTGCCTCTTGCAAAGATTGTCAACCCCTGCCTTATGTGTTAATGCTCTGAAAAATGCCATGACTTTCTATTCCTAAGGAAATTTAAAGCTGATCTCAGTAAACATAATCCCTTGCCATTCTTCATCTTGCTCATTTGCCTGGGTAACATCTGGTGTTGTCTTAGTAAAAGAGAAATTAGTGCAATTTGCTTTGTTGTTTTATCCAACAGAAGCCGCCCACAAGTTAAAACAGTGACTGAATGGCTCGCTCCCATTGTGTGGGAAGGAACTTACCAGACGTCCGTTTTAGAGGATTATTATAGAAAGAAGAACCTTACTGTGGGTTTGCTGGTATTTGCTATTGGAAGGTATATGTCCTAGTAACTACTTCATTTCTACTTTCTCATCTTAGAAATTACATGAGAGGAGGTACTGCCCATGAATTTCATAAAACCCATCAAAGTATTCATATTTAATGAATCATTATTTATACTTGTTATTTATAGGAATCCAGGAAGTAAAGGCCCTTTACTCAAAGAGACTCAGGTCTACCTGTTCTCAATTTAAGATTAGTGAAATATAAACTAAAAAGATGCATCAATATAAATGGAAGGTTGGCATTTTCAAGTTTGACAAAAAAGGACACAAAAAAAGGATAGCTCCTGTCTTCAAACTTCCTCTCCTTAGAAAAATCTAGTATCTGATTATTCCCAAGGAACTGCACTAATGAGATCACTTAGCAGGGAGAATTTATCCCCTTGAAAATTTTGGGACATGAATCATATTATTCATGGTTGCACAGAAATCCTTGACCCATCTAAACAGAAGGGACATAGCTCAGAATTTAGAAAAAAAAATGGTAATGAGTTGTTATTAACACTAAAATTTTGTCTAAAGTCCTTTAAAGGTTAAGTGTCTTAGCCCCACCATAACTCTCTATTCTGTCTTTAACAATGACTTCATTATATGATGATGTTTGTCCTTTGTTCTCAAAGAAGGTCATGATCAGGGAGGTGATTTCATGACAATCATGTGAATTGGATTTGAGTGAGGGGGTGAGTGCTTTGCTAAGTCACCAAGTTCACTTTCTCCTCTGGAGCCATCTGGGTATGAACATTTTAATCACTTTATTTATGTAATTCTAAATTTATTTTCAAAATGGTTGCACCAAATCACAATTCCTTCAACAATTTATCTGTGTATCTATCATTTCACAACCCCTCTACAATTGAGTTATTGCCAACTTTGCTATCTTTGCCAAATTTCAAGATATCAGGTGAAACATCAGGATTATTTTGATTTTAATTTCTCCTATTATTTGGAATTCGGAGTATTCTATTATGTGGTTGAGATCACATTGTAATTCTTCATTTGAAATTTGCTCATATCCCTATTGTTAGATATATTTTTTTTGCTTATTGCTTAAATAGGTCAAATTAAATTAGGTCAAACCCTTATCAGAGAAATATGATACAAAGATTTTTCTCATTTGATGACATACTTTAAATTTTTTTTTTCTAAATTTAAGGCAATTGGATTAAGTGACTTGCTCAAGGTCACACAGCTAGGCAATTATTAAGTGTCTGAGGCTAGATTTGAATTCAAGTACTCCTGACTCCAGGGCTGGTACTCTATCCACTGCATCACCTAGCTGCCCCCATCAACTTTCTTGTCCTAATTTTGTCTATGCAGAAGTTTTTCAGTCATTTTATTTTTATACTTTCCTCAATCTCTTGTCTGTTTAGGAATGTATCTCCAAAATTAATGACTGTGGAGTTGTGAACTGATCCAATCATTCTGAAGAGCAATTTAGAGTAATAAAACAGTGCATATCCTTTGATCCAGCAATACCAGTACTGAGTCTATATCCCAAAGAGAACATATAAAAAAGGAAGGGGCCCACAGGTACAAAAATATTTATAGCAACTCTTTTTGTGGTGGCATTGAATTGGAAATTGAAGGGATGCCATCATTTGGGGAATGGCTAAAAAGGTATAGTATATGAATGTAATGGAATACTATTTTTCTATAAGAAATGATGAGCAGGCAGATTTCGGAAAATCTTGGAAAGACTTACATGAATTGATGCTGAGTGAAGTGAGCAGAGCCAACAGAATATTGTACACAATAATAGCAATATTGTGTGATGATCAACTGTGACTGACTTAGCACTTCCCAGCAATATGAATGATCTAAGACTGTTTCAAAAGACCCATGATAGAAAATGCTATCCACATCCAGAGAAAGAACTACAGAGTCTGAATGCAAATGGAAGCATACTATTTTTGTTTTTTTGTTTGTTTTTTCTTTCTTGTGATTTTTCCCTTTTGTTCTGTTTCTTCTTTTAAAATATGACTAATGTGGAAATATGATTGTACATGTAAAACCTATACCAGATTTACTTGCTGTCTTGGGAAGGGAGCAAGAGAGAGAGAGAGAGAGGGGAAAGAAATAAAAAATTTGAAACTCAAAAACTTATAAAAATGAATGTTGAAAACTATCTTTACATGTAATTAGAAAAAATAAATTATCAAGTGGGAAAAGAAGAATATATCTCCTATCCATAGTTTATAACAAGACTATGATCTACTCTTCTAATTTTTATATAAAATTATCTTTAATATTAAGGTCATATAGGCATATGAATAATATATTATGGAATATGATATAAGGAAAAATATGATCTAAGTCTATTTTCTGCCAGACTGCTTTTCAGTTTTCTTAGCAGTTTTTTTCAAATAGGCAGTCCTTTCCTAGGTAATTTTATGTTTTCTACTTCAGTAAATGCTGAGTTATTGAGTTCTACTGTCTCAAGTTCTCCCTTATCTTGTGTATTCTATTGATCTGTCTCTCTATTTTTTAACCAATACTAGAAGAATTTTGATAACTATTGCTTTATAACATAGTTTAGAGGTCTAGTTGTGCTATTCCCCCTTTATCCCTATTTTCATCATTTCCCTCAGTATTCTAGATTTTTGTTTTTATGCTATCTTTTTATAAGCATAATTGAATCTCTTACCACCTTCTACATGTGTTCCTGTATCTAGCTTTGACTTTGTATTTAACTATATTCTATTTATTCATATATATGTATATTCTATATACTTTTATTATGTATTTCTTCTCCCAATAGAAAGTAAGTTCCATGAGAGCAAGGAATAGTTCATTTGTTTTAAGAGTCTTTGTAACTTCTGGGTTTAGAATAGTGCCAGACATATAGATGGTACTTAATACTTATCAGTTGATTATAGGGTATTACAGGGATGAGACCTAGATCATATCTGAGCTCTTTGTAGTTCTGTGAGCTTCACAGAAGGAACATATCTGTGATATAAAGGAGAAAATTTGCTATATAACCACATATTAATAACAAACATACTTTTAATCACAAGAAAAGATTGTGGCTAATTTAATCCATCACTGAAAACTAAAAGTGAGCTCAAAGTAGTTTTTACTACATGGTAAGCAAATGCATCAGTGAATTTTTATACTAACCCTTGACTTCTATTGAAATAACTACTTTTTTCCATTTGTTACCCAGGCATCTTGATAACTACTTGGAGAAATTCCTTTTATCTGCAGAGAAATACTTCATGGTTGGTCATAAGTCAATTTTTTACATCATGACAGATGACTCCTCCAAGTTGCTTTGGGTAGAGGTGACTCCTCTTCATACATTTAAAGTATTTGGAATACAGGAGAAAAGGTGGCAAGACATTAGTATGTCACGCATGAAAATCATTGCGGAACACATTGTCAATATTATCCAGCATGAAGTTAACTTTCTTTTCTGCATGGATGTGGATCAAGAGTTTGAAAATTACTTTGGTGTGGAGACCCTGGGTGAATCTGTTGCCCAGCTCCATGCTTGGTTTTATAAAAAAAACGTCAATGATTTCAATTATGAGAGACGTTCTTTCTCTACAGCATTCATGCCCTTTAACATGGGAGATTTCTATTATCATGTAGCCATTTTTGGTGGGACACCCCTTCAGGTTTTGAAACTCACCCAAGCTTGTGACAAGGCAATGTTTCATGATAAGAAAAATGGTATTGAGGCTGTGTGGCATGAAGAAAGCCACCTGAACAAATACTTTTTTCTCAACAAACCCACTAAAATTTTGTCCCCAGAATATTGCTGGGATTATTCATTACAAGACAATTCTGATATTAATGTTGTCAAAATATCCCGGCAAAGCAAGTTATATGAACTTATTTAATGTAGTTTACAGTTTTTATGAAGATATCTGGGGTTAGATTCAACTCTCAAATTTCTGAATTAGGAAGTTTATCATTATGACCAATAAGTAAGAAAGGTAGTCATTTAAAAATTAACATATTAGAAGGAAAAAAACTTAAAGAAAACTATCATCTCCGAAAAAGCAAACTTTTCAAGTCTTCTTTTGTTGTAATCTTGTACTTTGTGATTTTAATGATGAATAAAGAACAATTATACAAAATTATACAAATTATACAAAGATAAATGATAACATTATATCCATTTGGAGAAATGGGAAGATACTTTGGGCTTTGAGGAATCAGATGACCTGTAGCAGCCAAATGATGAAGTGACACTGTATCAGCCCTGAAATTAGGAGGATCTGAGTTCAAATACAGTCTCAAATACTTACTGCTTGTGTGACTCTAGGCAATTACTTAACCCTGATTGCTTCTGAAACAGAGGAAAGGGGGAGGGGAGAGAGGGAGGGAGGGGGGAGGAGGAGGAGGGAGAGGAGAGGGGAGTGGAGGGGAGAGGAGGGGGGAGAGAGCCAAAGAGAGAGGAAGGGGAGGAAGGGAGCGAGGGTGGAAGGGAAGAAGGAAAACAAATGACCACAGATTTAGAACTTGAAGGAAATTTAAAAACCTTCCATCCTAAATTCCTCATTTTACAGATTAAGAAATTTAAGGATCAGAGAGGTGAACTGAGTTGCCCCATTTGGTAGATTTCAGTTTTTTTTATTATAAAAGGTTTAACCAGTTTCTAAGGGGAAGTTCCATTGAACCCAGGACTCTTCCTTGAAGTGATTAGGGTAAAGATCTGACTTAGAAAAATATGTCTTTGATTAATTTAATTAATAGAAAATGTTTTTGATTTATATTTCATTACATAGAGACATCAGAGATGCTTAGTTTATGATTGAATAGTTTTAGAAAAATGATTTTCTAAAATAACACCCAAAGTTTTGTGACTAATATTTATCTATTTGATGAGCCAAAAGTGCTAACTGAATTTTTACCTGACTTTTGTAACATTTTATTTTGTTGTGAAATTTTGTCTTTATTTGGAAATTCTATAAATTATGAGCAAAAATAGCTCATGATAGAAGTTTACAAAGGCATGGGGAAATTTACTTTTATACATATTTATCTCAGCATAGATGCCTAGAGATAGAAAAACTTAATAGCTTTGTCTTTGTTAGGATTTTGCCAAAAGTTAAGAATATTGAATTTTTCTATCACAGAAATATAAGGACCAATAATTGGAATGTGGGCTCAGTGAAGAGAAGAGGTAAAGGAATAGAAGCAAACAGACCACTTCAATGAGAAATTACTAGTACTGATACCATTCCTTTTCTTTCACTACCATTGTCATCTTTGTAAGACAGGTGCAGGGAGTATAGAGAAAATAAAGTTAAATGGTGCATAATGGAGAGAACTACACAATTAACAACTATGAACATATGTGAGTTTGAATTCACTCATAAAATGAAGAATTATTGCAGACCAAATTAGAAAGTAGAATCCTATTATATGTTGTTTTAAAAAAAACCACAAACTCAAAACATTAATATTACAAAGAATTAAAAATGAATAGCTGAATTTAGAATTTCCCAGACAAACTTTAAAAAGCAAGGGTAACAATAATTGTTGAGACAACAGTAGAAACAAGTGATTTAAAGAGATGAGAAGAAAAATTATATAATACTAAAATGCATTAGAGATCATTTTCACTATTTAATAAATATGGACTGAAGGGTATAGTCAAAGTACTTAGGAAAAGTTCTTTGAATTACAGGAAGAAATAGACAACAAAAAAATTAAATCCTCATTATATCTCTTTTAGATCTAGACAAATCCAACAAAAAGAAAAATAAGAAAAAAGTTAAGAACCTCAGTAATAATTTAGAAAAGTTTATTATGATGTAGATGGAAGAGATACATATTATATATTGATTCCTGAATGGTAAGTGAAAGGAATATAGTTCTCAGTTTTGTATTGCACCTTTATAAAAAAAAAATCATATCCCAGGGCATAAAGCCTTATAGACAAAAGCAAAAGAGAATTATTAAACATCTTTGATTAACAAAAATGAAACTTAAAAACATCAATAAAGAGACTTTGCAGAAAGGATTCAAATTTAAATGGAGATTAGATAGTTTAGAATTGATGGGGCAAGGAACAAAAAACATAAAAACAACTTGATCAAAGAAAATGACAATGACACATACTCCCAAATATTTTAGGGATATAGCTTAAATATTCCTTAGGAGAAAATGCATGTCTTGATGCATTTTCATCAACAAAAGAGAGAAATAGGTCCAAATCAATGAATTGAGCATTCAACTTAAAAAAAATGATGAACTGTCAAATAAGCACAAAAACAAAAATTCTGAAAAATAAAACAAAAGTATATTTGATTAATAAAACTAGGAGGCAGTTTCCTCTACCCCATCCTCCCCAAATCTAATAAAAATGAACAAATTATTGGCTAATTTTAACAGAGGAAAATTAAATGAACTATACCAAAATGGAAAAATATAATAAATGAAGAGGAAATAAGGGATATTAGAAGGAAATATTTTTTTCACAATGATAAGTAAGCAACATATAAATGAAATAGAAGAATATTTACAAAAAATGTAAGCTACTCAGCTTAAGAGGACAAGAAAGAGATTATTTAAATGGTCAGAACAGAAAACTGAAAAATTCATAAATGAAGTCAAAGGAGAAAAAAAACAGAACCAAATGAATTTACAATTCTTACAAACATAAAAAAATTAATTTCAATATTCCCTAAGATATTAACTAAAATAAGGAAAGAATCTTAACAGATTTACTCAGTAAGATACCAATGAACTATTAAGAGAGCTGTGAATTGATCCAGTCATTCTGTAAAGCAATTTGGAACTATAATCAAAAAATTGTTAATTTGATCTAATGATACCAACACTGGGCTTTGTTGTTCTTATTTCTTGGAAAATATATTGGAGTGGCTTGTCATTTACCTCTATAGCTAATTTTACAGATGAGGAAACTTGAGACAAACAAGGTTAAGTTACTTGCCCAGAATCACATAGATAGATTTGAAATCAAGAATATGTGTCTTCCTGACTCCATACCTAGCACTCCCTGCACATACTCCAAAGATATGTAGAAAAAGAGAAAGAACCAATTTGTACAAAAATCAAATATATTTATAGAAATAATTTAAGAAGAATTAAAAGCAAAATCAATGTCTACCAAGAGGAGAATAGCTAAAGCAATTTTGATATAGAAATGCAATGTATATTAATTTTAATATTCATCATATAATTCATTTTTATTAAAAACACTTGAAAGTAACAGTAAAAATAGACTTTTCCTTAAATTGATAAAAAAATATCTAAAACCACCAGCAAGCATTATTTGTAATATAAGTTAGAAGCCTTTCTAGTAAGATCAGATATGAAACAAGGATGCCCACTATCACCATATTATTCAATATTGTATTGGAAATCTTAGCAAAAGCAATAAGAATAGAAAAAAGAAATAGAAGGAATCAGAATAAGGAATGGAATAATAAAACTAACTGTTTTTGCAGATAACATTGGAAAACCCCAAGATTCAACTAAAATGTTAGTTGAAACAATAACTTTAACAAAATAGCTGAATAGAAAAAATCCACAAAAATCATCAGCATTCCTATATATCACAAACAAGACCCTAAAAGACAAAATAATAAGACATTATTACAAATATTAATAAATTTAATTTCAATTTTCTATGATATGGATTATAGAAACAAAATTATAAAAAACTTTTTATACAAATCAGATTTAAATAATGGAGAAATATTGTTTATGACTATGCAGGACCAATATAATGATATGATAATTTTACCTAAACTAAATTATATGTTTAATGTCATTATAATTAAACAAAAAATTATTTTACTAAATTAGAAAAAGAATGAAAAAATTCATTTAGAAGAATAAAAATTCAAGAATATCAAAAGAAATAATGAAAAACAATGTAAAGGATGGAGGTTTAGCAGTACCAAATATTGAACTATATTTTGAAGCAGTAATTATCAAAACTATGCATTACTGGTTAAGAAGCAGAAAGGTAGATCACTGAGACAGACTATAAATGTAATTTACAGTAGTGAATAAATGTAGCAATCTTGTATTTGACAAGTGTAAAGATTTGAGGATAAAATTCATTTTTTGGTAAAATTATTGGGAAAACTGGGAAACTATAACATAAATTAGGCATAAAATAATATATTAACACTATTTATCAAGATAAAGTCAAAATGGATACATGACCTAGATAAATAGAGAGATAATACAAGAAAATCTGAAGAACATGGAATATAATACTTATTAGATTTATGGATAGGCAAACTGTTTATGAATAAACAAGAGGTAGAGAGCAGAGTGGGTGTGAAATGGATACTTGCAATTACATTAAATTTGAAAGGTTTTGCATAAATAAATTTGATCATGATCAAAAGAAAAGCAGAAAATTGGTGGTGGGGTGGAATTTGTGGACAGTTTCACAGAGAAAGGTCTTATAGCTCAAATACATAAGGAAAGTTGTCAATTTTATAAGAGTGAGACATTCTCTAATCGATAATGGTAAAAAAATATGAAAAGGCAGTTTTTTGATGAAGAAATTTAGTCATATGAAAAATGCTCTAAATCATCATTGATCAGAAAAATGCAAATTAAAATAGCCTTGAGATATCATTTTATACCTATCAAACAGGATAAATGATTGAAGGGAAAAATGATAAATGTTGTAAAGGATATGGAAAAATTGGAAAGCTAATTCCCTATTGGTGAAGCTATAAATTGATCCAACCATTTTGGAGAGCAATCTGGAATTATATTCAAAGAGTTATTAAACCACTTATATCCTTTGACCTAATAATCAACTATTAAGTCTATTCCAAAAACAATTGGGAAAACAGTAAAAAAAAAACAAAAGCCAAATATTCTAAAATATGTTTAGCACCTCTCTTGGAGGTAGCTAGGAATTGGAAATTGAGGAGATGCCTATCATTTGGATACTGACTGAACAAGTTATAGTAAACAATTATGATGGAATACTATTGTGCTATAAGAAATGATGAGCTAACTGACTTTAGAAAAACATGGAGGGGCAGTAAGAGAAAAGTCTCTCTTAGGTGCTCTCTCCAAAATATTTCAAAAACCTTAAAATTATGACTCTAAATTATCAAGAGACAGAACCAACAGAAAGATCCAGTGAGGCATTCCCCAGCCCAAGGTAACCGGACAAATAGTGGGAAGACACTTTTATGGGGTTGGAGGGGTGGCACCTCACCAGAATCAACTGGGAATAGCCGCAAGGTATCTGGGAGCATCGGCTTCCAGAAGCACAAGCAGTTTCCCAAACTACACCCCAGGGAACACCAAGCACAACTTGGAAGATCAGCAGGGAGAAATCTGCCAGAGGAAGTGTGAAGCCCAGGCCCTCATTGTGGCCCAGCACTCAGCACAGTCCAGCCATTCAGCGTAGCCCAGGAAACAGAAACAGGCCTGTAGAGCTGCCCAGCAGGAGCCTCCAGGCAGCTGTGCCCTCAGTGCTCAGCCCACCAAAGGTAAGGGAATAGAGGGAGACTTCTGAGGTCTGTCCTCTGTCCCTGTAACAGGACTCTGGGACTATGATCACATTCAAACCCTAGTCACAGTCTAGGCCCCCACAGAGCAGAGAGCCCCCTCCCACAGTCTCTGGGGCAGGGGGATGAGCTTGTGGTTCACAGACCAGGAGAGCAGTCAGAGCCTCACACACTGAGGTCCTTGTTTGGGGGAGGGATCCCAATAATACTCAAAAGCTCAGGAAGCATCCCCAAATCAGGCACAGGCTGGGAAAAATGAGTAAACAGGAAAAAAAGGAACCTGACCATAGACAATTACTTTGGTCCCATAGAGGATCAAAATTCTCAATCTGAAGATTAGAAAGTCCAAGCTTCTATATCTAAAGACTCAGAGAAATATAAAAGTTGGGTTTAAGCTATGACAGTGCTCAAAAAAGACTTTGAAAATCAAGTAAGGGAGATAGAAGAAAAATTGGGAAAAGAAATGAGAGAGATGCAGGAAAAACATGAAAATGAAGTCAGTAGCTTAGTCAAGGAGATACAAAAAAAGCCTAAAGAAAATAAGACCAGCTTAGGTCAAATGGATAAAATGATTCAAAAAGTTATTGAGGAGAAGAATGCTTATAAAGCAGAACTGGCCAGATGGAAAAGGAGTTAAGAAGCCTCTCAGGAAAACAAATCCTTCAGATGTAGAATGGAAGTAAAGGAAGTTGATGATTTTGCAAGAAATCAAGGAACAATACTTCAACACCAAAAGAATGAAAAATTAGAAGAAAACATGAAATATCTCATTGAAAAACCAACTGATCTGGAAAACAGATCCAGGAAAGATCATTTAAAAATTATTGGGGTACCTGAAATTCATGATCAGGAAAAGAGCCTTGAATTCATTTTTAAAGAATTTCTACAGGAAAATTGCCCTGATATCCTAGAAAAAGAGGGCAAAATAGAAATTGAGAGAATCATTCCATTTCCCTGGAAAAGAAATTGGGAAAAAACCCAGGAAAATTATAGCCAAGTTCCAGAACTCCCAAGTCAAAGAGAAAATACTACAAGCAGCCAGAAGGACACAATTTAAATATCATGGAGTTGTAGTCAGGATCACACAGGACTTAGCAGCAACTACATTAAGAGTTCATAGGGCTTGGAATATAATATTCCACAAGGCAAAAGAGCTTGGAATACAACTGAGAATCGACTACCCAGCAAAACTGAACATCCTCTTCCAGGAGAAAAGATGGACTTTCAATGAAATGGGAATTTCAGATGATCCTGTTGAAATGACCAGAGCTGAACAGAAAGTCTGACCTTCAAGTGCAGGACTCAGGAGAAGCATAGTGAGTGGACGAGAAGGGTAAATTATGAGGGACTTGATGATGAACTGCATGTATTCCTGCATGGGAAGATGATACTGATAATGCTCATTTGAACCTTCTCATTTAATAGGGCAGGTAGAAGGAGTTTTTATAGATGTGGCACAGGAGAGAGCCGAATTTGAAGATATAATATATGTTAAAAATGTAGTCAATGGTTGAAAGGGAAATGTACCAGGAGTAAGAGGAAGGAGAGGCAGAATAGGCTAAGACATTTCATGTTAAAGATATTTTATGTAGCTTTTTCAATGGTATGGGGGGGAGATGAGGGCGAATGAGGGAGCCTTCATTCTCATCAGAAATGGCTCAGAGAGGAAACAGCATATACACTCAAGAGAGTGTGAGAGAGAGAAGGGGGGAAGAGGAGGGGGGATGTGAGTGATAGAGGAGAGGGTAGATCATATCAGAGGATAGTAAGATGTAACACATTTTCTTTTTTTACTTTTTTGCAAGGTGCTGGGATTGAGTGGTTGCTGGGTCTCTGTGGTGAGATGTGGGCTTGGGGACTCTTGGTCCAAGGGCCAGTGCTCTGTCCACTGCACCACTCAGCTGCCCCACAGCATATTTTTGAAGAGGGACAGAGTGAAAGGAGCGAGAAAATATAATAGATGGTAGTGAGGAGGAATGGATGGAGGGAATTACAATCAGCAACAGCAACTGTGGAAAAATATGGAAGTAACTTCTATGATGATGGACTTATGATAAAGAAAGTGATACACCCAAGTCAGAGCTGATGCTTTCAGAACACATACTGAAACACATTTTTTCCTCTTTCTTTTACTTTATTCCTCATGAAGTTTTATATTTTTGTCAGGGAAGGGGTATTATGTTTACTCTTAAACAAGAATATTTTAGTAATGTGTAAAGAAATTAAAGAAAAAAAGAAAAACATGTACAGACTTGCACAAAATAATCAGGTGAAATAAGCAGAACCAAGAAAACATTGTATACAGGTACAGCACTATTGTTTTAAGAACAATTTTGAACAACTAAATCATTTTCACTTTTATAAATGCTCAAATTAACTCCAAATGATATATGAAGGAAGACATTATCTGCATATAGAAAAAGAACTGAAAAATAGAAATATGTTTATAATGGCTTTATAAATATATCTATATATACATAAATGTATATATATTCTGATGTAATTATTGCTAGAGTGGGAATGGAAAGAGGGAAGAAAAAAGGGGGAAATAAATTAACATGATAAGTTGATTATATATTTAAAAAAATAGTGAGTTCTTATTAGATTTTTCAGCTCCATATACAATTCTTTTTATCCTACTATATTGTAGAAATGCTTGTTTTATTTCATAAATTGAAAATAAAATAAATAAAATTATTAATAAAAGAATTTTAATGGAGTAATTTTGCTCCATTAAGTGTGTGTGTGTGTGTGTGTGTGTGTGTGTGTGCATGAAAAGGAGATTCAGTGAACCTGGAAAGACTTTAATGAACTAATGCCAGGTGAAACGATCAGAACCAGAACAAATTATACAATGACTATAACACTGTAACAGAAAAAACTTTGTTAGACTTAAGAATTCTGATCAATGTAATGACTAATCATGACTCCAAACAACAAATGAAGGATCATGCTTTTGACAGGGAGGTGAAGGAATATATGTAAAGAACAAGACATACACTTTTCAGAATAGCTAATGTGTATATTTGTTTTTCCAGACTATGTTTATTTGTTACAGGAGAGAATTTTATTTGTTCATTCATAAATCTATTTGCTTATTTGTTTGTTTATTCATTTATTTATTTGCATTTATTCATGTCTTTATGGCTTTACTCATAATTATTCATGTATTTGTTTGGGCAGAGTTGGGGAGGAAACTTATTAAGAGGATAGAATTGTTATAATGATGCCCAAAAAAGAAGAGAGAAAAAGACCTTGATGTTTTTAAAATATTCAGAAAAAGTGTATGTAAAGAAATTCATAAGGGAATACAGACTAGCAGGACCCTAATAGTGCTGCAATATTGAATAAAAATGTACTTTAGACTTCTGA
This sequence comes from Macrotis lagotis, assembly GCF_037893015.1. Taxonomy (NCBI): domain Eukaryota; kingdom Metazoa; phylum Chordata; class Mammalia; order Peramelemorphia; family Peramelidae; genus Macrotis; species Macrotis lagotis. Next base: position 331,748,670 of record NC_133658.1, read on the forward strand.
CCAAGATGGTGGAGAGAAGCCAGGTACTGGCTTAAGTTCTCCTGGCTTTCCTTCAGAACTAACATGAACCAAACCTCTTACCAGATTTTGGATCCACAGAACCCAAAAAAGAACCAGAGAGAACATCTTATAACAATGTCTATCACAGGGAGCATGGGTGTGCCCAGGGCAGAGAGCACAGATCCAGTACAGGGGTGGTAGGGTGAGACTAGAGAACTAACCTGAGAACTCCAGTGGAAGTGTTTGCTATGTGCATGAGGTCAGGTGGGAGAGTTCAAGCATGGAGGCCTAGGCATCTATCTGATCAGCTCCACTGGTCTTTTTTTTTTTACCCCCATGCTGGGGTTTAGCCAATTTCAACTTACTGGATTGCATTTTTTTTTCCTTTTACTGCCCCCCCTTTTTTTTACCTTTTCATGTATCTCTTGAACCTCCTGTTTGATTTCCAAATTTTCTGTTTAGCTCTGGTCTTTTCATCAGAAATTTTTGGAATTCTTCCATTTCGTTAAATGTCCATCTTTTTCCCTGGAAGAGAAGGCTCAGCTTTGCAGGAAAGTAGATTCTTGGCTGCATTCCAAGCTCCCGTGCTCTTTGAAATATCTCGTTCCAGGCCCTTGATCCCTTAAAGTTGGTGCAGCCAGGTCCTGCGTGATCCTTACTGTGGCTCCTTGATATTTAAATTGTTTCTTTCTGGCTGCTTGCAGGATTTTCTCTTTTATCTGATAGTTCTGAAGTTTGGCCACAACATTCCTTGGTGTTTTCATTTTAGGATTTTTTCTGGTGGGGATCAACGTACTCTTTCAATAACTACTTTGCCCTCCGATTCCATGATATCAGGGCAGTTTTCCATCACTAGATCCTGTAATATTAAGTCCAGGCTTTTTTTCTCTTCAATATTTTCAGGAAGTCCTATAATTTTCAGGTTGCCCCTCCTTGATCTATTCTCGAGGTCAGTGGTTTTGTTGATGAGGTATTTTACATTTGCTTCTATTTTTTCTATTTTTTGATTTTGTTTAACTGACTCTTGCTGTAGCATGGAGTCATTAGTTTCTCTAGACTCCATTATTTTTTGGGGGGAGGAGTTTTCTTCATTAACCTTTTGCAACTCCTTTTCCAATTGGTCAATTCTACTTTTGAAAGAGCTTTCCATTTGACCAATTGAGGTTTTGAGAGAATTAATTTCTTTTTTGCATTTGCTCGTTTGAGGATCTGAGAGAATTGTTCTCATTTTGTAATTGTCCAATTGATGATCTGAGAGATTTATTCTCCTTTTGTGTTTGTCCAATTGTACTTTCTAAGGTATTAATTGTCTCTCCCAAATTTTTAAGCTCCTTCCTTATTTCTTCAAGGAAGTCTTTCTGTGCTGGAGACCAGATTGTATTCTCCTCAGAGGTTCCAGGTCTCTCTGAGTTGGGGTCTTTCCCTTCCAGGAATTTTTCTATGGATCCATCTTTCCGCTGACCCTTCTTCATTATGCTAAGACTTTGAGTTGGGGGTGGGGGCTGGTTCACCTGGGCTTGAGATCGCTGAAGGCTTTACTAAGTGCAGTTTCTCTTGATGACCAGTAGGAGGTGTTGGTTTCTTTCTCTGGTGTGTCTGTGACCTTGATTAAGACCTTCTCCCTTTGCTTGAAGGGAGGAGTTGGAGCTATTGAATTCTTTTGCCTTCAATCAATGGTGGGCTTTACCCTGGCCTGAGGTCATTCCTCAGCTGGGCTGATTCTTCTGCTCACACACCTGGGCCTGAGGCAGAAGTAATTTGCCTTTGTTTGAGGAGAGGCCTCTGTGCAATGGAGGTGAGCCCTCAGAGTTTCTCAGACCTGAGAAGCCTAGGGATGGTGGCTGCTGTTCTTCTGCACCAGAATACTTCCCCCAGCCTGGTCCCTGAACTCCAGAGGGACAGACAGCACCAACACCAGCGCCTCTGCTTCCCCGCAGACCCAAGCCCCTTTTGTCCAGCCCCACCGCTGATTCAGCAGGTCCGGTTCTTGGGCCCTTAGACTCCAGGTTCCAATTCAGCTGTTAATCTGGCTGATCCAGGTGGATCCTCCCTTGGAGCCTAGACTCACCTGCCCAGATTCATCCAAGGCTGCTGCGGGAGACAAATCCTGAGGTAGCTGTTCTTTCTCCTGGCTTTTCTTTCTTGGTTTTCTGGATTGGATTTCTTTTAAGAGGTTTGTTTCATGTGATAGATGGGGAAGAGTTCAGGAGACTTTAGAACTGTGCCTGTCTTCTCTCCGCCATCTTGGCCGGAAGACAGCTCTACTGGTCTTTATGGGTGGCAGATCTCCTCCAGGGATAATTGCTGATTATGTTGATTAACTTTCTAGCCTGAGGGCCCTGCCCAGATTCTGGGAGGGCAGTATAGGTCTGGCCCCAGGTTTACACAGTGAGCCACAGATATCAAGGATCATTGACAATCCAGAGAAAACTTCTGGCATTCCTTAATGGCCAGTCCACTGAATAGCCCCCTGAAGTTCCTAAAACAAGTGTGCAAGGCCTCTAGGGATCACAACATCAAAGGTCTGGGAACCAGCCCCTCCCCTAACACAAGATCCTAGGGAAAAGGCCCAAAATAAAGGCAAGCACAAAGTGGACTCCATTGAATGTTACCTTGAAATAAGAATATCAGCTCAGAGAGGAATGGAACTTGAAAAAAGAAATATGAATTGATCTTTGGTCAAGAAAGACTTTTTAGAAGGGATCAGAAAAAAGTTTAAAAATAAAATTAAAAAATGGGGAAAGAACAGTAAGAGAAAATTAACATTATACAAGAAATAATTAACATCTTAGAACAAGAAAATAAATCTTTTGAAAACACAATTAGGCAAATGGAAAAAAGATTAAAAACTTCAAAAACAGAATTTACCAATTGGAAAAGGAAATGCAAAAAGTAAATGAAGAAAATTCCTTAACAAAAAGATTGCAAGTTTTGAGAACTAATGACTTCATGAGACACAAGAATCTGTTAAACAAAATTTTAAAAAATAAAAGAAATAGAATAAAATGTAAAATGCCTCATTGGCAAAAACAACTCTCCTGGAAAATAGATCCAGAAGAGACAATTTAAGAATCATTTGGCTTCATGAAAACCTTGAGGGATTAAAAAAAAGCCTGGACTCCATACTTCAAAATAGAGTGAAGAAGAAAGTCATTGAAAGAATACTTATTCCCTCCTAAAAGGGATCCCAAAATGAAAATACCAAGGAATATTGTGACTAAACCTCAGACTTATCAGATCAAGGAGAAAATCTTGTAAGTGACTAGAAAGAAACAATTCAAATACCAAGGAGCCACAGTCAGGATTACACAGGACCTAGCTGCATCAACATTAAGGAATTAAAGGGCCTGGAATATGATATTCCAGAGAGCAAGGGAGCTTGGATTGCAGTCAAGAATTCACTATCCAGCAAAACTGAGCCTTCTCTGACAGGTGAAAAGATGAATATTTAATGTTCTAGGAGACTTGCAACTTTTTCTGATGGAAAAAAAAACAGAGGTAAACATAAAATTTGGTCTTCAAACAGGAGACTCAAGAGATACATGAAAGTTAAACAGGGGGGAAGAAAAAACTCTTATCCAATAATATTAAACTGGTTATAACCCCACCTGGGAGAAAGATTCCCATAACTCTTGAGAACTGTAACTCTATAAGAAGGAATATACTTAGCAAGGAGTGATGAACACTCATGACATGTCCATGACTTTGATGGAATGACCTAAAAATAATATCTCATTAAAAAGAGGGGACGGTAAAGAGAAGCAATGAAGAAGGAGATTAGATAGGGTAAATTACATCACATGAAGATGTCAAGGGACCTTGTAATAGAGAGGAAGAAGGGAGGAGGTGAGAACTGCCTGAATCTTACTCTCGTCAGATTTGGTTCAAAGAGGGATTAACATAACACACTTAGTTGAGTTTAGAAATTTATCCTTCAAGTATTAAGAAGGGAAAGGAGATGGGGAGGGAGGAAAGGAGGAACTGACAGAAGGGAAGGAAGAAGGAGAAAAGGGAAAGGGGAAAGAAAAGGGAAGGGGTTAGACAGAAGTGGTAAACACACTAAAGGAAATGGTATTCAGAAGCAAATTACTGGGGAATAGGAATAAGATGAAAAAAGGGGGAAATTACAAATGGAGGGAAGATAACCTGGAGGGCAATAAAGAATTAATAATTGTAATTTTGAATGTGAATGAGATGACTCTCATAAAATATAAGTGGATAGCAGAGTGTATTAAAAAAAAGAATCCTACAATATGCTGCTTTTGAATGCATTTGAAGCAGAGAGATACTTGCAGAATAAAGGTAAAAGGTTGGAGCAGAATATATTATGCTTCAATTGAAGTGAAAAAGGCAATGGTAGAAATCCTTATCTCAGACAAAGCAGCTGCAAAAATAGGTCTCATTAAAGAGAGAAAGAAGGCAACTATATCCTAAAAGGTACCATAGACAATGAAGATTTTCATTATTAAATATATGCACCAAGTAGTATAGCATCCAGATTCTTAGAGGAGAAGCTGAATGAGTTGCTGGAAGACATAGACAGGAAAACTCTACTGGTGGAAGACCTCAACCTCCCTCAATCAGAATTAGATAAATCTAACCATAAAATAAACAACAAGGAAGTTAAGGAGGTAAGTAGAATGTTAGAAAACTTAGAAATCATTGACCTTTGCAAAAAATTGAATGGAGACAGAAAAGAACATAACTTTTTTTCTGCAGTACATAGCACAATCTCCCTAATGAATATTGATGCAAAAATCTTAAAGTACTAGCAAAGTGATTACAGCAAATTGTCATTAAGATAACACTATGACCAAGCAGGATTTATTTCAGGACTACAGTCTTGGTTCAATATTAGGAAAACTCAGTATAATTAACTATATCAATAACAAACCTAACAGAAATCATAAGATCATTTCAATAGATGCTGGAAAAGTCTATGCAAAAAAAACACTAAAGAGCATAGAAATAAATGAATTGTTCCTTAGAATGATAAAACGTATCTATCTGAAACCATGAACAAGCATTATATGCAATGGGGATAAGATAGAAGCATTCTCAATAAGCTCAAGAGTGAAACAAGGATGCCCATTATCACCACTACTACTCAATATTGCATTAGAAATGTTAGCTTTAGCAATAAAAGTAAAAGAAGGAATTAGAACTAGGAATGAAGAAACAACTCTCACTCTTTGCAGATATGATGGTATACCTAAAGAACCCTAAAAATGATCTAAAAACTATTGGAAACAATTAACAACTTTAGCAAAGTTGTAGGATACAAAATAAACCAACATAAATCCTCAGCATTTCTATATATTACAAGATACAAAGGCAAAAGTTAGAAAGAGAAATCCCATTCAAAATAACTTCAGACAACATAAAATACTTGGGAGTCTACTTGCCAAGGCAGACTCAGAAACTCTATTAAAACAACTATAAAATACTTTTCACACAAATAAAATCAGATCTAAATAACTGAGCAAATATCAACTGCTCATGGATAGGTTAAGGTAATATAATAAAAATGACAACTCTACCTAAATAAATTACTTAATTAGTGCCAATCAAACTCCCAAAAATATTTTAGTGAACTAGAAAAAATAGAAACTAAATTCATATGAAGAAACAAAAATATCAGAATATCAAGAAATTTAATGAAAAAAATGCAAAAGAAAGGCTTAGCCTTACCAAATCTAAAATTATATTATAAAGCATCAGTCATCAAAACTGTCTGGTGCTGGCTAAGAAATAGAGTTGTGGATCAGTGGAATAGATTAAATACAAAAGAGACAGTAGGAAATGATTATAGTAATCTATCATTTGATAAACCCAAAAAGTCCAGGTTCTAGGATAAGAACTCACTCTTCACTAAAAAATGCTGGAAAAAATGGAAGAGAATATGGCAGAAACTAGGATTGGCAATTAGTCTGGATATCAAAACTATTATACATGAAAAAGAATTAGAAATTGAAGGAATACCCATTAATTGAGGAATGACTAAACAAATTATGTTATATGAATGTGATGGAGGACTATTGTTCTGTAAGGAATTATGACCAGGCAAATATTCCCTATGTCAAGATAAGGTCAAAATCGATACAGGATTTAGACATAAAAGATAATATAAGCAAATCAGGAGAACAAAGATAGTTTAACTGTCAGATCTATGGAAAGGGGAGCAGTTCATGACCAGTAAAGAGGTAGAGAACACTAAGAAAAACAAACTGGATAATTTTGATTATATGAAAAAGTTTTGCACAAACAAAATCACCATAATAAGGATCAAAAAGAAATGTGGTAAACTGGGAAACACCTTTTACAACTAGTGTTTCTGACAAAGGACTCGTTCCTAAAATATATAGAGAATTGAATCAAATTTATAAAAAAAAAAATGTCATTCCCCAGTTGACAAATGGTCAAAGGATTTGCAAAGGAAATTTTCAGACAAGGAAATCAAAGTTATCTCTAGTCATGTGAAAGACTGCTCTAGATCATTATTGATTGGAGAAATGCAAATTAAAGTGTCTCTGAGTTTCCATCTCACACATCTCAAATTGGCCTATATGATTCAAAAGGATAATGATCAATGTTGGAGGGGATGTGGGAAATCTGGGATACAAATGTATTGTTGGTAGAGTTGTGAACTGATCTAACCTTTCTGGAGAGCAATTTGGAATTATGCCTAAAGGACAATAAAAATGTGCATACCCTTTTATCCACTCCATTGGTGGAATAATCATGGACAATTTTAGATCTGTGATGGAGAATACCATTTGTATCCAGAGAAGGAACTGTGGAGTTTAAACAAAGACGAAAGATTATCTTTAATTTTTATAAAGTTGTCTTCAGCATTACACAATTTTGCTATCTCTAATGTTTTCTTTCTTCCTTATGGATCTGTTTTTTTCTCCAATGTATTCAGTTTTGATCTATGAATATTATGGAAGCAAATGTAAAGACTATTTCAGGTCACTTTCTGTTAGGTAGAGGGAAGGGAGACAGGGGAAAAAAACTAAAATTGAAAAACTTGCAAAAAAAAAGGATTGATAGAAACTACCATTGTATATAATTGGAAAACAAATAAATATCTATATAATTTTTTAAAAACCCAAAATGTCCTTTAAAAACTGTACATAGGAGAATCTAGGTTTTATAGGCAATTTTCTTTTTCTCTTCATCTTTAGACATGGCAAATGTTCAAATGTCCACATTTGTTGATGTTTATAAAAACATTTTAAGGATGGTTCCTTTATGAAGGTTGTTAGTGGTTAGGGATGGAGCAAATAAAACATTAAAAATTACACAGAAGGCAAAAAAGATGTTAAGAATGTTCACAAATAGAAAAAATAAATAATGCAACTATTGCTGGTGTGCATATAATAATAAATTATGTTATATGAATGTGATATAGGACTATTGTTCTGTAAGGAATCATGAACAGAGATTCAAACTATACACGAAAAATCCATATTTCATATACAATCTATGTTTTTCTTAACATTAAAATATTGTGATTTTGATGATTGTCAAATTCATAATATAAAAGAAAAATTAAAACAAAATAAAATAAGAAAATAGTGATGAGTCTTTTCAGTTTGTAGTCTTTCAATTAACTCATAAAATAAGGGTTCTTTGGTTTCCTCATATTTCTTCATTTTATATTCTTTCATTTCACCACCACTGTCCCTCTTCCTTTGTCTCCACTGAGATCAATAAAATCTATTGTGTTAGTTATACCTTAACAGTTAGGAATCACTTATATTTATAACCAGAAATCCTTTCTTTGATAGTTGAAAATGGATTGAATAACTAAGAGTATTCTAAATTCAAAATGCTGGACATGTGGAATGGCATAGGAGAAAGCTTTTAAAGATGTGTCTTGCTATTTTGCACTAGTCTGCTTCATTAAAATGCTTCTTTTAAAAAATATTCTTATCCAATAATAAGATAGATTTGCAAATAGTAATTTTAAATACATGAATTCATTTGACCTTCACAATACCAGGAGCATTTGGCAGAGTAGGTGTTATTTTTGACATCTTACAGATAGGGCAAATGAGACTCAGAAGTGATTTGCTCAAGATTGCAGAGGTAATGAGTGATTAGCCTGGATATCAAAACTATTATACATGGAAAAGAATCAATTGGGGAATGACTAAACAAATTATGTTATATGAATGTGATAGAGGACTATTGTTCTATAAGGAATCATGAACAGGCAAACTTCCATAAAGCCTTGCATGAACTTTCAGAAAGACCTGCATGAACTGAGTAAAGTGAGAAGAACCAGAAAAACATTGTATATATTCACATTGGGTGATGATCAACTATGATGGACTTGCTCTTCTCAACAGTACAGTAATCAATGACAATTCTAAAGGACTTGTGTTTTTTATGGTTTATTTGTTTTTATATTATTATAATAATATTGTGAAAATAAATATAAACCCCCTTCCCCCAAAAAAAGATAGAGAAACCTCAAGAGAAATGAAATGAGAGGAAAAAAAAGTGTATTTCAATCTATCTTCAGATTCCATTGGCTCTGTCTCTGGGATGACTTACCTTCTTTATCATAAGTCCACCAAAGAAGTTGCTTCAATATCTTTTCCCACAGTCACTATTACTAGTTATATTTCCTTCCACTCTAATCCTCTCGACTCTCATTTATTCGATTCTCTCTCTTCTTTCACCCTGTCCCTGATCAGAAGTGTATTGTATTTGATTATCCTCTCCCATGATCTTCCCTCTCTTCTATCATCTATTCCCACCTTCCCCTCCCCCATTCCCCTTATCCCATCCCTTTCCTCTCCTTTTTCTCTAGGGTAACATAGATTTCTATACCCTATTAAATGTGTATGTTATTTCTTCACTGAATCATTTCTGATGAGAATGAAGGCTCACTCATCCCCCCCATTCCCCTCTTCCTCTCCATTTCAAAAGTTTTTTCTTGACTCTTTTATGTGAAATGTCTTAGCCCCTTCTTCCTCTCTTTTCCCTTCCTCCTGGTACTTTCCTTTATCACCCATTGATTCAATCATTATACCATATTGTACCATTATATTCAATTCCCTCTTGTGCTTTATATATGCTCCTTCTAACTGCTCTTATAAATGAGAAGGTTCACATGAGTTATTAGTATATTCTCCCCCTGCAGGAATACACAGTTCAACATCACTAAGTTCCTCATAATTAGTCCTTCTCATCCACCCTCTCTATGCTTCCCCTGAGTCCTGTAACTTGGAAATCAAACTTTCTGTTCAGCTCTGATCATTTCAACAGGAAAGTATGAAAGTCCCCTGTTTCATTGAAAATCCATCTTTTCCCCTGAAAGAGAATGTTCAGTTTTGCTGGGTAGTTGATTCTCATTTGTAAACCAAGCTCTTTGCCTTCTAGAATGTCGTATTTCAAGCCCTAAGAGTCCTTAATGTAGATACTGACAAATTCTGTGTAATCCTGACTGTAGAGTCATAGTGGTAGAATTGTTTCTTTCTAGCTGCTTTAGTATTTTCTCTTTGACATAGAAGTTTTGGAATTTGGCTAAAATATTCCTAGGAGTTTTTCTTTTGGGATCTCTTTCAGGCGGTGATCAGTGGATTCCCTCAATTTCTATTTTTCCTTCTACTTTTAGGATCTCAGGGTAATTTTTTTGCATTATTTCTTTTTTTTCTTTAGGTTTATTTGCAAGGCAAATGGAGTTAAGTGGCTTGTCCAAGGCCACACAGCTAGGTAATTATTAAATGTCTGAGGCCAGATTTGAACTCAGGTACTCCTGACTCCAGAGCCAATGCTCTATCCACTGCATCACCTAGCTTCCCCTGCATTATTTCTTGAAAAATAAAATCTAGTCTCTTTTCCTGGTCATGACTTTCAGGTAGCCCAATAATTTTTAAATTATCTCTTTTGGATCTGTTTTCAAGGTCAGTTGTTTTTCCAATGAGATTTTTCACATTTTCTTCTAGTTTTTCATCTTTTGGTATTGTTTTATTGTTTCTTGATTTCTCACAAAGTGATCAGCTTCCTTTAGCTCCATTCTACATTTGAAGGAGTTATTTTCTTCAGAGAGTTTTTTTAATCTCCTTTTCCAGCTGGTCAATTCTGCTTTTTAAGGAATTCTTCTCCTCATTTACCTTGTGGGTTGCTTTTTTCCATTTTGCGTTAATTGGTTTTTAACATGTTATTTTCTTCACTATTTTTTGTATTTCTTTCACCAAGCTACTGACTTGGTTTTTATGATTTACCTGCATTGCTCTCATTTCTCTTCCCAATTTCTCCTCTACCTCCCTTTCTTGTTTTTCAAAGTCTTTTTTGAGCTCTTCTATTGCCTGAGCCAATTTCCTATTTCTCTTAGAGGCTTTGGATACAGAAGCTTCAACTTTGTCATCTTCTGAGTGCATATTTTTGATCCTCCATGGGACCAGAGTAATTTTCAATGGTCATGTTCTTTTTCTGTTGTTGCTCATTTCCCCAGCATATAACTATTTACCTCACTTCCAAAGCTTTGGGTGGGGGGGGTGGGACACCCAACAGGGATCTTAATTCCTCCAAGGTCTTATGAGAGACTTTGACTGCTCTCTTGCCTGTGCTCCGGTCTGTGTATGACCACAGGCCCTGCCCCCTGTCCTAGAGCTGTGAGGAGGGTCCCTACTCTTCTATAGTGGTATGGGGGACCAGACTGCAACCTGGATCTGAGTGTGGGCAAATAGCTCTGCTCCAGGGAGAACAGAGATATCTCTGCAGTCTTCCCAACCCCATTACCATCTGTGGGCTGCATGCTCTAGAAGAGTTGGGTGGCTCCACAGTTTCCTGTTGGAGGTTTCTGTTGCAAGACTGTCTAGCCAGGGCTCCACTCTCACTCGGAGGCCACAGACTTCTCTAATCACCCCTTCAAGCTGTCCCTGATGATTCCTGGGCCAAGAGTCTGGAAACCACCCCCTCTGCCATGGACCCAGGTATTCCCAGGGACCCAGGTAACCCTTGGGCTGTTCCTGGATGACTGGAGCAGGTTTGCTCTGGGTCACTTGGCTTTGGCCTGGCTGTACTATGGCTCTTTCCAACCCCTGGTCCCAATGAAACAGACCTTTCCTGTGGATCTTTTAAGTTGTCTTAGACTGGGAAATTGTATCACTCAGTCTTTCTGTGGGTTCTGCCCCTCTATATTTTGGTTAGAGTCATAATTTTATGGTTTTTGGAGTTTTAGGAGGATGAGTATCCAAGAATTCCTGCTCTCATACTGCTATCTTGGCTCTGCCACCCTCTAAAGGACTTGTGATGGAAAATACTATCCACATTCAAAGAAGGAACTATGGGATCTGAATGCAGACCAAAGCACACTATTTTCAATTTTTAAAATTGGTTTTATGTTTCATGTTTTCTCCCTGTCATGGTTTTTCTTCCTTTTTTTTTCTGATTCTTCTTTCACAACATGATTTATACAAAAATATGTCTGACATAGTTATACATACATAAATCAAATTAGATTTCTTAAGGGGAGGGGGAGAGTGGAGGAAGGGAAGGATAAAAATGTCAAACTCAAAACCTTACAAAAATGATTGAGGGGCAGAGCCCAGATGGTGACAAGAGAAGAGACTCTCTTAGGTGCTCTCTCTCAAAACTTATAAAATAAGTACTCTAACTAAATTTTCAAGAGACAGAACCCACAGAGTGATCCAGTGAGGCAATTCTCAAGCCCAAGGTAACCTGAAAAATAGAGGAAAGGCTCCACTCCACGTGTGAGGCCCAGCCCTCAGGGCACTCAGCGAGCAGCAGCCCAGATCCAAGAATTGGAAACAGGGGAGCTGGTAAGCAGGAGCCCCGAGGCAGCTGAGTCTTGAGTACTCAGGCTAAGTAGGGGAGTGGGGAGAGATTTCTGAGGTCTGTCCTCTGTACCTGGAACAGGACTCTGGGGCTCTGACCACATTTAGATCCTGATCACAGTCTAGGCCCCCCATAGAACAGCAGGACCCCTCCCCACCACACTCCCATGGCAGAGGGGTACATTCGTGGTCATTCACAGACAAGGAGGGAAGACAGAGCTTCACACACTGAGAACCTTCTGAAGGTGGGTGTCCCAATAATACTCAAAAGCTCAAGAAGCACCCCAAGACCAGGCACAGGCTGGGGAAGTGAGTAAACAGAGAAAAAAGAGGAACACCATTGAGAAATACATTGTCCATGATCCCGAGAAGGATCAAATTATTCAATCTGAAGATGAAGAAGTACAAAATCCTGCATCTAAAGACTCCAAGGAAAAATGAAAATTGGGTTCAGGTTATGACAGAGCTCAAAAAAGATTTTGAAAATCAAATGAGGGAGATAGAAGAAAAATTGGGAAAAGAAATGAGAGAGATGCAGGGAAAACATGACAAAGAAGTCAGCAGCTTAGTCAAGGAGATCCCCAAAAATTCTGAAGAAAATAACATGTTAAGAACCAGCATAGGTCAAATGGATAAAACATTTCAAAAAGTTATTGAGGAGAAGAATGCTTTAAAAAGCAGAATTGGCCAGATGGAAAAGGAGATAAGAAAATTCTCTGAGGAAAAACAAATTCTTCAGATGTAGAATGGAGCTGAAGGAAGCTGTGGACTTTATGAGAAGTCAGGACACAATACTTCAAAACCAAAAGAATGGAAAATTAGAAGAAAATGTGAAACATTTCATTGAAAAAACAATTGATAGGGGCAGCTAGGTGGTGCAGGGGGTGTCTAGGTGGTGCAGTGGATAGAGCACCAGCCCTAGAGTCAGGAGTACTTGAGTTCAAATCCAGATTCAGACACTTAATAATTACCTAGCTGTGTGGCCTTGGGCAAGCCACTTAACCCCATTTGCCTTGCAAAAATCTAACACACACACACAAAACAAAAAAACCCCAACTGATTTGGAAAACAGATTCAGGAAAGATAATTGAAAAATTATTGGGGTGCCTGAAAATCATGATCAGGAAAAGAGCCTTGACTTCATTTTTAAAGAATTACTAGGGGGCAGCTAGGTGGCGTAGTGGATAAAGCACTGGCCTTGGAGTCAGGAGTACCTGGGTTCAAATCCGGTCTCAGAAACTTAATAATTACCTAGCTGTGTGGCCTTGGGCAAGCCACTTAACCCCATTTACCTTGCAAAAACCTAAAAAAAAAAAGAATTACTACAGGAAAATTGCCCAGATATCCTAGAAGCAGAGGGCAAAATAGAAATTGGGAGAATCCACTCATCTCCCCTGGAAAGAGATCCAAAAAAATAACTACCAGGAATATTATAGCCAAGTTCCAGAACTTCCAAATCAAAGAGAAAATATTACAAGCAGCCAGAAGGACACAGTTCAAATATCGTGGAGCTGCAGTCAGGATCACACAGGACTTAGCAGCAACTACATTATAACCTCATAGGGCTTGGAATATAATATTCTGGGAGACAAAAGAGCTCAGAATACAACCAAGAATCAGCTACCCAGCAAAACTGAGCATCCTCTTCTGGGGGGACAAGATGGATTTTCAATGAACCAGGGGAATTTCAAATGTTCCTGTTGAAATGGCCAGAGCTGAACAGAAAGTTTGATCTTCAAATACAGGACTCAGGTGAAACATAGAGACTGGAGGAGAAGGACAAAATATGAGGGACTTAATGATGATGAACTACATGTATTCCTTCATAGAAAAATGATACTGATAATACTCATAAGAAACTTTTTCATTTAATAGAGCAGGTAGAAGGAGCTTTTATAGATGAAACACAGGAGAGAGCTGAATTTGAAGATATAATATATTGTAAAAATGGAGTCAATGGCTAAAAGGGAAATGTAATGGGAGTAAGTTAAAGGAGAACTGGAATAGGCTAAGATATTTCATATAATAAGATTTTTTTATTACAATGAGCTATTTGCAATTATATGGAAGGGGGAAGGCGATGGGGAATGAGGGAAACTTTGCTCTCATCAGAGGTGGCTTGGAGCGGAAATAGTGTATATACTCAATGGGGTATAGACATCTAGAATAAGAAGGAGAAAAGGGAGACAAGGGGAAGTGGGGATGTGAATGATGGAGGAGAGGGTGGACTGTGGGGGAGAAGGGTCAGATATAACATTTTCATTTTTACTTCTTGCAAGGGTCTGGGATTGGATAGTCTGTCTGGTACCACAGGGCTGGGTGATTGTTGGGCCTTATGGGTGGTATGTGGCCTTGGGGCCTCTTGGCCCCAGGGCCAGTGATCAGTCTGCTGCACCACTCAGCTACCCTACAGCACATTAAGAAGAGGGACAGAGTGAATGGAGAGAGAAAATATAGTGTATGGTAGTGGGAAAGTACGAATGGAGGGAGTTGCAATCAGCAATGGCAACAGTGGAAAAATATGAAAGTAGCTTTTGTGATGGACTTATCCTAAAGAATGTGATCCACCTGCAACAGAACTGGTGGTGTTGGAACACAGACTGAAGCACATTTTATTTTATTATTATTATTATTATTATTATTATTATTATTGGGGGGGAGTTTTGCAGGGTGGATGGGTTTAGGTGGCTTGCCAAGGGTGGTACAGCTGGGTGATTGTTGGTGTCTGAGGCTGGCTTTGAATCCAGGTGCTCCTGACTCCAGGGCAGGTGCTATGTCCACTGCGCCACCTGGCTGCCCCTATTAATAATAATAATAATAATTATTATTATTATTTTGTTTTGTTTTGTTTTGTTTTATTTTATTTTATTTTATTTTGGTTTTTGGTTTTTGCAGTGCAATGGGTTTCGGGTGGCTTGCCCAGGGTCACACAGCTGGGTGATTGTTGGGTGTTTGGGACCAGATTTGGGCTCAGGTGCTCCTGATTCCAGGGCTGGTACCCCATCCACTGTGCCAACTGGCTGCCCTTATTACTATTTTTTAAATTTAATTTTAATTTTTTTCTCTTTCCTTTACTTCATTGCTCATGAGGGTCTATATTTTTTGGGAGGAGGGGGTATTAGGTTTACTCTTAAACAAGAATATTTTAGTAGTGTATTAAAAACATCATTTGTACAAAAATAAAATAAATATAATTTTTTTAAAAAATGATTGTTGAAAACTATCTTTGTAGTTGGAAAAATAAATAAATTTACTTAAAAAGAAGAGGAAGAAGAAAAAAGCAGAAGCAGATTCAGAAGAAGAAGCAGAAGAAGAAGAAGAAGAAGAAGAAGAAGAAGAAGAAGAAGAAGAAGAAGAATTAAAAAGAAAAAATATACAACAAGAATTTCAGTTTCTTATCATGACCCTTTCTTTGGTTATCTGTATAATAGATTGTTCTAACCTACTTGCCAGGACTCTTTTTATCCATGTTTCATCAGCCTACTTTTCTCCCAAGATGCATTGTGGGAGGGGAAGGTTGGGGGTTCCTCAGGGTTCTTTGGAGGGTGGGAAGGCTACTGATACAGAGGTGGTATCATTTTTTGAAAGGGAATAGACAGAGAGACACAGTATTCTCACTGCTGGCAGCACAGGTCCAAAGAACTTTGAAACAATAACCTTTCCCTCTGAAAAGGATAGCAGGTGAATACCTGAACCATTGAGGCGAATAGTCCAAAATGACCAGAGTGGGAGTTAAAGAAGACTGAAAGAAAGTTGCCAGAGTAGTAAACAATTGTTGAACCTGAGATAAGTATGGGAGGGAATTTCTTTTTTTTTTTTACTAATAATATTGTAATTCCCTCCATCCAATTATATGCAATTTTAAAAATATAAAAGCATTTTTAAACATTTGGGTTTTTTAAATTTTGAGTTCCAAATTCTATCTTTCCCTTTTTCTCTCCCCTCCAACTCCCACATGCTAAGTATTCTGATATAGGTTAATCATGTGCAATCATATAAAAATACTTCCATATTAGTCATTTTGTAAAAAAAAAAACTCAAACCAAAAGGAAAATGAAAGAAGCGGGGAAAAGTTTAAAGTCATATGCTTCAGTCCATATTCAGATACCATCAGTTCTTTCTTTGAAGGTAGATAGCATTTTGCATTTTGAGTCCTTTGAGATTTTTCTTGCATCATTAGGTTACTGAGAATAGTTTATTTATTCACAGTTGTTCATCATACAATACTGTTATTACTATATACAGTTTGGTTCTGCTCACTTCACTCAGCATTAGTTCATGTGAGTCTTTCAATATTTTTCTGAAATATCCTGTAATTTATTATAGCACAATAATATTCCATTACAAATATGCCACAGCTTGTTCAGTCATTCCCCTTCTTCAATTTCTAATTCTTGGCCACCAAAAAAAAAGAGTTGCTATAATTTTTTTGTACAAATAGGTACTTTTCCTTCTTTTTTTCTCCCTTTTGGATAGAAACTTAGTAGTGGTATTGCTGGATCAAAAAGTATGCACAGTTCTATAGTCATTTTGGCACAGTGGAGATTTCTGAACTTTTAAGATGCTAGGTCTTTTATAAGTTTAGACTATCTATCCTTGTATATTGGTCTACACAGATAGGAACTGTTATTTTTAAGACTACCTAACGATTTCCAATGATCCTGTAAACCAGACATTGAATAAGAAGGTTACATTAGGCTGGGAAATGGATAACAACATGAATGGAATTTTTTCCTGCCCTGGTTGGTGGAGTGGTTTGGACCATTTCATTGGCTGAAATGTTACATTCTGTAATGTGTCTTTTATACTTTTTGTGTTTCTGTCAAAACTAATTAAAGCATTCTTTAACTCCAGCTATGAATGTGAATCTCAAAGGCAACTGAATGAAAGGCAAACTGGGAAAGGAAAAGGCTGGAGACAAGTAAGTGGGGTCTAAACCAAAAACTAAGTGACTCTTCTAGAAAAGCCTAGGACAGAGCAACAATGTAGCAGAGGGGAAGGAGTTGACTATCTTGTGCCCCTGGGGATGCTGATTACTCATAAGACTCAGGCTCTAATATTATGGGTGCATACTCACATGGGATGCTTCTTGAATATCAAAAGATTATATGGTTATTAACTTGGCAATCTCTACTTTTCTACTGAGTCTTGTTGACAGTTTTGAACCTTTTACACTACCAAACCTACATGGAAATTCATTTAATTTGTTTGCTTATCTGCAAAACAGGAATAGTTACTCATGCACTACCTGCCTTTCAGGTTAGGAGTGAGGAGATGGTCTAGTAAATTTTAAAGTGGTACATTAAGTTGAGATATTTTTAGGTGACACTGTAGATAGAGCACTGACCCTGGAGTCAGGAAGACCTAAGTTTTTTTTTGTTTGTTTGTTTTTTAGGTTTTTGCAAGGCAAATGGGATTAAGTGGCTTGCCCAAAGCCACACAGCTAGGTAATTATTAAGTGTCTGAGACCAGAGTTGAACCCAGGTACTCCTGACTCCAGGGCCGGTGCTTTATCCACTAAGCCACCTAGCCGCCCCTAAGACCTAAGTTTTTATCTAACCTCAACAGTCATATGACTTCTGTCGTTTTCAGTTTTCTCAACTATAAAATAGGGAAAATAATAGCACCTACCTCACAGGATTGTTGTGAGTACCAAATAAGATAATATTTATAAAGCGCTTAGTACAGGATTTGGCACATTTATTGTTGTTCAGTTGTTTCAGTCATGTCTGATACCATCTGGGTTTTTCTTGGCAAATATGTAGATAGTAAATGCCTAATATTTAGTTCTTTCCTATTATGATCAAAATAGTTTCTCTATTGCAAAACTTTGTCAGTACACACACACCCACACCCACACACACCCTCTTCCTCTAAAGCTTTCAATGTTTCCTCATTCTCTACCCAAACCCTTTCCCCCCCAAAAATAAACACGAAACTGTCTCATATGGCATTCAAAACATTCCATGATCTGGTTATACAACCAACCATTCCATTGTATCTCCAACAATTCCCCTTCCATTTAATTGTTATGAGCATCTCTTGTGTTTTTCTGCCCTGGTGTTTTTGTCTCTTGTTTCCCACATTGTTGGGAGAATCAAATGAATGTATGAAAAGTGCTGTACAAACTTTAACATGATATATAAATGTTTTTATTATTAATAATTCTTATTCATCTTCTCAAAACCTAGTTCAACTTCAAAGTCTTCCTGATTAGATCAACCCAAACTGACTGTCTTTTTGGATAATTCATGGGAGAACAACTCTGTATCATTCATTTAGCAATTATCTTATGCTACCTTAGGGCTGTGACTACATACAATTAGTTATAATGAACCATATAGAAGCATAATACTGTTATATATTAATAATACATAATATAATCATTATTGTCATGTCTTTCTTAGAGCACTTTGTTTACAAAATGTTTCCCTTCTAAAAATCTTATGAAGTTGGTGGCATGAATATTATCACCATTTTGCAGAAAATGAAACTGAGATTCGGAAAGATGAACTAATTTTCCCAGGTCACAAGGATAATGTTAGGGTCAGCTCTCCAACCCAGGTTCCCAACTAAATAGTTAGGTCCCTTTCCCTCATCTAGATAGCAGATTCCTGAGAGCAAGAACTTTTTCTTGCACTCCTTTTTTTTTTTTTTTGTTACCCATAGAAACTAATAGCTTTTTTGTATATAATAGGCTATATATATCAGAGTACTGAATTTAGAATTGAGTACAACTGAGTTCAAGGAAATCAGCCTCATACATTTATTGCGTTATACTAATCTAGTCAACCTCTTTCTATATTTATAAAACTAGGGATTTTGATAGTACCCATATTAATACTTATAACCTAACAAAGGGTTATTCAGAGGAACAAATAAGTGCCAGTAAAGCCCATTGCAAACCTTAAATTGTAACTTAACTGTATTATTTTTTATTATTAGACTGGACATAGTGAATTTTTCCTTGAGATTATCAGATTGGGGGAGGGAGGGAAATATCCTTATTTTATCACGACATGTATTAAGTGAACCCTCAAGCAACCAGTCTTATTGATGTTTTTTTGATAGGAGACTATTCTGGTCTGAGAACTAAGAAACCCACAAATGTGAGTATGGATCTTTGGCATTAACATTTCATCCATTTATGTTATTTTTTTTTGAGCCTTGATAGTCAATGTTCAAATAACATTACCATAGGAAACTCATTGCCTCAGAATAGAAGGACATCACTAAAACAACTCGCTTCAAACAATTACAACAAGTTATCACTAGGATAATACATTATGATCAAGTAGAATTTATCCCAGGAATGCAGGGTTGGTTCAATATTAGGAAAATTGTTAGTATAATTAATTATATCAGAAAGCATATGATCATATCAAGAGATGCTGAAAAAGCTTTTGACAAAATACAGCACCCATTCCTAATAAAAACACTAGAGAGTGTAGGAATAAATGGTTTGTTCCTTAGAATAAAAAGCAGTATCTATCTGAAACCATCAACAAGCGTTATTACACTCAATGGGGAGAGGCTAGAGGCAATTCCCAATAAGATCAGGGGTGAAACAAGGATTCCCATTATCACCACTACTATTCGATATCGTATTAGAAATATTAACCTCAGCAATAAGAGAAGAAAAAGAAATTGAAGGAATTAGAATAGGGAAAGAGGAGACAAAACTCTCTTTGCAGATGACACGATTGTATACCTAGAGAATCCCAAAAAGCCATCTAAAAAACTACTAGAAATAATTAGCAACTTTAGCAAAGTAGCAGGATATAAAATAAATCCTCATAAATCTTCAACATTCATATACATATATATATATATATATATATATATATATATATATATATATATATATATATATAATAGCAAGATACAGCAGAAAGAACTAGAAAGAGAAATCCCATTCAAAATAACCTTAGACAAAATAAAATACCTGGGAGTCTACCTGCCAAGGCAGACTCAAAAACTTTTTGAAAACAATTACAAAACTCTTCTCACACAAATAAAATCAGATTTAAATACCTGGGCAAACATCAACTATTCATGGATAGGTCGAGCTAATATAATAAAAATGACAATTCTACCAAAACTAAGCTACTTGTTTAGCACCCTACCAATCAAAATTCCAAAATATTAGTTAAATGGGTTAGAAAAAGTTGTAAGTAAATTTATATGGAGAAATTAAAAGGCAAGAATTTCCAGGTATTCAATGAAAAAAGTGCAAAAAAAGGCAGTTTAGTCTTACCAAATCTAAAATTATATTATAAAGCATCAGTCCTCAAAACTGTCTGGTATTAGTTAAGAAATAGAGTCATGGATTAGTGGAATAGACTAGGTGCCTAGGTGCAATCGCAGAAATGATTATAGTAATCTGCTGTTTGATAAACCCAAAGAGTCCAGCTATTGGGATAAAAACTCTCTCTGATAAAAACTGCTGGGAAAATTGGAACTTAGTATAGAAGAAACTTGGATTAGACCCACACCTCACACCCTATACCAAGATAAGATCCAAATAGATACAGGATTTTTACATTAAAAAACAATATTATAAGCAAACTAGAAAATCAAGGAGTAGTTTACTTGTCAGATCTATGGAAAGGGAAACAGAAGGAAGAGATAGAGAACATCATTCAAAACAAACTAGATTATTGATTACATTAAATTAAAAAGCTTTTGCAAAGACAAAACCAATGTAACCAAGATCAAAAGAAATGTAGTAAATTGGAAAACAATTTTTGCAACTAGTATTTCTGACAAAGGACTCATTTCTAAAATATACAGAGAACTGAGTCAAATTTTCAAAAAAAAAAAAAAAGCTATTCCCCTGGATGGCTAGGTGGTGTAGTGGATAAAGCACTGACCTTGGAGTCAGGAGTACCTGGGTTCAAATCCAGTCTCAGACACTTAATAATTACCTAGCTGTGTGGCCTTGGGCAAGCCACTTAACCCCATTTGCCTTGCAAAAACCTAAAAAAATTTAAAAAATTTAAAAAAAGATATTCCCCAATTGACAAATGGTCAAAGGCTATGCAAAGGCAATTTTCAAATGAGGAAATCAAAGTAATCCATAGTCATATAAAAAATTTCTCCAAATCATTACTTATTAGAGAAATGCAAATTAAAGCATCTCTGAGATACCACCTCACACCTCTCAGACTGGCCAATATGACCAGAAAAGACAATGATCAATGGTGGAAGGGATGCAGGATATCTTGGACACTAATACACTGTTGGTGAAGTTGTGAACTCATCCAGCCTTTCTGGAGAGAAATTTGATATTATGCCCAAAGGGCAACAAAAATGGGCATACCCTTTGACCCAGCAATACCACTACTGGGTCTATACCCTAAAGAGATTATGAAAAAGGGAAAAAATATCACTTGTACAAAAATATTTATAGCAGCCCTGTTTGTGGTGGCAAAAAATTGGAAATTAAGTGAAGTCCTTCAATTGGGGAATGGCTTCACAAATTGTGGTATATGTATGTCATGGAACACTATTGTTCTATTAGAAACCAGGAGAGAGGGGAATTCAGGGAAGCCTGGAAGGATTTGCATGAACTAACGCTGAGCAAAATGAACAGAACCAGAAAAAAACATTGTACACCCTAACAGCAACAATGGGGGTGATGATCAACCTTGATGAACTTGCTCATCCCTTTAGTGCAACAACTAGGGACAATTTTGGGCTATCTGCAATGGAGAATACCATCTGTATACAGAGAAAGAATTATGGACTTTGAACAAAGACCAAAGACTATCACTGTCAAATTAGGGAAAAAAGTCATATTATTATATAATTTTACTATCTCACACTTTATTTTTCTTCCTTAAGGATATGATTTCTCTGTTATCATATTCAACTGAGATCATTGTATTACATGGAACCAATGTAAAGACTAACAGAATGCCTTCCAGGGGGTGGGGGGAGGGAAGAAAGAATGGGGGAAAATCTGTAAAACTCAAAATGAACAAAATCTTTCTTTAAAAAAAACAGCTCTCTTCTTTGTGGGGAGAAACAGTGCTCTGTGTCTTTCATTTTTGTCTTTAAATAATCTATATATCTTCCATGAGTCATTCAATAACTATTTTCCAGACCTTGGAAAATTTCTTCCAGGGTCTGATATGTTTCTTTTATATAATATCACTCACCTAACAAATGGTTTCTTTTTCCTGATAATTTTCTGAAGCCCTAGCCTATTATCTCCAATTAACCTCCATAAAATTTTATTCACTTCAAGTCAATGATGTGCATCTTCTGATGACACGTAAAATGGAATATCATAGACTAGAAGGCCTTTAAATAGTAATCCTTTCAACTGCTAATGAGCAGAATTATTTTATAACCAGTAATATGAAGTTCTTAGAGATGTTGGTGTATCTCACTAGATTTGAAAAGATTTTAGTCAAGAAACATGGCTGAAAGTATGAAATCAGCTAGAAATCACTGGTGTAATGTATCATGAAGGGGCCAAAAAGTGAGAGAGTGGCTCTCAAGGCTAAAATCTTTATTCCTCAGAGGACATCTTGCTGTTGGGATGAAAGGAGAAAAAAATCATAGTTATGCAATAGACCTATTATTTATTATTGCTCATGTCTTACTCTCCATGAATCTGTCTTTGGGGTTTTCTTGGGAAAGTGACTGCAGTAGTTTGCCATTTCCTTTTTCAATTCATTTTACAAATAAGAAACTGAGGTAAACAGGGTTAAGTGACTTACACTGGGTAACACAGTTAATAAATGTCAGCCAGGATTTGAACTCATGAAGATGAGTTTTTCTGTTTCCAAGTCCAGTATTCTATTCACTGTGCTATCTGGCTGCCCATTATTATTAATATTAGTAGATCTATCATTAATATTCTTAATTATATCTGTGATGCTCTAGAGAGAGTACTGGGTGTAGAACCAGGAGGACCTGATTCAAATCCCATCTTGCTTTGAAGTCTTGACTTGCAAGTGAATTAGATTTAAGTGAGGCAGAGATGTGCAAAGTCATCAGCTTCACTTTCTCCTCCAGAGTCATAAGGCATCCAGGAGCACAGTATTGTTCAGAAAAACTGGCTATGGCCCCAGAAGCAATTGGAGACCTTGACCTTTTTAAGTTGAAATCTTTTCCAGGTCTCACTTTATCTGAGGCAACAGCCATTCAGAAGTTAAATTGTAGGTAAAAAACTAAGGTGGCTTCATAGAAGAATCAATTTGAGAGGGGAAGACCCTACTGAAACAGAAACAATTCTCATTTACACTCACTGAACCACAAAAATCCAAACACTGAGCAAGTGAATCTTGGGCTTGGACCTATTATTGGCCAATCAGTGAGAGCCAGAGTGTTTTGAGTTTAAAGGCATTGTCAAGTAGCTCCATTTGAATCCCAATCAAAGCCTGATTTTTTCAGAGTTATATTTCTTTTTTCTTTTTTTTTTTTAGGTTTTTGCAAGGTAAATGGTGTTAAGTGGCTTGCCCAAGGCCACACGGCTAGGTAATTATTAAGTGTCTGAGACCAGATTTGAACCCAGATACTCCTGACTCCAAAGTCAGTGCTTTATACACTACGCCACCTAACCGCCCCTAGAGTTATATTCCAAAAAATCATAAATGAAAACCACATGAAATAAAAAAGTTGATTGTACCAGTTTAAAAGAAAAACCAATGATAGAATAAATAAGTAGGGAGAAAAAAATCAAGCCATCAAACCCCAAGATATCTTGTGAAGATTGATCAAAATTTATATTCCTTTGGCTAAAACACCCACGTGTAAGAGTATGACTCCCCACATGATCAGAGGAAGAAGAGAATATGGGGAAGGAGAGGAAGGCAAGGAAAAGGATGAGAATGAGGAAATAGCAGCTTTATCCAGCTGGAACTAGCTGGTTGAGACCCAGGGTGGCAGCTCGATACTACTCACAGATTCATACAAAGTACTAAGGGGTTAAGTGGATTAGCCATGATTACTGGCCAATATGTGTTAGAGATGAGAGTCAGGATTCCTAAGTCAAGGCCAACTCTCTTTCCAGTTCCCCATGATGAATCTCAAAAATTCACTTCTGCATTACCTGAAATGAACTGAATAGAACGTTCATTCAGTGCTCATAAATGACTCCTTAGGAAAGTGGGGAGGTAAGTTTTGTCATACTCTCCCTCTCCCTCTCCCTCTCCCTCTCTCCCTCCCCCTCTCCCTCTCCCTCTCTCCCTTTCCCTCTCCCTCTCCTTCTCCCCCTCCCCCCTCCCCTCTCCCTCTCCTTCTCCCCCCTCTCCCCCTCTCCCTCTCCCTCTCCTCCTTTCCAGAGAAGGAACATATTCTTGTTATTCATGGGAAAATTTGAAATAATTTTGGCTAGAAATATATTAGGTCATTTGGTACAAGAAAACAAGTCAGAAGGGAGGTGTGGCTCCATCTCTATAGATTCTACATTATATAGGATTGACTGCACACAAATACCATACATGATTAAGCAATTTCGCCAAGAGGATGACTTGAAAGTCAGGTAGATTAAGAAAGATATAACATTCAATACAATTTGGCCAAAGTTAAAATACAAGGGAATCCAAAGCATAAGCTTGGGTGGACCTGAAACATGACCTGGGTATGAGGAGCCAAAACAGGAATACTTTGGGTGAGTTTATGAATTAGGAAAATTCAAAATAACTTCTAGACATCTCCAGTATTCATAGAGAGAGACAGATGTTAGGTGAAATTCTGGATGCAGACAACCTTTTAATACATAGAGTTGGATTTAAACTCTATTTAATTTTTCCTGAACAGTGTTATAGATCATTTTTGCTACGTTCTTCAAAGGAAAAATTATTCTATTCCTAATGTTGATTTTGCTAACTAAATTTGTAATGAATAGTGAATATTCTTATAGATCACTGAGAAAAAACTGAAGGAGTCAAGCATTTTTACTTCTAATGACAGATTTTTTTTTAAGTTTTTGCAAGGCAAATGGAGTTAAGTGGCTTGCCCAAGGCCACACAGTTAGGTAATTATTAAGTGTCTGAGACCAGATTTGAACTCAGGTCCTCTTGACTCCAGGGCCAGTGCTCTATGCACTGTGCCACGTAGCCACCCCCACTGCACCACACAGCCACCCCTATTGACAGATTTTTTAAAAAAATATTTTGAAGGTTTAAAGAAATTTCTAGTTAGACACATTAATTTCTTGGGGTGGGATAGACTAAAGTGTGATTTTACTGGTACAAGAAACTATTATCAAGGAAATTCCCTTCCTCAGAAATTCACTCATTGTGCAATTTGGGTCTGTCATATAACATCCAGGGTTCTTATTTTCATCAGCTGTGAAATGAGGGCTTGAATTCCATGACTTCTAAGGTTCCTTCCAGTTCTAAATCTATGATAATGCAGGTCTGTGCCTGCTCTGCTCTGCATCTGATATCTTAGTTGCTTGGGGAAAGGAGGCATTCAGCAGCTCACCCATTGGATCAGAAATGGGAGTTAAGTCAAGATCTTGGTGATGATTCTGAGGTTGGATTCATTCTCTCCAACCCCCTCATTTTGAAGCAGTGAGTTGACCTAGTAGATAGAGCACTGAACTGAGAGGCAGGAAAACTTGAGACTGAATCCTATATCAGATACTTGCTAGCTTTGTGACTTTGATGAAATCGCATAACTTCTCTGTCCCTCAGTTTCTTCATCTATAAAATGAGGAAGTTGGACTAAATAACATTGAAGGACCCTTCTAGCTCTAAATATATGATCTCATAATTTTATAGATTAAAAATTGGAAGCCTAGAGAGGTGGAATAATTTACCCAATATCACAGGCCTCACAAGTAGCAGAGCCTTTAGTAGACATCAGCTCCTCTTACCCCAAAGTCTGTGTTCTTTCCATTATATCACGGACAACTGAGAAAAAGAATCAAATCAAAGCCAGGGTTTTTAAGGGACTTGAAAAAAGGATTTTTTCTTTGGGTTGTTTTTGTTTTGTTTTGTTTAGGTATGCATTTAGTTTAAGCTCAGTTGTGTGGTACATCTACAGTATTTCAGAGCATAGACTATGTAGTCTATGATAAATGTTTATTGACTGACCATATCCATGGTGGTGCCAATCATTCATTTACCTGTCAGTGTGAAAACATCCCAAATCACATTCTTCAAGAATACATTTAGCAACACTCCCATCACACACCAAGATCTCTTCAAAGTTTTGACCTGAAATATACATATCACTTTCATGTCAAATGAAAGATATGGGGTTTAGTGCCCTTGATACTCTGGCAAGGTCTTCCAGAGTCATTTGGTACCAACTTCCCAGAATTCTTTGCCTACTTTGTCTTGGTCAGACATAAATCATAATGATAATCCTGATGACTATTAAAATGTCCAATTCCCTCATTTAAAAATAGTTGTGTTTTTTGTACTTTCTTATGTGTGTATTAATATATATATATACATATATACATATTTTGTGTGTAGACACACACACATACATTACACACACACATATAAATACTGAATAATATTTATCTTTCAGGGATATATAAATGGAAAAGGAGATAGGGATGGCTATCAACAGTCTATGTTTCCCAATGATAGCCACTTACTATGAGAAATTCTAAGGGCAGCTAGGTGGCGCAGTAGATAAAGCACTGGCCTTGGAGTCAGAAGTACCTGAGTTCAAATTCAGCCTCAGACACTTAATGATTACCTAGCCGTGTGGCCTTGGGCAAGCCACTTAACCCCATTGCCTTGAAAAATCTAAAAAAAAAAAATTCTAGAGGAAAGTCCCCAAAATACTGTGGAGGTCTTATGACATGAGAGGACACAGACAAAAGTTGCCAAGGTTGAGAAGATATTTGGTGAATTCCATATTGCACCTCTGGATAGATTTACATTGTTGATATCATAGGATCACTGAAGCATAAAAGCCTCAGCAAAGTTAATCAAAAGAAGAAATGGGAAAACAAAATCATGAAATTTTAAAAATGATAAGGGAAAAATTACAACAAATGGCAAAGAAATAAAGAAAATTTCAGAGACTATTGCATACAACTGGGTGCAGACAAAACTGATAATAGAAAGGAAATAAATATATATATATATATATATATAATATGAAAGAAATAAAGTAAATAAGTGATGATGGGCAAAAATTAACTAGACCTTCACTTGGTGGCCATATAAAAATATCAGAGCCAAATATATTCAAAAGTGAATTCTATAAACTATATAAAGAACAAATACTTGCTATAGACCATTTTCAAAAATAAAATCAGTACTAGAAACTTTTGCATAGGATAAATATGTTCCTTATCCACAAACCAGGGATGACTAAGTCAAAGAAAGAGAACACATTAATACAGTTGACACAATAATATCAAATGAAATAGCATATACTTCATAAAGATTGTTCCTTATGAGATCATAATGACATGGTGGATAAAATGCTCAACATAGGAAGATTTCAAATCTTGTGTTTGATACTTAGCAATCATTTGATCACTAAGTATTAAGTCTCTGAGACAGACACAGGTGATGGGGACCTAAATATAAAAAATGAAGGAATCTGCTTGCAAGGAGTTTGCATTGTAATGGGGATAAATAGTAAGTACATATAAAATATATATACAACATAAATATAAAATTAAGACATATATATATATATATATATATATATATATATACAAAGGAGTTAAATGTTAAATGTGAGAGAGAGAGCACTTGCAATTCTAGGAATCAGTAAAAACTTGCTATGGAGGAGGATGTCAGAGTTGCATCTTAAAAGATGTCTAAAAAGTATATGCAAATCACTGAACCTCAATTTTCTTGCCTGTAAAATGAATGCCATAAGAATACCAATACTAGATACCTTAAATGATTATTATTGTAATGTGAAGAAAGGAGGATAGAGGCAGCAATGAGTAGAGAACCAGACCTGGTGTCCAGTAGACCTGAATGCAAATCAAGCCTCAGACACTTAATATCATGTGACACTGAGCAAGTTATTCAACCTCTTTCTGCCTCAATTTCCTCAACTGCAAAAAAAGAAAATAATAGCACCTACCTCCCAGGGTTATTGTGAGGATCAAATGAGATAATATTTTAAATGTGCTAGTCTAGCTTAGAGGACATGCTTAATAAATACCTGTTTCCTTATTTCCTTAAGTGCATTGCTGATGTTTTTCATATATGTTAAAAGTGTTATATAAATATTATTTTTTATTATTTATCCTAGGAATTATGACATGTTTAGGAAAACAATGATTATGAGAAATCATATAAACACTAAAGGAATAATAACATGATTATGTGATAGAGGAAAAATATAATATCCATTTACATTAAAGATACTCAAAAGCATAGGAATGAAAGAATTTTTCCTTTACACAATAAATAGTATTGACCAATAAATAGTATTGACAGATAGAATTATCAGTATTAGAGAAATATTAGACATTTTCTGACCAAAATGTAGACTAAAAGAAGACTTACTAGTCTCAACATTATGTTTTAACCTAGTTGGAGAAATGCTTGCCAGAGCAGTGAGACAAGGAAAAGAAATAAGAGCAAAAAACATCAGTGAAGAAAAAACTAAAATGGGAGCAACTAAATGGTGTAGTAGTGAAATGCAACCTCAGATACTTAATAATTACCTAGCTATGTGACCTTGGGCAACTCACTTAACCCCGTTGCCTTGAAAAACCCTAAAACATTTATTTATGTATTTAAGATGATTTATGGATGATTTGACAATTTATTTAGAAACCAATAACAATAAAAAAATAATAAAGACACTTAATAGCTTCAGCAAAATAGCAAGATATAAAAAAGCCAGAAATATTGTTAGCATTGCTATATATCATTAACATGGACTAGAAAAAATTATAGAGATGTTATTTAAATTAAAATAATTACAAGATGCACAAAATATTGGGCAAATAACCTGCCAAGACCCAGAGGATGTATATTAAAATAATTATAAAACAATTTCTCCAGATGTAACAGTTCAAAAATTCAGGAAATATTTACTAAGTGCTTACTCAGCATAAGAGATTATGCCTAGATTTTTGGAATATAAAGGCAGAAGCAAAACAGTCCATGCACTTAAGGTACTTATATTTTACTGAATTATGACATAATATGTCATAATTCAAGGCAATGTAAGGTAGTGGAGAATGTTAGAAATCCATGAGGGTGATGGATATGCAATAGGGATAGACCTGAAGCCAGACCCTAAATAAAACTAATATCAGGTTTGATAATGGGACAAAATGAGATGTTCATAAATCTTTAAACAGTTAATAAAAGGCTTAGGTGTCTTAATTCAGTATAGATATGCAAAACTATGCTGAGGCATTGGCTTCCTTAGACAAGCTCCCTCATCTCTATGTGATCAATGGGGAAGAATATGATGACTTATGTGACTAAGTGGAAGGAGTCCCAATTCCCTGGGTGAGCCTTCTTATTCTCTGGAAGGAGAATGGAAAAAGAATAAATATTTATCAGTAAATATTTACTGTGCCTGCTATGTGCTAAGGGAGTGTGCTAAGCATTATAAGTTATAAATAAGCACATTTATGTATGAGCATATATAAACAATTTTAAAGCATAACATTAGAAGATAATATTTATTTGATCTTTATAATAACCCTGTGAGGTCCCATTTTATAGATGGGGAAACCAAGGCAAATAGAGCTTAAGGAAGGTGCTCAGGATTACAAATCTAATAAGTGTTGAGATCACATTTAAACTCAAATCTTCCTGATGCTAGGCTTATCACAGACAAGGATCAATCAAGCATCTTTGTTGCTTTCTAGGGAAAACTAATACTTGTTATAGGGACAGAAAAAAATTGGTCTTTTCACAATGTAAGAAAAAGTTTCATGGAGGAGATAGGACTTAAACTGAACCTCAGGAAAATAAGTGTACAGAAGAGTAAAGATAAGGACAAAGTCCATTACAGACATTTTAGAAATCTATTTACAAAAAGCTCAAAGCTGCTCATAATTAATTTGGCACAGAAGCCCACACATAATAGATACTTGGATAAATAAGTGGATCATTAATCACACTACTAAGGGCACTAATACTAATTGCAACCCACTCAGTCTCATTACCTATGGGATTCTTATTCTTTCATTAGTCAGTCAATTAACAAGAATTTCTTATTTTGTATTTATTATAATCTTTTGATTGGAGGACTAAAGAAGAGAACAATGAAATCCTTGGTCTCCCATTATAGAGTGTTCAGATGTTTCCAGTTAACTTCCTTTACCATCAGCTTCTTTGAATAGTTTCCCAATCCAGAAACATCATGTATGTCCCCCCCCCACAAAATCCCAACTCCCCATTTTGCAGTTTCTTTTTGTGTATTGCCTTCCTTCATTTAATAGCAAATTCCTTGAAGGCAGAAACTGTGTCTTTCTATTTTTTAAATTTGTATCTACAGTGCTTAAAGGCACACAGTCTGGTACTTGGTAAGTTGTTAATAATTGGCTTGTTGGTTATTATTTATTGCCTGACATTGTGCTAATATCAGAAACATAAAGGTAGGAAAAACATACAAGTAGCTTGCACATATATAAATAAGTAGGTATTGTGAGACCAGCTCGCTATCTTAATGGTCCGCTGTGTCAGCAACCACGAGCTTGCACAGACATCCTGGGTCAGGACAACTTTCATGATTTATGGAGCTTTGACATAGCTGGTAAAACACAGATGTCTTGAGTGGGGGGGACACTCCTCCACACCCCAGTGGAATTGTGACAGTACCCCTCACCCCCTAATGGATCTGTGACTTGGCTGACATTAAACAGACATCCTAATTCAAGGGGTACTTCCCTAATGGAACTGTGACAAATACCAAAACATCCTAAGACAGGATTATCACACTGTGAAGCCAGACTCCAAGAATATCCAAAGCTGTTTGGGTCTCTCTGCTCCCTACTATGCCCAACTTTGTGGTCTTTGTCTCTCTAAACTTACCTCCACTGTAGTCCATTTTCTACCTAGAGTTCCCATGCAAGCATGACTGTGAATTTAAGAGAAATAAAGCCTGCATGCAACCTAATTCTGTTTGTCTTTCTTAAGTTCAAACTTAGAAAGTTGACAGAATATACATGATACACATTAGGCCATTGGAAAGTAATAGCATCTAGGGAAATCTCTAGCATAAGGGCAAAAGGTCACCTACTGAGGGTGGAATTTTAGCTAAATTATGAAGGGATTTAGAGATTCCAAGAAGCAAAAATGCAAAGGGAGATTATTCTAAGCATGAGGAACAGCTAATGCAAGGGTTCTGAAATGGGAGATGGAGCACCATGGACAAAGAACAGCAAGTAGTCCAATGTAGCTAGACTGAAGAATGAGTGTGTGTGTGTGGGGGGGTAAGAAAACTGGAAAGGTAGGAAATGGTTAGATTGTGAAGAGCTTTCAATTCCAAAGGACTTTGTGTTTGGTCACAGGGGTAATCCTCTATAGTGAATATATCCTAAACACTAGAGACCTTCTATGTTTTATGAATAGCAAGGCACAACAATCCAGGTGTTCATCTATTATTCTTCATTCCACAACTAGCCCACCTCTTTTTTTCAGACACACATGTCTTTTATAAAAGGTCTCATGTGTAAGTCATTGATAACAACCCACACAGCTTGCTCACATTCACTATCTTTTCATTGCCTTTTTGATCACCTGGAGTCATGTTGTTTCCTGATCTCCACTCCATATGATTACCAGGAAAATTTACTATGGAAATACATTCTAAGGTACAATATCCTCATTTTATCTTAGCTCCTAACTTTTATAAAAAATAAGTTTGTTTTCTGTGTTTCACAGATAACTAAAAAAGAATCCTTCCTTTTCTCTTCAGAACAGTATTACATGATCAACCATAATGCTATCTTTTATATCAAGGTATATAACACCTCTAGGATGTCTTGAATAAAACTGGGTCCTCTTTATATATTGAAAATATTTGGAATTTATGGAGAGAAGAGACAGCAAGACTTTAGTATGATATGCATGAAAATCATTGGGAAACACATTGTGAATTATGTTCAGTATGAAGATGACATTCTTTTCTTCATGGATGTAGATCATGTGGGGATTAAAATTGTCCCACCTACAATATGATACTGAGGCAGTCCTCTGAGCCATTGGCTCTTTATTAAAGGAACTGGGGTTCCTTCTAATACAGTAGACTTCAGATCTTCCTCCTGATCTGAGACGCCCCCTCATTCTAGGGCCATTGCATTTATAGTTTGATACCCAAATATGCAAAAGAAGTATGATGTAATACAGAATATCATTGATAGCTCTTTTTCTTGAGAACCAAAAATGACATCAGTAGGTGATTGAATGAAATATGGGCACCTCTAACTCTGACCTAGTGATCATAGGATAGTCACTTATTCATGCTGGACAACAGAGGATGATCCAGAGATACAAAATTTAATTGGAGAACTTTCCATGTATTGAGTTACCTCTGCCACACTGGGTTTGGTCACCATGACAGAAAAACAAGGGCTTCCTATGCTACTCATAATAGTTAACTTCCTATGGTTGCATAAGTGAATTTACAAGTTGTAGTCCATAGCTCTTCAGTCTAATACATAGATCTTATAATCATTACTTCTATAGAATCATATCAAATTGATTAATATTGATTGAAATAGTCTAAATAGGGGTCTAAATGAAATATTTCTCACAATCAAGTCTTTGAGAATGAATTCAGGGTAGAATAATTGAGTTGGCTTGTTAAATCTCAGCTCCATCCATGGTATTTTAAGAGGAATATAAACAATTTCATTTATGAGATAGTTTCTCTCTGTAGCATTCATTCCCTTTGTTGTGGGAGGCTTCTATTACCATGCAGTCATTTTTGGTGGGATGCCCCTTGAGGTTTTGAAACTGAAGAGTTGCTTTTGAGGATTTCTTCAGGACAATGGAAGTAACATTGGAGCTATGTGGTATAAGGAAACAAATATTTTCTACTGAAAAAATGTACTAAAAATTTTTTTTCTCCAGAATACTAATGGGATTATAGGTTACAGAGTTCTTCTGATATTTAAATTGCCAAAATAGCTTGACAAAAACAGTTATACCATCTGCTTAGAAGTAATCTCTAATTTTTATGAAGGCTTTTAGAGTGTAGATGGAGTCCTTAAACTGCTCAATTGAAGAGAATATTTTATTTTGACTAAGAGATAAAGGAAATAGAATTTTCAAAAACTGATGTCAAACTCTTCTCTTTTGTGATCTTGCAACATATGAAATAAATGAAAATTGTCATTTCAAAAATGATGAATAAGGAAACCCAAAGTACCTAAATAGTCATATCCAGACCTCTGTTTAGATTAAAAGAACTGGTCATATTTATCCTGAAGAAGACAAGAGATAAAGGGTAGCAGTCTTCATGTGTTTGGAATAACCAAAAGTGGAAGGAGCTGTATCTGGGGCATTGGGTAGTTATTGGTGGTCTTCAAGCAGAGACTATACAACTACTTATTAGTATTATTAGTGGCATTATTAAATGAGGGATCCTTTTGTAACTAATATCTAGAAAGTGAATTTCTGAGATCTTCTAGCTTTTAGATTCTATTTTAAAATCTATGTGTAATTTTTCATATCTATAAGTCAGCAATGTGAGAATAACTGTAGAAGTGAAAGACAAAGATCAACTGTTTTTCCCCTTTGTATTGCTAAATTAAGATCATGAATAATTTGGGAAGATTTAACCCTCTACTAATGAGTTTCTTCTTATTTGATGAGCTGCTATTATCATTTGCTGCTGGATTTGACCAAATTAGTGCCATTGAAAAGCTGGTTTTGGTTATTGAAGTTATCTTCTACCTCAAAGATAGTATATTCTGCTCTTTTGCAAAAATGTACATAACTAGGAGTTCTTTCAGTTCTATACTCAGTCACAGCATGGTAAAGTCCCTCAGAAATCTTTATTTTTGATGTCCTTATAGCAGTACCTACCCTAGGTCTACTTGATTGTTTGGTCTTTATGAGTAAATTCCTTTCAGGTTTTCCTTTCAAGTCCCTGGCAGCTAACACGAGAATCATACAAATTGCCCTGGAGTTTTATCTAACTACAGTGGAATGCTGCCTTAATTTTTTTCCTTCTAGAAAGCTAAAATCCTGATATCTAATGATAAAGCTACTTGTATAATTCACTAAAGTTTTCAAAAGGCACTCATAAAGAACAATTTGGGACTATGTCCAAAGGGCTATAAAACCATGTATAGCCTTGATTGAGCAATACCACTTACTAGGTCTGTATTCCAAAGAGATGATTAAAAAGGTGAATAGACCCACCAGAACAAAAATATTTCAAAGCAGCTCTTTAGACCTGAACTTATATAAACTGATGCTGAGTGAATTGAGCAGAACAGGAGAACATTGTACACATTAACCACAATATTCTATTGATCAACTATGATAGACAACTCTTCTCAACAATACAATGAACAAAGTTAATTCTAAAATACTTGTGATAGAAAATGCCATCCACATCCAGTAAAAGAACTATGGAGTCAGAATGTAGATCAAAGCAAACTATTTTCACCCTTTGGTTTTTTTTCCCTCATGGTTTTTCCCTTTTTCTAATTCTTCTTTTATAATATGACTAATATGGATATATGTACAACATGACTGTTCATGAATAACCTTGCTATCTTGGGGAAGGGAGAGGGAGAAAAATTTGGAATCCCAAATTTTACAAAAATGAATGTTAAAAAGTATATTTACATGTAACGGGGAGATACTATTAAGATTTTTTAAAATGTAATCAGAAAAATTTAACAAAATAAATAAAAATACCATAAAATCACACACACTAATTTTATCATCACCACAATTCTGTGAAGGTGACAGAATGGCATAATCACATCCATTTTCTGGTTTTAGTTGGTGTTCAGTCATTTCAATCCTGCTTGACTCTTTATGACCCCATTTGTGGTTTTCTTGGCAAAGATTCTAGAATAGTTGCCATTTCCTTCTCTAGCTCATTTTACAGATGAGGGAACTTTGGCAAACAAGATTAAGCGCTTTGCCCAGGATTACACAGCTAGTAAGTGTCTGAGGTCAGATTTGAACTCACAAAGATGTCTTCCTGTCTCCAAGCCCAGTATTCTATTTACTATGCACCCAGCTGCCTTTATATCTATGTATCTATTCATACACATTCAAAATAAATTTTATTGATATAAAGACATGGACCATATAATTTACAAATAATAATAAAATAAAATATGCCTCATTGCAAATTCTGTATAACCAACTGATACTCACAGAATGTTTTTTTATTTTTGTGCAATTATTGTACCCTTTCCAATCTACTATTGCAATTCAACCATTACTTGACAAAAGGAGTTGCATCCCAATCCACAAACTTTTCTACCGATAAATTCCTTGTCATTAAATCTGATGTGATCTACTGTTAAACTACTTTTCATCTTCATACTAATTGCATTCATTAAACTGAAACCATTTTCAACTTCTGTACTACTAATGGTAATTGTCCCAACTATATTTTGCTAAAGTTAATAAGTTTTTATAATATATTTCTGACCAAAGTCTGCATTCTTAGCTTCAAATTAAGAGTTATAAATCTGAATGTTGTCTCTGTGTGTAAAAATGTCAATCTGCTATGTCAACCGCTCTTCTCCCTTTGAAAGTTGACTTGGCCTGTGTCAATACTATCTAGTCAGCCTTGTAATAGCACCAATACATTCTTTTGCTTGGGTCACCACAATCCCAAGATAGAGACATCTTGGATGAGGAGAGAGAAACATCATCCTATGTTTGTCTGTAAGTATTCCTTCTCCAACTTAAGTGAGTTTCTTATCAATAGGAATTTAAATATAACTTTTAGGAGAGGATCATAATATATAACTTTATCATCATTATGAAATCTCATTGGTTGTATAAAGTGAGTCTTATGACTCTTTGTCCTTACTGTAAAAATATGCCTCACAACCTTTACATCAACCTATCTTTTTCTTATTTCAATTTTAGCCCAAAATAATGAGATTGACAGTTTTTAGGT
The DNA here is from genome assembly GCF_037893015.1 of Macrotis lagotis. Lineage (NCBI taxonomy): Eukaryota > Metazoa > Chordata > Mammalia > Peramelemorphia > Peramelidae > Macrotis > Macrotis lagotis. The sequence continues at coordinate 331,784,510 of NC_133658.1, forward strand.
TTTTGTATAATTGCAAGGATGAAAACATGGCTGGATTTTACATTATCATACCAAATGCTGAAAATTGTTCAAATCAATTTCATGTTTTAAAATTTCATTTAAATAATAAAATTTTATCAGCTGTCTATGATGAAATTAATACTTCATAAGACTAAGTAGATGATTCTAATAAATCAAAATAAATATAAAATGCTTGCACTGCTTCTGTATGATAAAAATCATCAGATCCTGACAATTATATTTTCTTATTAACATTCCTAGGAAGAGGATTAAAATATTTTTTAATTATTGAAAAGTCTTTATACTTATCTGACTTAATCAAATCTTTAAATTGAGGTCCATATTTTCCAGGACAAATCTTTAAATTTCCCAAAGTCCTTATGGTATGTTTGATTAATTTTTATACTTTCTGAAAAGTATTTTATTTTGACTTCAGTGCAGTTAAAAGCAAAGAAAATTCTTCAAGAATGTCAATCATTAAGGACAACATGGAAAATGTATATATAGTCATGTGAAAGGTCATGCCATACAATAGCAGTTTGTAAACTAAATGCAATCCCTCTTGATCCCAATATTTGACCAATTTTAGTAATTTCAAATTCTTTAGAAATATTTTCTAGCTGAGTTTAGCTTTTATTAAATTCATGAGAAAGAGTAAATTTTATCAAGAAATATTTTAAATGATTGATATTTAATTGCCAAGTGATAATATCAATCAATGATTTAACAGTGCCAAATGATGATTTTAGGAAAATCTTCTAACAATTTCATAGCTACTCCAGACTTCCTTCCCAGAATTATACTAAAACCCTCAAAACCAAATGCAATTAAGTTCACTTTTAAATATTCATTATTAATGCCACAGTCATTTAAAGGAGGCAATAATGTATTGAAAATACACTCTGCTGTTGTTGACAATTCTTTTAAAGAAACAACATTACTGGTACAGAATCTGGTGGAATTGCTTACTGGCAGTATTTAACAACAGGCTTACAAAATTCTTGGAAATTTTTTCAGCTCAAGTGACTACTAGCTCACCATGATGGCCTCTCTGAAAAGAATGATAATTGTCTGTGGAGGATTATCTCAGGCTTCAAACTGTAGTTGCTGTAAGTGCAGGACTACCCACATCACTGAAATAAAGGTTCTTTGTACCTAGGTAAAGAATTTCTTGTCTCTCCAGCAATGTGTGTGTGTGTGTGTGTGTGTGTGTGTGTGTGTGTGTGTGTGTGTGTGTGTGTGTGTATGTTCAATTTGTACAGTGTACCTTTTATCAATATTACATGCTTGAATGTGCATGTTTACTTGTACTATATGTGCTGATACATATACTGCTAGTGCTTGGCTTGTAAGCATATATAAACCCACATGTATTTACACATATACTCAAATACACAATTATAATAGTTTTTTTAATTTTTTCCAATTATATGTAAAGACAGTTTTAAACATTAATTTAAAAAAAATTTCACTCCAAATATTCTCCCTCCCTCCCAACCCTAAGACAGTAAGTAATTTGATATAGGCTATATATGTACAATCATTATACAATGGTTTTTAAAAATCAGATTGTTGTTCAGTAATGTCTGACTCTTTGTGACCCCATTTAAGATTTTTTTTGGCTAAGATAATGGAGTGGTTTGCTATTTCATTCAAATCATTTTACAGATGGGGAAACTTTGGCAAGCAGGGTTAAATGATTTGCCTGGGGTCACACAGCCAGTAAGTGTCTGCAGCCAGATTTGAACTTAGGAAGAAGAGCCTTCAGGCTAGAAAACTATCCATTGCAACATCTAACTGCCCCAAAATCAACTTCAGGTTAAGATTTTACCCTATGGTAATAGAAATAAGTGCATATGAACAGAGTCTGGTTTGGTTATGCTGCAACCTATGGCCTACTATGTATGTACAAAGATTAATAAGAGGCTCTGGTCTCACCCCTCAATGAACTCACCATGCAGTAGTGATCAGAAGAAGCTATAGATTTCAGGAGTCTGGTCTTAGCCAGACCTGCTATTTTTGGAAATATTGGGTTAATAGCAATAAGAAATTGCTTAGAGCAGCTGAAAACAACCAGGCTGAGAAAAAGTCTTATCTAAAAAGACCCATTTAGGTAGTTCCATTTTGTCACAATATGTTGGAACTAGCTTAATCAATAAATCTCATTCATGGCTCTCTCCAAGGAAGGACAGTACAATCTGCTAAATGAACACAAGTGCTAGGTTAGGTTTCCTGGCATTAGGTTTCCTGGCATTAGTTTTCATTCTGGTGTCTTCCTTCTAGGCCCCAATGTTGGCTGCTTTAACACAAGCCATCTGAAAGGAATCCCAAATCATGCAAAAGCCAAAGTTTATTGCCATTATCAGCTTTCAAGCTTAAAAAGAGATAATAGTTATAATCCACAGAGAATAGCCACAAACAAATAAAATAAAATAAAAAATGAATAATTATAATAACTAAGTTAGACCCCAAAGAAGAGTTTCAAAAACATAACTCCTTGTAGATTCAGGAGACTGTGGGTATGGAACATTGTATCTCTATACAGTCATGTTCAATTGTTGTCTGACTCTGTTTCTCCATTTTGGATTTTCTTGACAAAAAATACCAGAGTGGTTTACAATTTCCTTCTCCAACTCCATTGATAGATGAGGAAACTGAATTAAATAGGGTTAAGTGACTTGCCCAGGTTCACATAGTTAATAAGTATCTAAGGCCAGACTATATTTCAGGAATATGAGTCTTACTTCAAGCACAGAACTCTATCCACTGTGCCAACTGTAATATGCTTCTTAATTATTTCTTTTTCTCTCTCTTCTTTGAGGGGGGCTTGCTTGGAGCATGTCCAGATAACATGGAGGCACCCTGCTTCCTTGCATTCTTCCACCATATTGGTGAGAGTAGCCTCTTTGTTATAGGGTTGTCCAGTCATTTCAGTTCTGTCCAGCTTTCCTCATGACCCCATTTGGGGTTTTCTTGACAAAGATCCTAGGGTGGTTTGTAATTTCCTTTTCAACTCATTTTACAGATGAAGAACCTGAGGCAGAGTTAAGTGACTTGCCCAGGTCACCTATCCAGTATATATTTAAGGCTAAATCTGAATTGTCAAACTCTGCCTTAAGTTGTGCCTTAAGAAAAACAAAGAAAAAGAAAAAACAAAAACAATTAGGTTATATGCATGTTTTATTCTCTCAAGCTGATGGCTCAAGGATGCATTACTACTCAAGACTTTCCATACCTTGACTCCTAAGTCACCCAAAATATTAAAGTATATATTCTTTCCCTACTCTCCATTTGGACCATGCGAGGGACCTGGATTAGGAATGAGATGAATGAGCTGTCAAAGTCCATTTGAGTATGTTTACCATAAAATAGTTTACCCCTTAACTATTGGAAATATCTATTAGATAGTTAATTAGTTAACAGAGTCAGATTTTATTCCAGATTCTCTGACTCCACAATACCACATTGCCAATCTGAGTTTACTATCTGATAATGGTGTTTGTCCTTAGTTCTAGAAGAAATTCAGGACATCAGGAGGTGATGCCATGACAAACACATGAATTGGATTTGAGTGTGGAGGGTGTGCTGAGCAAAGTCACCAACCTCACTTTCCAGAACCCTCTGGGAGCAATGGTAAGATCTGAATCAAGATGACTGTAGCCCTGGACTCAAGATAATCAAGGTTAAGTGACTTGCCCAAAGTCACGCTAATAGGTCTGAGGTCAAATTTGAACTCAAGTCCTCCTGACTTCAGGGGTCTCTGTTGTACCATCTAGCTATTTACTATCTAATTTACTATCTAGTTAGAGAGAAAAAAATGTACACAAATAATTATAATTCAAAGAAGATTGTAATAATGGCAGATCTGCGATTTGTACCTCATTACTCTCTTATGATTAGCTCTGTAACTGGTATGTTTTTGTTCTCTTTCTAGTCAGACTCCATGAAATCATTGAATTCTGCCCAATCAACTGCTTTCTCTGAAAGGACATAGTATTCAAAGGTATTCCATTCTACAAAACTCCATTTTGGAAGCAGGTAATAGGAAATGTCCTGAAGTAATAAATTTGGGTAAATCAAGAGCCATATAAGGCTCTTTCAGAACAAATTACCTTATTAGATTCTTCTAGTTTCAGAACTGTTTTCTGTTTATCCAAGAGCTATGAGGTAAAATATTTTTCTATGGATATATTCAATAAATCAAGTGTCACAATTGGACTTGCTAGCTCACTCAGTTTATGACAAATTCAGGTCCCTTGAATGCTCCAGCATGGAAGAAGAGGAAAAGAATTTACTTTAATATTTTGGGAGACTTAGGGCTCAAGGGAGGAGGGAACTGATCTGGACCAGTGGTACCAAATCAAAATAGAAAGGAATCCCTATAGGAGGATAGTACCCTAGAAAATCACATGTTAGCATTATCTATGGTTTTTTTTTTAAATATATTCCCTTAAATGTTTCTCAATTACATTTTAATCTAGTTCAGGTCATATTCAAGAGAGTAATGAACCATATGCTCTTTTGGGCTACATGCATGACACTTCTGATCTAGACCATGTTGGGGCAAACAGTGGTTAATTCTATTTCATTTTTAATATGTTCTTGTCATATTATTTTGCTGTAAGACAGAATAAATAAGATGATTTCAGAAAAATCTAGAAATAGATACATGAATTGATGCATAGTGGAGTGAATAGAACCAAGAGAATTTTATACACAGAAACAGCAATGTTATTTGAAGAACTGTGAATGACTTAGCTATTCTCCACAAGAATGTGTTCCAAGACAATACCAAAGGATTGATGCATACTATCCACCTTCAGAGAAAGAGCTGATATTAATTGAATACAGACTGACATCTGTTACTTTTCATTTTCTTTCATTTTTCCTCTTATTTGAGATTTCTTATATAGAATGACTAATATGGAAATGTTTTACATAATTGTATATGTATAACCTATATTTACACAATTGTATATGTATAACCTATATCAGATTGTTTACTGTCTCAGGAAATCGGAAGGGGACAGAGGGATAGAATTTGGAACCCAAAACTTTAAATAAAATATATATAAATAAATATGTCCTTTTCAAAAAACAGGCAGATGCAAGAATGGAAAAAGCTGAATTTAGTAAATGACCAAGAGAAAAAATGCCAAAGGGTGTCAAGTAACCGCAGGCTCAAAAAGAGGCAGCAGCAAGACTAACAAAAATGCTAATAGGATCTTTGGCCTGGAACTGAGAACAAAAGACCTGATAGTCCCTCTGTTCTCATGCTGCTCAGATGATATCTGGGCTAATATGTTCATTTCTAGGAGGGGCTGGTGCAAGTTAGAGTTTCAACTTTTTATTTAAAAAAAATGAAAATGGTCCTTTGGCTTTAAGTTATTTCTCAATCATGCACTTTTCTACCTCCATTTATGTTTATTCATTTCCCCCACCATGAATGTTTCCTCCTTTCCCTACTCCTCATCCCCTTTCCCCTTCTCCTCCTCTTTTTCTTCCCTCCTCTCCCTCCCTCTTTCCCTCCCCATCCTCTCACTCTTCTTCCCTTTCCTCTCCATTCTCTTCCTTCTTTCCCTTCCTCTCCTTCCCCTTTCCCTTCTCCCACCTCTGCTCCAACGATCTTTACCAATCCAACCCTCCTATTCTTCAAGGCCCAGTTCCAGTGCTCCCTCCTCCACAAAATCTTTCTTGATCTGGCCAACTGAAAATGATTTTTCCCCTAGCTAATCCCCAGAATATTTTATTTATATTTTTCTTAAGGCAGCATGTTTTCTCCTGTAAAAATAGTTATTTGGATATATATATTTCATTCCCCTTAGAAGATTGTAAGCTTCTGGAGGATAGGGACCTTAGTATATCCATCTTTGTATTCCCCACAGCATCTTGTACAGTGTTTTATACAATGTATGCAGATAAATATTTGTCAAATGATTAAATTTGTCAAGTGATTAAATAAGGGAATTGATTATCTCAATAAAGGTGAAATTTTCTGTAAATTTAATGAAAGAATCTAGGGAAAGTATATTTATTGAGTGCAAAATGTCCTGTCATAATGGCATCCCAGAAATCTATGAACCAGAAATATGAAGTAATCAAATGATTAGACTATAGAGCAGAGAGAGAATGGAAAACTTCTTTTTTTTTTTGGATTTTTTTTTTGCAAGGCAATGGGGTTAAGTGGTTTGCCCAAGGCCACACAGCTAGGTAATTATTAAGTGTCTGAAGTCAGATTTGAACTCAGGTACTCCTGACTCCAGGGCCGGTGCTCTATCCACTGTGCCACCTAACCACCCCAAGAATAGAGAACTTCTGGAGAAAGATTGGCTTTATGGACTTGAAAAGGAAGCTCTATGTAATATGAATTTTTTTTTAGATAGAGTGGGAGGATTCTGGAATAATACCAACAATAATAATGCCTAGAATTTGCAAGTTTGTCCTTGGCAACAAGACAAGCCAAGACTTAGGGAAAGAGTTAATCTGTTTTAGGAATGATTAAACATTGGATAGAGAGAAGGACTTAGAGTCAGGAAAATTAGAGTTCAAATCCTATCTCAGACATTTAGTCTAAGCATGTCACTTCCCATCTCAATTTCCTCATTTATAAAATGGGAATAATAATAGCACCTACCTACCAGAGTTATTGTAAGGAGCAATAAATTAACATATATATAGTACTTTGCATACTTTAAAGTGCTATATAAATGCTAATTATTATAAACAAAAATATGCCACACTTTGAAAGATTTTTTTGGAGTTTACACTAAGTTAATAATAATATAATAATAATATGATTAATATAATATAATATAGTGCAGTATAATATAGTATAATATAGTGCAGTATAATATAGTATAATATAGTACAGTATAATATAGTATAATATAATATAATATAATATAATATAATATAATATAATATAATATAATATAATATAATATAAAAAAGGTAAGCACTGATTTCAAAGAGCCAACATGGCTTTCTCAGGAACCAATTATGTCTGATTAAACTTATTTCCACTTTCATGGACTTATTAAACTAGTAAATTATAAAAATGCACATGTTCTTATTTTTATTTTTTTGTTGCTGCTGAGTTGTTTTTCAGATGTGTCTGATTTCTCTGTGAACCCATTTCATGTTTTCTTCGCAAAAGTACTGAAATAGTTTGTCATTTCCTTCTCTAGTTCATTTTACAGATGAGAAAATTGAAACAAACAAGATTAAGTGATTTGCCCAGGGTCACACAGCTAGTAAGTGTCTGGGGCTAGATTTGAATTCACAAAAATGATTCTTCCTGTATCCAGGCTCACCATTGTATCCACTGTGCCATCTAGATTTTAATATTCATTTTTATTATTGTCAGACCACAAACAATATTATATCAATTATTTATGATCTCATACTATTCTTAAGGAGAAGATAGATGTGGGTCAGACAACAATACAATTAAATGAATTCAGAATTATCACATAAAGTAATATTCAGCAATGAGTCACTGAAAACTTGGCAGAATGTCTCTAGTAAAGTGCCTCAGAATCTATGCTTGGACCTTTACTGCTAAACATTTTTGTTCATAACTAAGGCAAAGGTATAGAGGTGGTGTATTCATCAGATTTGAAGAAGATGTAAAGTGAGTATAGACAGCTAACACAAGAAAATAAAGAGGATCTTAGATAAGCCTGAAGGGCCAATGCCCTTCAGATTGAATCTAATACAATGAAACTGAACAGAAGCAAATGCAAAGTTTTCTTGCTGGGTTCAAAAAAAATCAGTTTCCAAATACAGGATGAGGAAGGTATGATTAGAGAACAGCTTGTTCTGAAAAATATCTACAGCTTTTAATGGACTACAAATTCAATATGAGTCATCAGTAATGGTGTGGCAGCCAAAAAGTTTAATGTGATCGTGGGCTGCATTGAGAAGCATCATTTCCAGGAATATGGAAATAATAGTCCCTCTGTGCTTTGCCCTGGTCAGATCACATCTGGAATATTATACTCAGTTTGAAGTACCATAGTTTTAAAAGGACATTAATAAATTGGAGAGAGCAAGATACCCAGGACAGAAAAGGTCCTTGAGTCTATATCATTGAAGGAACAATTAAAGAAACTGGGAATATTCATCCTGGAGAATAAATATTGAGTAGGAGGTGGCAGGGTAGGGAAAGGACAGTGACAGTGATAGATGTTCTTTCAAGGTTGGGTTTCCCATTCATCCACATAATTCTACTTAAGCAATTTTGATTTTTCCTCATCACTGTAATTATTTCCTTTTGCATCTTCAGAATTTTTGATAATTTCCCATCCTTTCTGGCTAGACTTCCTATGTCAAATTTAAATTTCCTTTGAACCTGCATCTACTCTGAAAGACTGGTGTTCCAGAAAAGAAAAAAGGATGAATGAACTCATTACTCTTAGGATTATAGGGGTTAACTTGGGTGGAAACTTCTGTACTAATGCTACAGAACAAGAGTCCTCTTGTTCTGTATATTTCTCATGAACAAATCAGTCAAGATGACTCTATTAACTCTTAATCAAAACATTTACTAGATAGGAGACAAAGCAAAAAAAACTATATAACATTCTACCCATATAAATGGGGCATCATCCTATCAATATGCAAAGTATCTATGGGGGAGAGAGGGCACCAACTTATATTAATGTGATAATGATGCAAATATGCCAAAGTTCACTGAGATGGCCATAAGATGGCCATAATCCCTGTGCTGAGAAAGTGAACCCACTGCTAAACTGAACAACTCCATAAATAATTCAGCACCAGGCAAGGGGACATATCTCAGATGGATGAGGTTGGTCCATTGGACTGCACTCCTGCTTGATATTCTGTTACAATGAATTTTTTGTTGGTTTCTCTGAGCTTACTCCTGCTTCTTAATGACATCTATTTGTCTTCAGCATTTCCAGGTTCAGACTTAACTGATAGCCTCAGTTGCAGTGTTTTTATGAACTTTTAGAAAGGCAGAGAGACCCTTAGTTTAAGGTTTGGCAGAAGTCTCTCTCCAGTTCTACTCACTCATCTGGACTCTGAAACTCTTCTACTTCTTCAACAATAAGTGACAGTTCAGAAAACTAAAGTCTCACTTTTTCAGACTTCTGAGATTTCACCTTTGATCATCTGGTTCAGAGAAGCATCCTCACCTTGAATAACATCACTACAGCACATGAGGAACCAAAATCTCATCTCTATTGAATCATAAACATGTAAAGTAAATTTACTAGTAATAATCAGATCTTGGATTGTAAGTGCCTCAATTACCAATTCCAAAGTTCTTCTTTCTTGAATATGTAAATGAGCCACTGAAACACAGAACCCATTTTGCAGAAGACTTTTTCCTGGTAGAGTAAGTGAATACATGGTCTATAATTGTAAATCTCACATCTATTTTTGTCTTAACCTCTTTTAGTCATGAAAATTATGAAAGTTTCAAAGGACCATCACTCCTCTTTCACAAATAGTTGATTGTTTATCTTGAGGATGAAGGATTAAACTAGTTTTGTTCGGTCTCAAAAGGCAGAACTAAAGGCAATTGATGGAAGTTACAAAAAAAGACAAATTTAGTTTTGCAGCCAAGAAAAATTTCCTAAGAATTGGAGCCATCCAAAAATGGAATCAGTTACCTCAAAATGTATTGGGGTTTTATTTTCCTTTAAGAGCTTTCCCTGGAGGGATTTGCATGAACTGATGCTGAGTGAGATGAGCAGAACCAGAAAAACACTGTACACCCTAACAGCAACATGGGGGCGATGATCAACCTTGATGAACTCACTAATTCCATCAATGCAACAATCAGGGACAATTTGGGGCTGTCTGTAATGGAGAATACCATCTGTATTCAGAGAAAGAACTGTGGAGTTTGAACAAAATCCAAGGACTATTCCCTTTAATTTAGAAAAAAAACAGGTATCTTATTATCTGATCTTGTTATCTCTTATACTTTTTGTTTCTTCCTTAAGGATGTGATTTCCCTCTCATCACACTCAATTTGTATCAATATACAACATGGAAACAAAGTAAAGACTGACAGATTGCTTTCCATGGGGGTGGGGGGAGGGAAGTAAGATTAGGAGAAAAAAATTGCAAAACTCAAATAAAATCTTTAATTTAAAAAAAAGAGCTTTCAACAAGAAGGTTACTAACTACTTGTTAAAAATGTGATAGTAAAGACATTTCTTCCAAATTACTGGCTGAGGTCTCATGATTCAGAACCAAGAAGAAATCTCCAATTTATTGTCTTAGAGAGTTAGAGGGGACGGTCAGAGAGCAGGTAAGAATTGAGAGTTTAAGCAGTTTACTCAGGGTCACATGGCCAATATGGGTCAAAGGTACAATCTGAGTCCTGGTATATATCACACACAAATATTGCTTATCTCTATAAATGTATATAAATACAAAAAATAGGCACATTTAGAAAAAGTTTTTCTGGAGAATTTAGAGAGGGGCAAATGAGATACCATGACATATAAAGATAGAAAGAAGGACCTGGGGATGTTAGGCTAAAGAATAGAAGAGTGGGGGAAGAGAGTGGGGAGATTCATTAATTTCTTAATTATTTGAAGGGCTTTCTTGAATAAGAAAGATTATTATTCTCTGCATGAGTCTAGAGGACAGAAATGGGATCAGTTGGTGGAGGAGGCAGATTTCATCTTGATGGAAAAGTTTTTTTAACAATAAGAAATATCTAAAAGAGGTTTTTAGGCAAAGGCTGGAGAACCACTTGCTAGAAATATCAGAGGAGACTCCCGTCCAATTATGTGTTTTATAAGATGTCCTCTAAATTTTTTTTTATCAGTACTGGGAGTCTAAAATATTTTCTAAGGGGGGAAAGTTTGCTTAGCTTGAAGGTATATCCTCATTCAGAAGAAATGTTTGAATGGTTCAAGTTTTTTATAGTCTACTCAAGATTCTCTGTCTTTCCCAGATTTGATGATTCTGTTCATTTTTTATAGGCTTTTACTAGGTAAATGGGGAACAGTAAGAGAAATTTCATAGACCTCCAGAGAGGGCTAAGCTCATTTTTCCATGGCCTTCTTTCCCAGACTGGAATCCTTCAATTCTATAAAAAGTATCAAGTGCTTGGTATGTAGTATGTTGCAAGGTGTTGCGCTAAGTGCTAGGAAGACAAAGACAAAAATCCAAAAAAGCCCCTTCCTTAAGAAGTTTACATTCCACTAGAAGATAAAATGCATATGCTAATAAATAAACAGTAGGCCACTTGAAAGGAGAGAGAGAACACTAACATCTCAGCAAATCAGAAAAGACTTCACAGAGGAGGTGAAACCTGAGCTGAGTTTGTGAAGAAACTTAAGGACTCTTAAGAAGCATAGAGAGGAGGGAGTCTATTCCTTGTATAGAAAACAGCAGAGCCTTAACAAAGGTTGGACTTCTAAGGAGCACCAAAATGTAGAGGGCACTAAAATTTAATTCATGAATTCTAATCCTTCAGAAACATAGAAATAATTGAGTTCAGCAATTAGTTAAAAATTAATAATTACTTAAAAGAGAAAGTCAACATATGAATTGATAATATCAATTCATGGGCACCTATAGTAAGGAATACTAGTGTTGAAACCAAAGAGTGAAACGGAGACCAGAGTTTGATAAGTGTGGAAATCTTTATTCCCGGGGACTGTCTGGGGATGGAATACCCAAATCAGACAGTACCTGAGTGTTCAGGGATACAGGGATAGGGTTTTTATAGCATTTGTAGGGTGTGGGGGGGAAATACTGAGAGCAGGCAGGATACAGAAGCAAAGATCATCTTATCATATGTAAATATGGGGTTCCTATAGACAGAAAGGGTCTTTGTTTGAACGTATTTCCTGAGATGGGGGGAGTCACACATTCATGAGCTTTCCACAGGTTCAAGGAATTTACTATCTTATTGTTCTAGCCACACCTGGGGAAGGGGGAAGCAGTCCTGCAATTAAACAGATACAGAAAGATAATTAGGCTGATGAGGGTGCTTTGTGATTCTTCAAACAATTTTATGGTATATCCTGGATCCCCAGGTCAAGTACTTGAGTCTTATTATTTTTAGACCCAAAGGCACCTGGCCAAATTTGTATTTCTAAGGAATTCCTCAGGGCCCAGAAGGATGTCAGGGACCCCTTTCTATACAGGAATTTCACAAACATTGATATTGTACTTCACTAGTAAGGAAAATAGTAAGGAAAATTTCTTCTTTCTCTTTTATTCTCTCCCTGAGAAAAAATAATTACCTTTAAAGGAAAACTAATTATATTTTCATTACTGATTTTAATGATTACACTATTCATATTTTGGGAATCTTTTTCTAGGTAACTATGAAACATGATTTTTAGTCATTTCTTTTATTATTTTTAAATCATGAATTATAAAGTTGATTTAGTCATAGAAACATAATCTAGATCTCAAAGGGACCTCAGAGTCCATTTGAAGATATTAATTTCTTGATGCTTACCCTATTTAGAAAGGTGGTGTCAGTGGTGATGGGAGTGTTGGGGGTGCTGGGGATAAGGAGAGAGGTGCTGGTGCTGGTAACAGTGATGCTATTTCTTCTCTGAAGGCTCCAACTCAGGTAAGTTTCTCTCTATTCCCACTTTGGTTCCTCCAGGTGAAATTTTACTACTTGCAGGTCTGCCCAGAACCTACCCTGGGAAGAAATTTCTAACTCACTTAAGCTTTTAAAAGTTCTCCTAGACAGCCCCTATGGGCTCTGGGAGTTTAGGGAACTGGTATTGAACTGTTTTGGGGAGAAAGGCATAAAGAAAACCATTATCTGGATTAATGGCTAATTAGTTTCACAATCATTATTGCATGAAGTATAATCTAGGCCTATAACAAAGCTGTCCTGGAGACCTGATGTGTGTGACCACAAGGATGAGTGACTAAATAATGTTTTCTTCCCAATTAGAATGTTTAAGATTCTGAATATCACCCAGGAAGAGCAGCAAATATCTTGATATAAAATACAATTCTTTCTTTCTTCTTTGAATTTACTACCTATCCGACAAGATTGTAGTGCAAAAAGTACTTTGTAAACATAAAAACCCTCAACAGATGTCAACTGTCATTGTTTCTGTCAATTGACCTTGAGCAAGACAACAGGAGAGTCGACACAGTCTTTTATAAAATATTCCCTGCAGAGAACATTGCTAAGGACAAAAATCTCACTCTCTGGAGATGGGCAAAAGAAGCAGTGCCCTATCTAGACAGACTCAGAGGCCATGTTAAAAGCCATTTCTACAGGAAGGTACTAAGACATAAGGCAGGCTTTCAGGTTTTGTCAGTCCAGTTGAAAAAAAAAATGTTCTTAGGAATACTGAAAGATAAATGTTGATGAGTAGGTTATTTATAGGTGATGAATCTCTCCTATATGTGGAATAAACCTCTAGGATAACTTCAGAATGGGGCTATAAGGAAGCATTAGAAATGGGTGATTCATCCATAAATTCACTTAATATTATGATTGCCTTTAAATGAGCCATTCCAATGGTATCTGCGGTCCTTCTGTGTCTAAGGAAAAGAATTAGCTTAGTCAGAGGGCATCATAGCCTCAAAAGAGCTTAGACCTATTTCACTCCTTTTATTTTATTGGTGAGAAGAAAAAAGGAAAATCTCCAAAACTTGGAATAAGTGACTTGCCCAGAATCACTTATCTAAGGGAAAACTTGAACTCAGGTCCTCCTGAATCCAGGACTGGTGTTCCAGTCACTGTACCACTTAACTGCCCCTAGAAAAGCAACTTTTAAAAAATAAATGTTGGTAGGGCAGCTAGGTGGCACAGTGGATAGAGCACTGGCCCTGGAGTCAGGAGTACCTGAGTTCAGGTCTGGCCTTAGACACTTAGTAATTGCCTAGCTGTGTGACCTTGGGCAGGCCACTTGGCCATATTGCCTTGAAAAAATTAAAAAACTAACTAACTAACTAACTAACTAACTAACTAACTAAATAAATAAATAAATAAATAAATGTTCGTGCTGGGATGAGAATGATCATAGATTTAGAGCTAGAAGGGGGTTTAGAAGCATCTATTTAACCCCCTCGTCTTGGAGATGAGAAAACTGAGACCCAGAGATGAAAAACAGTTTGTGAAAGGTCACATAGTCAGTCAGTGGCAGAATCAGGATTTTAACCTAAGACCTCTGACTCTCAAACCTCAAAATCCTTTCCATTCTCCCAAGCAACTCCTATCCACTGAAACCAGGTTATATGGTTGAGAGGACAGTCAATACTCTGTAAAATAGTTATAAAATGTCCACAAATTGGCCTTTTTTAAAGGATTGGATAAGGAAGATTAATCATATTTTACTTCTTGCTTGTTTGCATATTTTTAAATTTTCTTCTTTCTCTTTTATTCTCTCCCTGGAAAAAATAATTACCTTTAAACGAAAACTAATTCTGTTCTCATTACTAATTTTAATGATTAAACTATTCATATTTTGGGAATCTTTTTCTAGGTAACTATGAAACATTAATTAACCTAGTCATAATTTAACTGTGGTAGCTGATTCAATCAGGTAAACTTCTATTTCACCTTATTTTTTTAATGACAGTTACACACTCCAGATGAAGGAGGGATTCCTCTCTGTCATATTACATCCCTACCTTTGTCTCCATTTTGAACAGAATGCCAAGTGACTATGATATTCTGATATCCTATGGGTGCTAAAGACAACTTCTAAAGATTCAGAGACTTAAGGGAAACAAAGACTCTTCACTTCTCCCTGTCTCCACCTTTCTCTAAATTTTTTTCAGTATAATGAGAAAATGCTTTTTAATGAAGTGCCTTCTTCTCTTTGAAACATATGCCCAAGGTCAATATTTCTTTCAAAAGCCAGTCCCATAATATTAATGTTTTGTTCAAGCAAGAAAAGGAGCACCCTGGATCTGGAGTTAGGCAGGAAAGTCCTGGTTTGAATCTCACCTCTGCCACTACTGACCATTTGACTTTAAGCAAATCCCTTCACCACTCCCTTCCTGTGTTTTTTTATTCATAAATTGAAGGAAATAATAACTGTCATAACTCATAGGATACAAAATGTTAGATAACTATCAATTCCTAATATTACAATTATTCCCAGGCTTAGAGTATCTCTTCTCTACAATCCATTCTCTATATACCCAAGCTTTCAAAACCATGGTTCCCTGGCCACATGAGACACCCAATGCTCCTGAGTGTGGCAGAAACCAGATTAAAATGTTCCTTTTCGGTTTTCATGTAGTAATGTATTAAAAAAGAAATAAATAAATGTATGTTATTTTCTAAGTCAATAAGTAGCCCACAGGGCTCCTTATGTAAAAGAGTCTATACGTTCCTATTTCTATTTGAGTTTGACACCACTGCTCTACAAAGCTGTCAAATTCCTCTATCTAGGTCTGACCATATGTTTCCATAAACTCAGAATGTTTCAGTCAACTTCTGTTGTTTCCATGATAAATTCCTTGGTTTAGAATATAAAGTCCTCTGCAATCGGCTCCAATCTAGCTTTGAAGTTTTATTTTACTTTATTCTCTTCCACACTTTTTTCATCCCAGACAAATTGGATTGCTATCTCCTGCCTCTATGTTTTTAGAGAAATTATCCTCCCATTCCAGGAATGCTCTCCCTCTTCATTTCTTCTTTCAGATTCCTTTATTTTCTTTCAAGACAACATGGAGACTGCTTCAACTAGTCTCTACCTTCTCAAATATTCCTGGAGACTCCAACTTCTCTCTCTGGTCTCCTTCACTCACCATTTTGTATTGTACTTTCTTTGTTTTAGAACCCCCAGCACCTAAAACAATGCCTTAAATGTTGTAAGAGCTTAATAAGTGCTGGTTGAATTGAATCATATAGATTATGACATTCCATGAGAATTTATTATGGATATTGTACATTTGGGTAGCATTCTAAATGTCCATCTCCTTCATGATATTGAACAACTCTTTGACTTGTATATCAAGAAATGATAGGAAGTCTAACAAACAATTGTCTCCTTTCCCCCTAGCTTAAGTGGAAAAACTCTAATAATGCCATAGGACTAGGAGATTGTATTCAACACTTTGTGACCCCATTTGAGGTTTTCTTAGCAGAGAAACAGGAGTGATTTGCCATTTCCTTCTATGGTTCATTTTACAGGTGAGGAAACTGAGGCAAACAGGGTTAAGTGACTTGCCCAAGGTTATCCAGCTAGTAAGTGTATGAAGTCAGATTTGAAGTCAGAAAGATGCAACTCCTTAACTCCAGGCTGGACATTCTAACTTCTGTGCCACCTAACTGCTGGAAGGTAGTTTGACTAATATCAAGTCCATCCTTCTCATTTTTTAGATAAGGAAATATAGACACTAAGAGGTGAAGAGACTTGTACAAGGTCACGCAGGTAAGGAGTCCCAGAGCCAAGATTCAAATGCATGTCTTTTTACTGGAGTCCCTATGGTCTTCTCAATATATCATAACTATTTCTCTTCAATGAAGTTCTTTCCAAATTAGGAATTCAATGTTTTCCATTCTTTTGAAGTTCAGATCAGTCTCTATTATGAATATATCCCTCCTGTAACTGCCTTTGCTTCTAGCTCATTAATTTAACATGCTAAAATCAGGGAGGACAGTAAGATATATGTGTATTTTGGTAACTGAAGAGAGAATGAACACAAGATACATCATTAATTGCTAAAGAGACTGCAAAAGGCAGTGGCCCTCAGGAAGCAGCAAAGAGGTTTGGTGAGCATGTAGACTCTAAGATAAAGGAATTCTTGTCTCACTTAAAGCTAAAGTAAAGGGATTCTTGTCTCACTTAAAGCTAAAGTTCCATGTAACTGCTGAGAAGATAATCAAGACAAGAAATGATAGGGAGTCCTTCAAAGAATGGTTGGACTTCATTCATGAAAAAGTGCAATGACAGTCACTTCTGAGAGTTATCTATGTTCAGTGCAACACTCTCATCAGTGTTGTATCTAAACATTAAAAACAGATACATTATTAGTAAGATACATTATTAGAGTCTTAACCTCACAAATGTCTTGCATCTACCATTAGATATATACTTGGCAGAGATTCTGGAGAAGGGAGTTCTCTTCAGAAATTATTTGCACAAACTGCTGCTGAGATCCCTTCAAATGCTAAAAGTGACTTGATTCTGTGACCTAATATACATTCAACCACGCTACCAGTTATCTTTTGTTTCACTCCCTTTAATTTCTGTTTGTACCCAGGAGCTGCACTGATGATCCACAGAAGAAGTCCAACTGTCAGACTAGGTTTACTCTGAGTAAGAACAAAGCTTCTGCCTTTGAGATAAAAACATCAGCATAATTCCATTGGTGAGGTCAGCAAGCAAGAGCCAAAGGAAGACTAGAAATGAGAGAAAGTATGACTCACTATAAGGTAAAGCGCATGATCAAGGCTGTTGCATACAAACCCAAAGCCCAGAGAGGATCGGGCATAGACTATTTGAATATATTTACACACTGCCTCTTGTCCTCTCTGTTTTATTAGTGAAATTAGTTTAATTAATTAGTGAAATTAGTGGAAATTAGTTTTCAGTAACACTGAATACTCTTGAATGAATGTCCTCATCCTAGTTGTGAGAAGACAGAAAAAAAGAAGGGGAGTGGGAGATGTGTAGCTTTAATTTGCATTAACTAAACCACAGGATGCCAACCTCATTTTTTTTTGAAAGCTACAAAGTTTTACCATAATGAAGAAGGACACAAGGGGGCAGCAAAAGGCTGCTGTCTATTGTGGGAGAGAGAGCCCAGCTCAAATTTCTCTAATTGGTTTCATAGGCTCTTAGAATAAAAACTGCCATTTATATAGCAATTGAAGTCTGTGAAGTTCTTTATGTACATTATGCCATTTGATCCTCAAAACTGCCCTGTGAAGATGGTACTCTATGTATTTCTACTGCCCATTTTATAGATATTTTACAAGCATTTTACAGACAAGGTAACTGAGACTTTAAATGCTTTACCCAAGGGTCACAGAACTAGGACATATCAGAGACAGAGACTCACAGAGCTCCACTTTCTCCAAAAGACCTTTCCTTCCCTGCCCAAGCTAGCTCCTTCCCTATAGAATGATTTCTCTTTCACACTGTATATACACTATATACATCTGTTTACTCCTCTATTAGAATGTGAGCTCTCTGAGGGCAAGGATCATGCTTTGATTTGTTTTTACAAGTTTGTATTTCCAAATCTTAGTATAGTGTTCAATCCATTGTAGGAGCTTAATAAATGTTTACCAATGAAGATGAATTGGGACAGATTTTTTTTTGGAGGCCATTTAATCCACCCATATCCAACTCAAAAATTTCCTACTATAAGACTGCTGACTAAATATCTAAGATTTTAGAAAGAAAGAAATAACAATTTCAAGAAACAGCCTTCATTCCTCTTTTGTATAACTCTAATCATTAGGAAGTTTTTCTTTTCATCAAATTGAGATCTGCCTACAAATTACTGCACACCCTTCCTCCTTCTGTCTGGAAGCAGGTAAACCAAGTCTAAGTTTCTCTTCCACTTGACAGTCCTTCATAAGCTTGAAACATAGTCAATGTGTCCACCCTAGTCTTCTCTTTATTATGTTAAATACCACCCTATCATCTCCCCTACTACCCAACACGTACCCCTACATCCCCCTACCCTCCATCCTTATTCCTTCAGCCTGATCATCCAATAACCCCACCTTGAGATCCTTCACTGTCCTGGTCACTCTTCTCTGGACCATCCTTAGATTTACATCTTTCCTAAATGAGGCATAAGAACTGAGGTGCAGATAAGATTTCACTGTAACCAATTGCAGCAGACCTTTCATCTCCTCCTTTTATCTGAACACAACATAGTCTAACATTGCATTCAGATTTTTGGTTGCCATATTATACCCTTGGTGAGTTCACAATGCATTAAAATTCTCCAAATCAACTTCAGACAAACTGATTTCAAGCCCTTCCTCTTATATTTTGTACTTGTGCATTTGGATATTTAAACCCAAGTGGGACACTATACATTTATCCTTATTAAAATGAATCTTGTTAGAGTCCAACATAATAGAAGGAAGATCATTTTTATTCCTTAGCCTATATTACATGGAAAAAGGACTGGTTTTAGTATCAAGATTCAAATCCCATTTCTGCTTCCTTACTACCTTTGTGATTTGGGAAAATGAAGTGTATAGATTCTTTGGACCCTAGAATCTTCATTTATAAAATGAAGGTGTTGGTTTGGATAACCAGAGTTCCCTTCTAGTTATAACTATCTATGATTCTATCTCTCTCATTTTCTGTCTACTGAAAATTGGGTAAGAATACTATGCCCTTAAGTAAGTAATTGATAAAAAGTTGAGTCAACAAGATATTAATAAAAAATCAAATCAACAAGAATTCCTTGAGCACTTATAGCATGCCAAACTATAACCAGGAAGCTCAAAAAGCAGTGCCTGACCTCAAGGACCTCCCAAGTCTAATGGGGGAGACAACTGATGTACCAAGGGGCTATCTATATATCTATAGGATAAATATAGAATAATCATAAAGGCAATCAAGGAGGAAGTGGAAAAGTCTTGTTACAGAAAACGAGACTTCAGTTGAAACCAGAAAGAAGCTAGGAGATGGAGATGAAGAGAAAGAGCATTCCAATCATGGGGGGAAACCAGAGAGAATTCCTGGTGGTAGGAAATGTTTGCCTTTCCAGAGAAACAGCAAGGAAGTCAGTATTACTTAATTGTAGAGTGTGTAGAGGGGAGTAAGTTCTAAGAAGACTGGAAAGTTAAACAGAAGTAAATTATGAAGCCAAGCATAGGATTTTATATTTAATTCCAGAAGCAATCCTATAAATCATTTTTTTTCTAGTTGGGTTTGACTCTTCATGATGCCGCTAGGATTTGTCTTGGCAGAGATACTAGAATGGCTTTTCCATTTCCTTCTCTCATTCATTTACAGAAAAGGAAACTAATGCTAACAGAGTTTAGTGACTTGCCCAGGGTCACAGAGCTAGTAAGAGCTAAAGGTCTCATTTGAACTCAAGTCTTCCTAACTTTAAGGTAAGAACTCTATCCACCGTGCATTCCAGAAGCATTCCAGAAATAATAGGAAACCACTAGAGTTTATTGAATAGGGGGATGATGGTTAGATGTGGACTTTAAGATCACTTTAGTAGCTGAATGGAGGATGGATTGAAGTGAGAAGAGACTTGAGGCAAGGAGAGTAAGCAGAGGCTGTTGTAATAGTATAAGCATGAAATTATGAGGGCCTGGACCAGGGTGCTTACAGTGTTAAAAGGAGAAAAGGAAGTAAAGAGGAAGAGAGAACTCTGTTGCCCTTCTTTCCTTAAAAATTTCTAGGACACTCTGGATCTCTCCTTAACCCCATCATACTATTTGCATTATATTTATTTCTTTACATATTATATTCCATTATTACTAACCCTTAGGTCCTCAGGACCAAAAGAAAGGCCTGACATATTGCAAGAACTAAATAAAGTTGGTTGAACTAATGTTGACAGAAATGCCTTTTTTTACTTTCCAAGGTCTAGTGGGAAGATAGCCAGACTAGGAATCAGAAGACATGAATTTAAATCCTGATTCTGATACTGGTTAGCACAATACCAGCAAACAAAGTAAGATTTCTCTTCCTGAGTTACTGTGAGAAAAGAATTATTGAGTTCAAGTTCCCTGGAATCAGGAGGACTTGAATTCAAATTTGACCTTCAACATTTGACACTTACTAGCTGTGTGATCTTTGGCAAGTCATTTAACTTTGATTGCATATCCAGTCATCCTGATTCATATCTGGTCACTGGATCCAGATGCTCCAGAGGAGAAAGTGAGACTGGTGACTTAGCACAGCCCCTACTCACTCAAATCCAATTCACATGCTTGTCATGGCTTCACCTCCCTGATATCATGGTCTTTTTTGAGAAAAAAAAAAGGACAAACATCATCATTTGTATCCTAGGACCCAGCATAGTGTATGTAGTAGGTGCTTAATAAATGTTTGACTGATAGGTGGAAATGAGCACTATCATTATTTTATTATTCAATCATCAAAGAGCACTTGCATTTTAATAAGGGATAAAGGAGTGAATCACAGAAGCTCAGAACTGAAAGGAACCCCAGGGAACTGGTAGCAGAACACAAATCCCCTCTGCAACATACTCAACTAGTATTAATCCAACCCTTGCTTGAAGAACTCCAGGGAAGGGAAATCTATCTCTGGAGGCTGTTTAGGCAGTCCACATAGTAAGTAATCTGTAATTACTCACAAGTTTTGTCTTGTAGTAAGACTGAATTTACTTATTTGTCACATTCCTATACCGTTCTTAGATCTATGCTCAGACTTTTCTAATCTCTGAAGTCAACCATCATACCCCATCCCTTCATATACCCAAGTCTTCTCCAGGCTAAGTATTCCTTCACCTATTCCTCCAGATCTGGAAGGTCTTGATTATCTCTCATTACATTATTTCAGGATGAGCTAGAGGGACTGGGTAACATGGAGGATAGATGGTCTTCCTTCCTGGATCCTGAAATCATCACAAATAGGTTCTGGTCACAAATAAGTTGATAGGAAACACAACCCAGCAGATTCATACCTTTTTGACAAAGAAATTAGTAGAAGACTTGAAATCTACTATAACTTCTATGTGCATTACTTAATCTTTTCTGAAGAAAGAAATCTCTTGGATTGTAGGGAAAGAGAATTAACCCTTTTATTGCTCCTTATCTGGAAGACTCTACCACTGAGTATAATGACTTACCCCACCTCATCCTGTAAGACCATTTTCTGTAAGGAGCCAAATTAGCAATAAGGAGGATACTGTATCATTCAAATTAATCTAAAAGGCAATGACAAAGGGACATGTTACTTAGGATTGTGGCTTTCTTCACTCAAAAAGAGGAAATCCCCTTAATTAACAATTTCTCCATCCACAAGATGGGCAAAGGAAAGAATTAAACTAAACAAAGACATCTCTGACAAAGACCATCTAGACTATTTGATTTTGGATGACTCATTTCTCTTCTTAAAACCTAAGTTTCCTCACCTATAAAATGAATGGAATGACCGGATGACTTCTAAAGTCACCTCAGACTATTTTATGAGTCCAGGAAGAACTCAGGTCTTTCTGGTATCACTTTTGTGCATTCAACCTGTTTTTAAAAACCATAGTTTGAATTCTGCTTTGGTCAATAAAGCAAATTCAGCAAAAGAAAAAGGATTTTATTTAGTACACCAAGGCAGTTTGCAGTTGGTGAGGCTGACCTCACAATTCAAACTGCTTGATGCATTTCTAGATAAGAGCAAACAACCCCCAAGGGGGAAGCTAGGTAGCTAGGAGAGAGTATTGGACCTGAAGTCAGGAAGATTCATTTCCTTAAGTTCAAATTTGGCCTGAGACATTAACTAGCTATGGGACCCGGGACAAATCACTTAACACCATTTGCCTCCATTTCCTCATTTCTAAAATGAGCTTGAGAAGGGAATGGCAAATCACCCTAGTATCTTTGCCAAAAAGAACACAAATGGGTTCATGAAAAGTCAGATATAGCTGAGTAACAACCAGAAAAACACAATTTTCATATTAGGGCAAAAGTATTTTGATTAATACACATAATTATACAGAGATGAGATTAGTGCCACCTCAGCTCTTCCCTCATTACAATATCATAGGGGTCAAAGCCTAGACAAAGTTTTAAAATGGAGTCACTTTGACTGACTCAGAATAAGTATCTGACTTCACACAAATCTTCTGTGGATTGGCAAAGGCCTTTATGTCTCAGGGACCTCCCTCATCTGTAAAATGGAAATTCTTTTACTTGTCCCTACCTCTTTTATGATCAGATAAAAAAATTCTGAGTTCACAAACATGGATTTGGAATACCATAGGAGCATAGTCTAATCCTAGGGAAACTGCAATTGAGGCTGCCTATAAGATGACATCAGACTGGATCATCAGATAATCAGATCATCAGACATCAGATTTTTTGTTAAGCTAAATCTGTATTCAAATAATTATGCTCTTCTCCAACCAACATTTCTTTACCTTAGTCATAAAAATAAAATAAGAAATTTTGTCAAAGTTTTAATAAATTATATGCATATATGAATATATAGATACAGATATAGATATATAGAGAGGGAGCACTCTCAACATTGATATCTATTAAAATAGATAAACTCTAAAAATCAGGAGTTCCTTATCTTTTTTTCTGTCATGAGACCCTTGGCAGTTTGATGAAACTCTAGAACTCTTCTCAGAATAATTTTTAAATAAATAAAATGTAATCCATAAAAATGACAAAGGAAACAAATTATATTGAAATTATTATTGAAATCTTTTTTTAAAGTTCACAGATACCAGCTTAAGAGCCCCTGATACAGACAAACAACAAGCTAAATTACATCTGTAGTCCTGTGCTTGGAACATAGTAGATAGATGACACAATAAAAGTTTCTTAATTGATTTATCTAATAATACAGAAACCCTGAATAGAAAGGAAATGAGTTTCTCTGACATTGACTCTTTGTGAAAATTTGTTTCTTTTCTTAGATGTTTAGCAACCATGCCATTAATGCTATGACCTAGGATCTCATCAGAAATCAGGTTTATTGGTCTATAGTTTGCTCAAATTTTCAAAGATCTTTGATACTAGCTCAGAAATTGTAACTGCCAGATCTTTCAGTGGGAACTTACCCAAGGCATCTGCATAATTTCTTATTATATTCCTACTTATATGTTCAACTCCCTATTAACCATTTTTGTTCTATCCATTGCCATGGGAAGACAATTCTCTTCAGAGAAGATAGATGCAAAATAGAGGATGTTGAATACTTCCCTTTTCTCTCTCTTGTACATTATTGTCATCTTCTCTATATCAAGCAAAAGCTCTATCCCTCTCTTTGATCTCCTTGGGCATAATATAGAATTTATTTAAAAAAGAAATGCTTTTGACTCCATTTAGTATTCTTTGAGCAAACTATGAGTTTTAATCCATTGGACCATGCTTTTATGCTCAAATTCTAATATTTTGCCTTTATTTCCATTTTCTTTTCAGGTGCCTTTTTACCCTTAGTTAATGAATTCCCTGTGTATCCACATCCATATCTTTAGATAATTCTCCTTTTTCATCCTCTTCAAAATTGTTTCTCTTTATTGAATCTTCTCTATCTTCTCCCTGAACCCTTTAAAATCTTCTGAAATCACAGATTATTACTCTTTCCTGTCAAAAAAACTCCACTTTAAAAATCACAGGCACAGCTGAGACTCAGAAGTATTCAGTAATTATTCCCCAATTGATAAATGGCCAAAGAATATGAATAGGTGGTTTTCATATGAAAAAAGTCAAAGTTATCTATAGTCATATGAAAAATGCTCTACATTACTATTGATTAGGAAAATGCAAATTAAAACAACTCTGAGATACCACTTCTCACCTATCAGATTGGCTAATTTGACAGAAAAAGAAAATGATAAAAATTGGAGATGTAGGAAAATTGGTACTCTAATGTACTGTTCATGGAGTTGTGAACTGATATTGAAGAACATTTGGAGAGCATTTTGAAACTATAGGCCATCAAAAGGGCAATGAAAGAGAAATCAAATTGTGCCTACCCTTTGATCAAGCAATATCACAACTAGGTCTTTATCCCCGCCCCCTCAAAAAAGGGGGGAAAGTACCTACATGTACAAAATTGTTTATAGCACGTTTTACTGTGTTGGCAAAAAAATCAGAAAGACTGCTCATCAAATGGGAAATGATTAAAAAGTTGTGGTATATTAATGTAATGGAAAGCTATTGGAAATAACAAGCAAATGGATTCCAGAAAACCTGGAAAAACTTATGTGAACTGATGAGAAGCAAAAAGAGCAGAATCAGGAGAACATTGTACACAGTAACAGCACTGTGTTTTTCAGCTATGATTGTCCAAGACAATTTCAAAAGACTTATGATAGAAATACTACTCACCTTCAGGGAAAGAACAGATGGAGTCTACATGCAGATTGAAGCAAACTATTTTCATTTTATTTTTTTCAGAATTTTTTCCCTTTTGTTCTGTTTCTTCTTTGAGAACATGACAAAAATGGAAATATGCTTTACATGATTGCACATTACTTACCATCCCATCTTAGGGGTGGAGGTAGGAAGAAAATTTGGAACTCAAAATTTCATTTTAAAAATTAATCTTAGGGAAAGCTAGGTGGTACAATTGATAAAGCACTGATCCTGGAGTCAGGAGTACCTGGGTTCAAAGCCACACAGCTAGGTAATTATTAAGTAGACAAGTCATTTAATCTTGATTGCCATCTCCAGTAGTCCTGATTCATGTCTGGCCACTGGACCCAGATAGCCCTGGAGGAGAAAGTTAGGCTGGTGACTTTCTGCCTTACCTCACTCAAATCCAATTCATGTGCTTGTCATAGGATCACCTCCCTGATGTCATGGTCTTCTTGAGGAATGAAGAACAAACATTATTATTACTATTATTATTATTATTATTATTATTATTATTATTATTTTCTTAACCCCACCAACTTATACTTCAAGTTAAACAATTTCTTTTGTGGAGATTGGAATCTTTATCCTTTTTTTGAGGCAGATCTGGTCCAAGATATGTCAAGATTGAGGTGGCTTCAAATTCTGACATATCCTCTGCTTTTGCTATTGTCAAAACCTCATTCTTCTTTACAAAGCAAAGGCAAAATAAATAAATGAATAATAAAAGTTAAATGGTAAAAGGAAGTAGGAAACATTTATTCAATTATTCCTAAGTAGTTCACAGCCAGTTGAAATGATGACACAAGCGACAAAAAAATTTCTTGAGGAATTTATACATATTTAGAAAGTGACCTCTAGACACTACAATCAGATTTCAATGGAGAATTTACTTTTTCCTTTTTTTAATCTTAATAGTACTTTTTACATATAGAGATAGTTGTCAACATTCATTGTTTTAGATTTTTTCCCCTTCTTTTCTTTTCTTTTTTCTTTTTCTTTTTCTTTTTTTAGGTTTTTGCAAGGCAAATGGGGTTAAGTGGCTTGCCCAAGGCCACACAGCTAGGTAATTATTAAGTGCCTGAGGTTGGATTTGAACTCAGGTACTCCTGACTCCAGGGCCAGTGCTCTATCCACTGTGCCACCTAGCTGGGCTTTAACATTCATTTTTGCAAAATTTTCTCCCTCCTTCTCCCTCCTTCCTTCCCAAGTATGTTATTAATGCACAATCATATTAAATATATTTCCATATGAATCTTGTTGTGAAAGAAAAATCAGAACAAAAGGGAAAAACCATGAGAAAGAAGGAACAAAAAGCAAATTAAAAAGTGAAAATAGCATGCTTTGATCTGCATTCAGACTCCATTATTCTTTCTCTGGATGTGGATGTCATTTTCCATCACACGCCTTTTAGAATTGTCTTTGATCACTGTTCAGTGGAGAATTCATGGCATGATCTTACATTTGTAAATGTTCATTTGAAAACATAGTAGGGGCATCTCCAGTTGCCTTGATGTATATCTGGCCAATGGGTCCACATGGTTCTGTAGGAGAAAGTAAGGCTGATGACTTAGCACAGCACCCTCTCACTCAAATCCAATTCATATGCTTGTCATGGCATCAACTCCTTGATGTCATAATTTTCTTTGATAATGAAGGGCAAACATCATCGGTCAGCATCTGTCAAAGATGGAGTGGAATGCAATTCTTCCTATCTCTATTAAAACTATGAAATAGTATCTCTGAGATAGAAAGATAGATAGATGATAGATAGATAGATAGATAGATAGATAGATAGATAGATAGATAGATAGATGGATGATAGATGGATGTATGAATGATAGCTCTACATAGGTATAGATAACTATGGACATAGATATGGAGAGAGACATAAAGATGGATGGTGTAGAAGGAAGTTATTAGCAAAGTGGTTAGAGCATTATGCTTGGAATCAGGAAAATCTGAATTCAAATTTGACCTCAGAAACTTAACTGTGTGATCCTAGGCAAGTCATTTAACCTCTGTTTGTCCCAATTTCTCCAACTGTAAAATAAGGATAATAATAATACTTCTCAAGGTTTTTTGAGGATCAAATGAGATATTGTGCTTAGCACAGTACCTCTCACAAAGTAAGTGCTATATAAATGTTAGCTATTATTATTAAAGATACAGATATTTTTAAAGATTTAAACTTCAGTATGCTTTTGGAATATTGT
Organism: Macrotis lagotis; assembly: GCF_037893015.1. Lineage (NCBI taxonomy): Eukaryota > Metazoa > Chordata > Mammalia > Peramelemorphia > Peramelidae > Macrotis > Macrotis lagotis. The sequence continues at coordinate 331,811,699 of NC_133658.1, forward strand.
GTGTATAAATAAAACACACATACACATATATATATTTGCAACCACATGTGCAGGCTTATGTTTGTAAGTCCTCCAGGGCTTCATCCTAACATGGAGTTGAATCTGAACTTAAAAGTTCATGTCAATGAAAGGCACATTCTGGCAGATCCTACCAGGCTAAATGGAGCTTCTAGGAATGAATTATGTCTCTTGACTGAATAACTAGATAAGTACAAACAAATTGAGAAAAGAAAATGTAGAATATGTGAAAGGGAATAGAATAAAGTAAAGCTAAACTTGAAGGTTAGAGGTAGATTGTCAATTTTAAAGTGTCAGTCATTTATATTTCATTCAAAAGTCAATGGGGAGTCTTTGACAGGTTTTGGATAGTTTCTCATCAGAGTAATGTAAAATTAGTCAGATAGCCATTGGGCTATTCCTGTATCTCATCCAGTCTACAAGTAAATATACTTAAAGAAAAGTTAATGAATAAATATACATGTTTATATGATAAAATAGCATATTTTAAGAAAAATAATAATAGAATGCATCTAGCTAAGGGTAAATCTTAGCTAAACATAAAAAAACCTATCACCAGAAGACTAGACAACCAGGGTGAAGTTAAGATTGAAGGGTTTTTCTAGCCACAGAAACTCATGAAATCATTCATTTAAAGTTAATGTTTAGCACAATTGAAGGGGCGTACCCATACTCATCAAATCCAGATCTTTTGAAGTTTTATGGAGTGGGTCACTGGAGATGGTGTCCATTGACTGGTAAAGGATTTTGGGGCTCTCTTCATCTGAACCACTGGGAGCCAAGGGGCTGAGACCATGACTGAAAATACTTTATCCGCATTCTAAAGAAGTAAGAAACTGAAATTTCTCAAGAGAGACAAAAACAGGCAAGGGTGTGGAGAGAGGGCACAACAGAGAAAAACAAAAATTTAAGAAGGGAGACAAGAGATGACCAACATACGAAGGTGGGATATTCAATACAGTCATTGCTATTGCTCTTACTGCCATTGCTATAGGTCAGTTGGAGGGAGGACTCTGGAAGAGAACTTTTTTTGCTCCTGTTTGGTGAGAACTTTAAATAGTAAAGGCCCCCATATCCTTATCTTTTACCTCATCCTGGATTTCATTGCTAAACCAGTCCTGTATATTCCATCCTGTAGTTCTTTAAAAGTTTGTTTACTTTCTGTACTTTTTTTTGGCCATGTGTATCTAAAATAGAAACCAGGTTGTAAAAATTGCATTTTTGATGTGTCAGAGATATGTCTAGGTCTTTGGGGGTAAGTAAAATCAACTAAACTAGAAGACACAGAGAAAAACAAGATTTTCCCCCAATATTCTCTGATCACCAACTAGGGACTCCAGACTAGCCGAAGGGACTTTCTTGATAATTAGTATCATAATTCCCTGAAAACAGTATGTATGTGGGGGGGGGGGGTAGGGAAGGAAGACAGAGGAAGGAAGAATCAAATGAAACCATACCTTCCTGAATTCTCTTTGCAAAAGAAAGTGAGTCAGCAGGGTTCAAAGGAAAAGAAATGTGGTAGTCTTTCCCTTCAAAACTCTCTGAGGTAGGAAGCAGTTAGGTGAAATAGTGGATACAGCACCAGCCCTGAAGTCAGCACACACACACACACACACACACACACACACACCTATAACTGGCAGGTTTATGCTCAGCATTAATGAAGGGAGTACCCATATTTATTAAATCACAGATCTTTTAAAGTTTTAAGGAATTGATCCTTTAGTAGTAGAGCTTCTGGATCTTTCCTATATCAATGAAATTACAGGTATAGTTTTTAATACCATGAAAGTAATGAAATATTATTACATCAAAATACATGTCAAATGCAAAAAAATTTAAAGAAATATGAGAGAGAAGAATAGTTAACATTGGAGCCGTTTTATTTTTTTATTTTATTTTTTTTAGGTTTTTGCAAGGCAAATGGGGTTAAGTGGCTTGCCCAAAGCCACACAACTAGGTAATTATTAAGTGTCTGAGGACAGATTTGAACCCAGGTACTCCTGACTCCAGGGCCAGTGCTTTATCCACTGTGCCACCTAGCAGCCCCTGGAGCCATTTTAGAAAGACAAACAATAAGGCATGGTTGGTGGAGCTGTAAATCTATTTTGGAAAGTAATTTGGAACTATACTAAGAAAATATGGAGACTTCCAGGGTGAAGTCAAGATGGCAGCATGAAATTAGCATGCTTCTAGAGCTTTTCCCTTCACAACATTAAATGAAGCCTCTACACAGATATTAAATCTACAGATCCCACCAAAAGAAATCAAAGCAAGTTTTTCAACTATAAACATCATGGAGGATCTTCAGTGAAGGTCTGTCTCTTCATGGGAAAAAGAAGAAGTAAAGTCCAGCTAGGGAGGAGAGCAGGGAAAGTCAGCAGAAGGCTTCTAGCCATGGTGCAGTCCAGGTTCCAGCAGCTAGACAGCAGCACAGGTCCTGGTAGCTAGATAGTAAGCCAGCAGGGAAAAGTCTGAACCCTGGAAATACTGGGGCAAACAACAGAACTGAGCTGGGAATAAACTACTGCAAAGGCAGAGCCTGGACAAAAAGGAGGAAAAAATTTCTGTATAGACAATGCCTGGCCTGGCATAGGCAACATCTTAGTGATAAGACAGGGATCAGACCCCAGTCCCAGTATAAAAAGCTTGGGACTAAACTCCCTATACCACAGGAGCAGAGTTCAAACAATTAAAATAAGCAAAAACCCCTAAAAGAGTGCTAGTCATAGAAAGCCATTATGCAGATAAAGATGATAAAAATGCCATTTCAGAAGAAATAAATAGTCACAAATTACCTACATAGTAAATCTTAAAGGAGTCTATGAATTGGACTCAAATCCAAAACTTCATAGAAGAGCTTAAAAAAGAATTTAAAAACCAAAGACTAGAGGAAGAAGAAATATGGAAAAAAAGGAATGAGAGTCATGCAGGAAAATTATGAAAAATTGACCAAAGAAATCAACTCCTTTAAAAGTAAAAATAACCAACTGGAAAAAGAATATAACTCTTCAAAAAACAAAATCAACCAACTGAGAAAGGAATACAACTCATCTAAAACTCAAATTGACCACCTGGAAAGAGAATGCACTCAGTACAAAGTAAAATTAAGCAACTGGAAAAAAAAAAGTTAACTGAAGAAAATAAAACCCTAAAAATTAGAATTGGACAAAAGGAACTAATGAATCTATGAGAAACCAAAATTCCATCAAACAGAATCAAAAGGTTGAAAAAAATTGAAGAATATAAAAAGTATCTTTTAGGAAAAACAAACGACCTGGAAAGTAGATCCAGAAGAGATAATTTATGAATTAATGATCTTCAAGAGAGTCTAGATCAAAAAAAAAAGAGCCCAGAAAATATATTTCAGAAAATATATTTCAGGAAAAATTTTCAATATACTAAATCAAGAAGACAATATAGTTTCAGAAAAAATACACAGAATACCTCCAGAAAGAGATCCCAGAAAAAAAGTTCCAAGAACTATCATAACCAAATTCCAGAATTCTCAAATAAAGAAGAAAATATTGCTAGCAGCCAAAAAAGAAAGCAATTTAAGTACAAAGAAAGCACAATCAGAATTACATAGGACTTATCAACTTCAACATTAAAGGACCAAAGGGCTTGGAATATGATACTTAGGAAGGCGAAGGACCCTGCAAAATTCAGTATATTTTATCTGGGGGAAAAGATAAACAGTCAATGAAATAGAGGACTTTCAAAACCTCCTAATAAAAAGACCAGAATTGGATAGATAATTTGATCTTCAAATGCAAGATTCAATAGATGCATGAAAAAGTAAATGAAAAGGGGGAGAAAACCAAATATTAGTCAGGAACATTAAATTGTATACAACCCTACAAAGGGAAGATACCACTTGTAGCTCTTGAGAATTGCATTTCCCTTAGAATAATTAGGGTTTAATATAGTTCAAGAGATTGTACTTCAAGGATATGGGTATGGTTGGTTCTTGTCCTTCAATATAAAAGAAGAACAAAATGGCATCACTATGTTTGAGACAAATTACAGTGTTTTCAACTATGGCTGATCAGAACAATACAAGCTCAGAATGTTCTATCATAGGTCAGGCACAAATAATTCAGGTGAACACCTGGGGTATTTACTCTAAACTTATGTATTTCATGTTTCCTATAAGCTACTTTAATTCTCCCTTGCTCATATAACAAAACACTTTCTCTGATGAGGGCAGCCTAGATTAGATGGTCCTGTGCCAGTGTCTCCCATGCCCTACAATCAATTCCAAAGTTCTTGAGAGACCTTCTAGGTGTTCCAGTACTTAGAATACTTAGAGGCTCTATACATAACTCTTATGTTAAACCAGAAGGGACTTTACTAGATATCTAGATATTTGAAGTACAATAGGAGCAGAGCATGGGATATACTTAGAAGGATTGTAATAAAGAGATTAGAAAGTGATATTGTGTCTTGATTCATACTTGATGAGGGTTTTACTACCTTGTTTGGGGAAACTAAAGGGACAGTGGGAGAGAGTATACCTGATTCTTTGTTTGGGAAAGGCTTTGGTTAGAGTACTATAGAGATGGAAGGAGAATGTATACTTAGAGGAACTGGATATGAAGCCATCATGGAGAGATTTTGCTTTGCTTGATACTTTCGCTACAATTGGAGGAAGTATGCTTGTGGGGGAGAGTAGAGTGGGTATAATAAATGATTCATAAAATGATTTGGCTTTGCATGATACTTTGGCTCATGAAGATTGTGTGTCCATGGTGTGTACAGGAAAAACTAGGTAAGGTATAAAGTTATTATAATTTGATAGGATTCATGACTCTTTTTTTACTTTAATTTATTTTCATTAAAGATATTATTTGAATTTTACAATTTTCCCCCAATCTTACTTCCCTTCCCCCACCCCTACCCCCACAGAAAGCAATCTGTCAGTCTTTACTTTGTTTCCATGTTGTACATTGATCCAAATTGAATGTGATGAGAGATAAATCATATCCTTAAGGAAGAGACAAGAAGTCTAAGAGGTCACAAGATCAGACAAAAAGATATCTGGATTTTTTTCTAAATTAAAGGGAACAGTCCTTGAACTTTGTTCAAATTCCATGGCTCTTTGTCTGGATACAGATGGTACTCTTCTTTGCAGACAGCCCAAAATTGTTCCTGATTGTTGCATTGATGGAATGAGCAAGTCCTTCAAGGTTGAACATCACCCCCATGTTGCTGTTAGGGTGTACAGTGTTTTTCTGGTTCTGCTCATCTCACTCAGCATCAGTTCATGCAAATCCCTCCAGGCTTCCCTGAAATCCCATCCCTTCTGGTTTCTAATAGAACAATAGTGTTCCATGACATACATATACCACAGTTTGCTAAGCCATTCCCCAATTGAAAGACATTTACTTGATTTCCAATTCTTTGCCACCACAAACAGGGCTGCTATAAATGTTTTTGTACAAGTGATGTTTTTACCCTTTTTCATCATCTCTTCAGGGTATAGACCCAGTAGTGATATTGTTGGGTCAAAGGGTTTGCACATTTTTGTTGCCCTTTGGGCGTAGTTCCAAATAGCTCTCCAGAAAGGTTGGATGAGTTCACAGCTCCACCAACAGTGTAATAGTGTCCCAGATTTCCCACAACCCTTCCAACAATGATCATTATCCTTTCTGGTCATATTGGCCAATCTGAGAGGTGTGAGGTGTTACTTCAAAGAAGCTTTAATTTGCATTTCTCTAATAATTAATGATTTAGAGCATTTTTTCATATGGCTATGGATTGCTTTGAACTCCTCATCTGTAAATTGCCTTTGCATATCCTTTGACTATTTGTCAATTGGGGAATGGCTTTTTGTTTTAAAAATATGACTCAGTTCTCTGTATATTTTAGAAATGAGTCCTTTATCAGAAACACTAGCTGTGAAAATTGCTTCCTATCTTTCTACATTTCTTCTAATCTTGGTTGCATTGGTTTTATTTGTGCAAAACTTTTTGATTTAATGTAATTGAAGTCATGTAGTTGTTTTTTGGTGATGTTTTCCAACTCTTCCTTAGTCATAAACTGCTCCCCTTTCCATAGATCTGACAGGTACACTACTCCTTGATCTTCTAATTTGCTTATAGTACTGTTTTTTTATGTCTAAGTCCTGTAATCATTTGGATCTTATCTTGGTAAAGGGTGTTAGGTGTTGGTCTAATCTAAGTTTCTTCCATACTAACTTCTAATTATCCCAGCAGTTTTTATTAAAGAGGGAGTTTTTATCCCAATAGCTGGACTCTTTGGGTTTATCAAACAGCGGATTACTATAATCGTCTCCTGCTTTTGTGCCTAGTCTATTCCACTGGTCCACCACTCTATTTCTTAGCCAATACCAAACAGTTTTGATGACTGATGCTTTATAATATAATTTTAGATCAGGTAGGGTTAAGCAACTTTATTTTGCACTTTTGTTCATTAAGTTCCTGGAAATTCTTGACTTTTTTCCCTATGAATTTGCTTACAATTTTTTCTAACACATTAAAGTAATTTTTTGGAATTTTGATTGGTAAGGCACTAAACAACTAGTTTAGTTTTGGTAGAATTGTCATTTTTATTATATTAGCTCTACCTATCCATGAGCAGTTGATATTTGCCCAGTTATTTAAATCTGATTTAATTTGTGTGAGAAGTGTTTTATAATTGTTTTCAAAAAGTTTCTGAGTCTGTCTTGGCAGATAGACTGCTGGTATTTTATATTGTTTGAGGTTACTTTGAATGGGATTTCTCTTTCTAGCTCTTCCTGCTGTATCTTGCTAGACATATATAAAAAAGTTGAGGATTTATGAGGGTTTATTTTATAACCTGCAACTTTGCTAAAATTGCTAATTGTTTCCAGTAGTTTTTTGGATGATTTCTTGGGATTCTCTAGGTAGACCATCACGTCATCTGCAAAGAGTGAGAGTTTTGTCTCTTCCTTCCCACTTCTAATTTCTTCAATTTCTTTTTCTTCTCTAATTGTTGAAGCTAACATTTCTAATATAATATTGAATAGTAGTGGTGATAATGGGCATCCTTGTTTCACCGCTGATCTTATTGGGAATGCCTCTAGCCTCTCCCCATTGAATATAATGCTTGTTGATGGTTTCAGATAGATACTGCTAATTATTCTAAGGAACAGTACATTTATTCCTACACTCTCTAGTGTTTTTAGTAGGAATGGATGCTGTATTTTGTCAAAAGCTTTTTCAGCATCTATTGATATGATCATATAATTTCTGATAGGTTTGTTGTTGATATAATTGAGTATACTAACAATTTTCCTAATATTGAACCAACCCTGCATTCCTGGGATAAATCCTACTTGATCATAATGTATTATCCTAGTGATAACTTGTAATCATTTTGCTAAAATTTTATTTAAGATTTTTGCATCTATATCCATCAGGGAGATAGGTCTATAATTTTCTTTCTCTGTTTTAACTCTTCCTGGTTTAGGTAACAGCACCATACTGGTTTCATAGAAAGAGTTAGGCAGAGTTCCATCTTTCCCTATTTTTCCAAAGAGTTTTTATAGAATTGAAACCAATTGTTCCTTAAATGTTTGGTAGAATTCACTTGTGAATCCATCAGGCCCTGGAGATTTTTTCTTAGGGAATTCAATAATGGCTTGTTGAATTTCTTTTTTCTGAGATAGGGTTGATTAGGTATTTAATCTCTTCATTTAACCTGGGCAACTTATGTTTTTGTAAACATTCATCCATTTCACTTAGATTATCAAATTTATTGGGATAGAGTTGGGCAAAATAATTTCAAATTATTACTTTAATTTCCTCCTCACTGGTGGTGAGTTCACCTTTTTCATTTATGATACTAGCAATTTGGTTTTCTTCTTTCTTTTTTTTAATCAAATTGACCAGAGGTTTATCAATCTTATTGGGGTTTTTTCATAATACCAACTTTTGATTTTATTTATTAATTTAATAGGTTTTTTTGCTTTTGATTTTATTGATTTCTCCTTTAATTTTTAGAATTGCTAATTTGGTATTTAATTGGGGATTTTTGATTTGTTCTTTCTCTAATTTTTTTAGTTGCCTGTTTAGTTCATTGATTTCCTCTTTCTCCAATTTATTCATGTAAGCATTTAAAGCCATAATATATCACCTGAGAGTTGCTTTGAATGAATCCCATAGGTTTTGGTATGTTGTTTCATTATTGTTATCATTTAGGATAAAATGGTTAATTCTTTCTATAATTTGTTTTTTGGTCCACTCATTTTTTAAAATGAGGTTATTCAGTTTCCAATTTGTTCTGGGTCTATATCTCCTTGGCCCAATATTACATATGACTTTTATTGCATTGTGATCTGAGAAAGATGTATTCACTATTTCTGCCTTTCTGCAGTTGATTATTAGGTTTTTGTTGTTGTTGTTGTTTTGTTTTTAGATTTTTGCAAGGCAAACAGGGTTAAGTGGCTTGCCCAAGGCCACACAGTTAGGTAATTATTAAGTGTCTGAGACCAGATTTGAACCCAGGTACTCCTGACTCCAGGGCTGGTGCTTTATCCACTATGCCACCTAGCCGCCCCGATCATTAGATTTTTATGTCTTAGTACATGGTCAGTTTTTGTATAAGTTCCATGTACTGCAGAGAAAAAGGTATATTCCTTTCTATCCCCATTCAGTTTCCTCCATAAGTCTACCATATCTAGTTTTTCTAACAATCTATTTACCTCCTTAACTTATTTCTTGTTTATTTTATGATTCAGTTTATCTAGATCTGAGAGTGGGAGGTTGCGGTCTCCCACTAGTGGAGTTTTGCTGTCCATGTCTTCCTGTAGTTCTTTTCCTCTAAGAATTTGGATGCTATCCTATTGGGTGTATAGATATTCAATATTGAAATAACTTTGTTGTCTATGGTACCTTTTAGGAGGATAAAGTTTCCTTCCTTATCTCTTTTAACCCTATCTAGTTTTGCTGCTGCTTTTCTGAGATTAGGATTGCTACTTCTGCTTTTTTTTTTACTTCAGCTGAAACAAAATATATTTTGCTCCAACCTTTTACCTTTACTCTATATGTATCTCTCTGCTTCAAATGAGTTTCTTGTAAGCAGCATATTGTAGAATTCTGGTTTTTAATCCACTCTGCTATTTGCTTACCTTTTAAGGGAGAGTTCATCCCATTCACATTCAAAGTTATGATTACTAATTATTGCCCTCCATGCTATCTTCCCTCTGTTTGTATCTCCCCCATCCATATTCCCCAGTATTTTGTTTCTGAATACCACCTCCCTTCAGTGTGTTTGCCCCCCTATATCACCTCCTCCCCTTTCTTTCCCCTTTCCCTTTTTCCCTTTTCCCTTCCCTTCCTTTTGTTAGTTCCCCTTTTTTTCCCCACTCCCCTTCCCTTTCTCTTTCCCCCCTCCCCTTTTCCCCTTTTAATACTTGAAAGGTTACATGTTTTGTAAGTTAACTAAGTATGTGTAGGTTGACTTTAAGCCAAGTCTGATGAGAAGAAGATTCAGGTGTTTCTCATCGCCTCCCTTCTTCCCCTCTATTACCATTGGTATTTTGTACCTCTTAGTGTAATGAGATTTATCCCTTTCAATCCCCTCCCTCCTCCCATTTCTTTCCTGTCCCCCTTTTTAAGGAGGTAGTGTTTTTTAGAACATTCTATCTGAGTCACAGAAAATTCTGAGTATCTGTCACTTCTAGCTAAGTACATTCTATCTAATAGAGTTAAAATTCTTGCGAGTTATTAGAGTCTTTCTCCCAAGTGGGGTTAAAGCCAGTTACATCCCATTAGATAGCAGTCTCATGGATAGATCATGAATGTCCATCATTTCTGGCTAGGTATATTCTCTCTGTTAGAGTTGCAATTCTCAAGATTTATGAGAATCTTTTTCCCCATGCTGGGATATAGCCAGTTTCAACTTATTGGATAGCAGTTTTTTTTCCCTTTTATCACCCCCCCCCCTTTTTTTACCTTTTCATGTGACTCGTGAACCTCCTGTTTGATGTCCAAAATTTCTATTTAGCTCTGGTGTTTTCATCAGGAATTTTTGGAATTCTTCCATTTTGTTAAATGTTCATCTTTTTCCCCTGAAAGAGAAGACTCAGCTTTGCGGGATAGTAGATTCTTGGCTGCATTCCAAGCTCCCTTGCTCTTTGAAATATCTCATTCCAGGCCCTTCCATCCTTTAATGTTGATGCAGCCAGGTCCTGCATAATCCTTACTGAAGGCTCCTTGATATTTAAATTGCTTCTTTCTGGCTGCTTGCAGGATTTTCTCTTTTATCTGATAGTTGGTGTTTTCATTTTAGGATCTTTTCCTGGAGGGGATCGATGTATTCTTTCAATAGCTACTTTGCCCTCTGGTTCCATGATATCAAGACAATTTTCCATCACTACATCCTGTAATATTTAGTCCAGGCTTTTCTTTTTCTCTTCAATGTTTTCAGGAAGTCTAATAATTCTCAGGTTGCCCCTCCTCAATCTACTCTTGAGGTCAGTGGTTTTGTTGATGAGGTATTTTACATTTTCTTCTATTTTTTTGATTTTGTTTAACTGGCTCTTGCTGTCTCATGGAGTCATTAGTTTCTGCAGACTCCATTCATTTTTTTTTAGGGAGGAGTTTTTCTTCACTAACCTTTTGCAACTCCTTTTGCAATTGGTCAATTCTACTTTTGAAAGAGCTTTCCATTTGACCAGTTGAGGTTTTGAGAGAATTATTTTCTTTTTGCATTTTCCCAATTGAGGATCTGAGAGAATCAGTCTCATTTTGTATTTGTCCAATTGATGATGTGAGAGATTTATTTTCATTTTGTATTTGTCAGATTGATGATGTGAGAGATTTATTCTCATTTTGTAATTGTCCAATTGATGATCTGAGAGATTTATTCTCCTTTTGTATTTGTCCAATTGTATTGTCTAAGGATTTGTTTTCTTGTTGCAAGGTATTAATTGTCTCTCCCATATTTTCCAGCTGATTTTTAAATTCCTTCCTTATTTCTTCAAGGAAGTCTTTCTGTGCTGAAGACCAGATTGTATTCTCCTCAGAGGTTCTAGGTCTCTCTGAATTACGGTCTTTTCCTTCCAAGAATTTTTCTGTGGCTCCACCTTTCCGCTGACTCATCTTCATTTTGCTAAGACCTTGAGTTGGGGAGGGGCTGGTTCAAAGGGGCTTGGTATCACTAAAGGCTTTACTCACTGAGTGCAATTTCTCTGGCTGGGCAGTAGTAGGTGCTGGTTGCTTTCTCTGGAGTGTCTGTGACTTTGATTGAGGCCTTCTCCCTTAGCTTGAAGGGAGGAGTTGGAGCTATTGAATTCTCTTGCCTTCAATCAATGGTGCTCTTTACCCTAGCCTGAGGTCATTCCTCTCTCTATTGTCAGCTGGGCTGGTTCTTCTACTCACACACCTGTGCCTGAGACAGAAATAGTCTGCAATTGTTTGTTCCTGGAAGAGGCCTCAGCCGTAATGGAGGCATGGACTCAGAGTTCCTCAGACCAGAGGAGCCCAGGGGTGGTGTCTGCAGCTCTCCTGCACCAGAACTCTCCCCCCAGCCCTGTCAGCAAGCTCCAGAAGGACAGCACAAACACCAGTGCCTCTGCTCCCTAGTTGACTCAAGCCCCCGCCGTCTAGCCCCACCACTGATCCAGCAGGTCAGGCGCTTGGGCCCTCAGACCCCCTGGCTCCAATTCAGCCACTAATCTGGCTGATCCGGGGCTGATCCACCCTCTGCACCCAGAATCACCTGCCTGAATTCATCCAATGCAGCTGCAGGAGACAAATCCTGAGGTAGATGTTCTTTCTCCTGGCTTTACCTTTCTGGGTTTTGTGGGTCGGATTTCTGTAAAGAGGTTTGCTTCATATGATAGATGGGAAAAAAAATCAGGAGATTTTAGAGCTGTGCTTGTCTTCTCTCCGCCATCTTGGCAGGAAGTCCAATTCATGACTCTTGAGAAATATATTTCTTTTTTTTTTGCTTTTAATTTAATATTTATTTATTCTAATTTTGTACAAATAATGTTTTTTATACTTTAAAAAAATATTCTTGTCTAAGAGTAAACAAAATACCCCCACCCCAAAAAAATATAGACTTGTTTGATCAATAAAGTAGAGAGAAAAAAATTAAAATTAAAATTAAAAAAAATTAATAGTAATAACTGTAGGTATGGCCAGGTGGTGCAGTGTTCAGAGCACCAGCCCTGGAGCCAGGAGCACCCAAGCTCAAATCCGGCCCCAACCCACTGACCTGGAAAAACCAAAAAAAAATAAAATAAAATAAAATAAGACCCAAGATAAAATAAAATAGTAATAATAGTAGGGGCAGTCGGGTGGAGGACAGAGCATTGGCCCTTGAGCCAGGAGCACTGGAGTCCAAATCCAGCCTCAGACACCCAACGATCACCCTGCTGTGCAGCCCCAGGCAGGCCACCCAGCCCCATTTGCCCTGAACCCCGTCAAAAAATAATAATAATAATAAATGTGCTTCAGTCTGTGTTCCAACATCACTGGCTCTGTTGAGGGTGGATCACATTCTTTATGGTAAGAACAACCTTTAAAAATAGTACTTCTATCAGATTAAAGGAAAACATTGTGACAAAGAGGATGTAAGTACAAGACAGAGTTAAAATAATAAAAACATAAAAAGAAGGCCTATACTAGGAAAAAATTGGGCATTAGTGGATGCATCTTTGTAAAAGGCACCATAGGCAATGAAATTTTAAATATATATCTACTTAGTGTTATAGTATTCAAATTCTTAGAGGTAAAGCTGAATGAATTACAAGAAGACATAAACAGCAAAACTTTAATAATATGGGACCTTTACCTACCTCACTCAATATTAGATCAATCGAACTACAAAATAAAGAAGGAAGTTAGAAGGTGAATAAAGTCTTAGAAAACTTGGATATGATAGACCTCTGGAGAAAACTGAATGGGAATAGAAAAAGAATGTAGCTTTTTCTCTGCAGTACATGGCATCTATACCAAAATTGACCATATACTAGGGTATAAAAACCTTACAATCAAATACAAAAAGGAAAAAATAATAGATGTACACTTTTCAGACTGTGATGCAATAAAAATTACGTGGAAAGATAAACCAAAAATTAATTGGAGACTAAATTACTTAATTTTTTTAAAAAAAGAGTAGATCTAAGGACTAATCATTTCAACCAAAAAATAACAATGAGATATCAGAACCAAAATTTATGGGTTGCAGTCAAAGCAGTTTTTAGGGGAAATTTTATATCTCTGAATGCTTATATAAATAAAAGAGAAAGAGGAGATCAATGAATTGGAAATGCAATAAAAAAAACTACAAAAAAAAACAAATTAAAAATCCCCAATTAAATAACAAATTAGAAATTCTGAAAATCAAAAGAGAGTTTAATAGAATTAAAAGTAAGAAAACCATTGATCTAATAAATAAAATTAAGAGTTGGTTTTATAAAAAGAATAAAATAGATAAACCTTTGGTTAATTTGATTTTAAACAAGAGAGAAAGAAGAATTCCAAAATCCCATTATCAAAAAGGAAAAGGGTGAATGCACCACCAATGAGGAAGAAATCAAAGAGATAATTTGGAGCTATTTTGACCAACTGTATGCCAATAAATTTTAATAATAAAAACTGTAAAAAATCATAAAATGAATTTAATAATGAGTGAAATGTATGAATTTTACAAAAAATATAAACTACCCAGATTAACAGAAGAGGAAATAAAATACTAAAATAACCCCATTTCATAAAAAGAAATTGAAGAAACCATCAATAAATTCTCTAAGAAAAAAATTTCCAGATCCAGATGAACTTAGAAGTAAATTCTACCAAACATTTAAGGAACAATTAATTCCAATTCTGCATAAATTATTTTTAAAAATAGGAGAGGCACTGGCCCTGGAGTCAGGAGTACCTGGGTTCAAATCTGGTCTCAGACACTTACTAATTACCTAGCTGTATGGCCTTGGGCAAGCCACTTAACCCCATTTGCCTTGCAAAAAAAAATAGGAGAGGAAGGAGTTCTGTCAAATTCCTTTTATGATACCAGTATGGTGCTGAAACCTAACCAGGAAGGCTCAAAACAAACAAAAAAAATTATAGAACCATCTCCCTAATGAACATTGTTGCAAAAATCTTAAATAAAATTTTAGCAAAGAGATTGTAACAAGGTATTACTAGAATAATATACCATGATGAGGTAGAATTTATGCCAGATATGCAAAGATGGTTCAATATTAGAAAAACACTCAATATAATTAAGCTTACCAGTAACAAAACCCACAGAAATCATGATTATCACAATAGATGCTGAAAAAGTCTGACAAAATACAACAATCCATTTCTATTTTTTATAAGAAAGATTTTTATTTATTTTGAGTTTTGCAATTTTTTCCCATTCTTGCTTCTCTCCCCCCACCCCCCACAGAAGGCATTCTGTTAGTCTTTACATTGGTTCCATATTATACATTGATCTCAGCTTAATGTGATGACAGAGAAATCATATCCTGAAGGAAGAAAAATAAAATATGAGATAGTAAAATTACAGAATAACATAACAGGTTTTTTCCCTAATTTGAAGGTAATAGCCTTTGGTCTTTGTTCAAAGTCAATCATTCTTTCTCTGGATACAGATGGTATTCTCCATTGCAGATAGTCCAAAATTGTCCCTGATTGTTGCACTGATGGAATGAGTGAGTCCATCAGGTTTGATCATCACCCCCATGTTGCTGTTAGGGTGTACAGTGTTTTTCTGGTTCTGCTCATCTCGCTCATCATCAGTTCATGCAATCCTTCCAGACTTCCCTGAATTCCCATCCTTCCTGGTTTCTAATAGAACAATACTGTTCCATGATGTACATATACCAAAGTTTATTAAGCCATTCCCCAATTGAAGGACATTCACTTAATTTCCAATTTTTTGCCACCACAAACAGGGCTGCTATAAATATTTTTATACAAGTGATGTTTTTACTCTTCTTTCATAATCTCTTCAGGGTATAGACCCAGTAGTGGTATTTCTGGATCAAAGGGTATGCACATTTTTGTTGCCCTTTGGGTATAATCCCAAATTGCTCTCCAGAAAGGTTGGATGAATTCATAGCACTACCAACAACGTATTAGTGTCCCAGATTTCCCGCATCCCTTCCAACATTGATCATTATCCTTTCTGATCGTATTGGCCAGTCTGAGAGGTGTGAGGTGGTATCTCAGAGATGCTTTAACTTGCATTGCTCTAATAAGTAATGATTTGGAGAAATTTTTTATATGACTATGGATTACTTTGATAATCCACTCCTATTAAAAACACTAGGAAGTATAGGAATAAACGGAGTTTTTCTTAAAATAATAAGCAGTATTTATCTAAAACCATCACCAAATGTTATATATAATGGGGAAAAACTAAGAGCATTTCCATTAAGATCAGGGTAAAACAAGTATGCCCATTATCAACATTACTATTAAATATAGTATTAGAAATGTTAGCTTTAGTAATAAGAGAAAAAAAAGAAATTGAAGGAATTAGCATTGGCATTGAGGAAGCAAAACTTGCATTCTTTGCAGATGATATGATGATATAATTAGAGAACCCAAGAAAATCATTTAAAAAACTACTTGAAACAATTAACAAATTCAACAAAGTAGCAAGATATATAAACCCACATAAATCATCAGCATTTCCCTTTATGAACAACAAAGCCCAAGGGCAAGAGATAGAAAAAAAATCTAAAAAATCTAAAAAGAAAATTTACTTTAAAGTAGCTGAAGACAAAATTCATTAGATAGAAAGAAATTCCTTTAAAGTAAATGCAGACAAAATTCATTTGGAACAACAAAAAGTCAAGAATATTAAGAAAAATGATGAAAAAAATTTAAAGCAAGGTGGTCTAGTTCTACAAGATCTAAAATTACACTATAAAGCAAGTTATCAAAACTGCTGGATACTGTTAAGAAATAGAGTAATAGGCCAGTGGATTAGGACAGGTACAAAAGGAAGAAAAGTAAATGATTATAGTAATCTATTATTTAACAAACCTAAAGACATTAGCTTCTGGGATAAGAACTCACTATTTGACAAAAATTGTTGAGATAACTGGAAAATAATGTGGCAAAAACTAGGCTTAGATCCACATCTCATACCCTATATCACCCCTTGTGACATACAGGATTTAAATAGTAAAGATGATACCATAGACCACTTAATAGATTAAGAAATACTCTAAGGGGCGGCTAGGTGGCGCAGTGGATAAAGCACCGGCCTTGGAGTCAGGAGTACCTGGGTTCAAATCTGGTCTCAGACACTTACTAATTACCTAGCTGTGTGGTCTTGGGCAAGCCACTTAACCCTGTTTGCCTTGCAAAAACCTAAAAAAAAAATACTCTATCTGGAAACAGCTAGGTGGCACAGTGGATAGAGCACTGGCCCTGGAGTCAAGAGGACCTGAGTTCAAATCCAGCCTCAGACACTTAATAATTACCAAGCTGTGTGATTTTGGGCAAGTCACTTAACCCCACTGCCTTGCCCCCCCCCAAAAAAAAAAGAAAAGAAAGGAAGAAAGAAAGAAAAAAGAAATACTATATCTGTCAAATCTAAGAAAAGGAGAGAAATTTATGACCAAACAAGTAATGGAGAACATTATAAATTACAAAATGGATGATTTTGACTATTAAAAAGGTTTTGTACAAATAAAACCAATGCTGCCAAAATTAGAAGGAAAACAGAGAACTGAGAAACAATTTTCACAGCTAGGGGTTCTGATAAAATTTCATTTTTACAACATATGGAGAATTGAATCAAATTTATAAGGTTAGAAGTCATTCTCCCATTGATAAATGGTCAAAAGATATGAAAAGGCAGTTTTCCAGTAAAGAAATTAAAGCTATATATATATAAAATCATATGAAAAATGCTTCAAATCATTACTGATTGAAGAAATTTAAATTAAAATAACTATGAGTATCACCTCATACCTATCAGATTGGCTAAGAAGACAAAAAAGGAAAAATGATCAAATGTTGTGGAGGATTAGGATATCAGTGCCCTGTTGGTGAAGTTGTGAACTAATCCAACCATCTGGAGAGCAAAATGCCCAAAGAGCAATAAAACTGATCATACCCTTTGACTGAGCAATATCAACACTAAGCCTTTACCAGAAGAAATCCTTTTAAAAAAGAGGGAAATTTCATAACAGCTCCTTTTGTAGAGGCAAAGAATTGAAATTGAGGGAATGTCCATCAATTGGGCAACGACTGAACAAGTTATGGAATATGAATGTTATGGAGTACTAGGACAACCCTGGGAGACCTGTTATGGATAACATCATCCACATACAGATGAAGAAAACACAAAACAAAACAGAATCGTAATGGACCTGTGCTCACTTTTAAAAAAATTCTCATATATTTTTCCTTCCTATCCCATGGTTTCCTTTCTTTTCCCTTAGTCCTAATTCCTCACACAGAAAATGTATAAACATTTTAAACACAAATGTACATGCACAATGTTCACTAGACTTCTTGCTGCTAAGGGGATGGGGGTGCAAAGGAAAGGTAGAGGAAAATTATATAACTTATAAATGGGCTTGTAGATGAATATTATAAAACTTTCATAACATGTCACTGGAAAAATAAAATAGAATATCAATAAGAAAAATATATATATATATATATATATATATATATATATCATTTAATCAGAGTTTTAACTGCTAGACATATGCCTCAAGAAGATCAATCATTTTTTGTCTTCATATATATCAAAATATTCATAGCAATACTTTTCACACTAAGACTTTTAACACCCTGCATATATTTATTTATATACCTGTTCTCTATTAGAATGTGTGGCGATTAAATTGTCCCACAGACTGAGGCAGAACTCTGAGTCAATGGCACTTTATTAAAGGGTTTGTGATACCCCTTAATGAAGTGAACCTCAGATCTTCCATATGATCAAAATGCCCTCTCCTTTCAGGGCCCTACTCTTATAGCAGTTGGTATCTTTATACAGAATAATTTCATTGGTTGACATATGTCACATAGACATTCACAGGTTGAACAAGGCAGGAAAGGTCTTTGCTGACTAAGTGGTCATAAGATAGACTCCTTCTTAGGTTTAACAGGAAAAGATGGTACAGACTATACATACTGACTAGAGGTCATAGATGAATGCCCTTCCTTAGGTTCAGAAGGAGTAGATGGCAGACTATACATACTGACTAGAAGTCATAAGATGGCTATACAATGGTCACTTGTTTATATATGATAATGGACAAAAGATAATGGTTCATGTAGTTGTGTCACCTCCACCACACTGGGCTTTGTCACCAAGACAAGGAAAAACAGGAAAGGAGGACCTCTAGCTAACCTCCTATGATTACACAAGTGATCTTCTTAACCTCTGCAGATTTAATATACAGAATTTATAATCTCTACTCCTTTATAATCATATCAAATTGATTGATATTGTTTAGAATTCTCACTCATTATGTCAACTTTCTCAAGGGAAGAGACTATTTTGTTTGACTATCTGTTGTTTTCTTCTTTGCACCCCTAGCATTTACCATAGTTCCTAGCACATAATAAGTTAATAAATGCTTGTTGATTAAATGAAAAAAGGATGGCCTTATTGCCAGGCCTAATTGAGATTAGATAACACAAATTAATGGTGGACTCAGTATTTTTGTAATTTCTTCCATCTCTACTACATAGGAGCAGAGGAGGCAGATGGTAAATATAATCCAGCTGAGGAATTTGGATGACAGATTTAGAGCTGGAAGGTCATTCATTTCCGTTCTTCATTGAAGAAATTGAGGTCATTTGTGTATATAGACTCAAAATTTAAAAAGAAGGAGGGAAACAAGAGATGTCAATTGAGAGGAAAAGTGGGAAAGTGATTTAAGAGGAGAGGATAGGATGTAGTTGAACCATTAACTATTAGCAATGGTATCAAACTCTCATAGAAATGTGGCCATTAAACTGTAAAGTAAGAATCCCTATAAGGCAGCACAGTATTAGAAAACCACATATTATCATTATCTATGTTCTATTGTATTTTTATTATGTTAAATATTTCCCAGTTAGATATCAATCTGCTTTCAGTATAAGAGACTGCAGCCTACAGTTCAAGTGTTTGACACCTGTGAACTATAAAGTTGAGAGGAAGGAGGGAAGGCAAATTTTGAACAAGAGTAATGTCCTGGAAGAATACTGAAGGATGAAGGAATTACAGATTACTCTGAGATTGAAGGATATAATGAGGAGTAAGGAAGCAAATCAATGGAAAGATGGTAGTTTATGATCTGATAAAGGAATTTCAGAATTTATGATTTTACTTGAGGATGAGAGATGTGGCATCCCTATTTGCATCTGAAATGAATCAGAGGAGTAACTTGTGAAAGTTCCTATTGTTAAAATCAGGAATAAAAGAGAGGAAAAAAGAAAAATAAGGAAAAAAGAGAGAGAAAAATAAACTAATCAATATAATAACCAAATCTGGCATAATACGCAGGATTTCATACCCAAAGTTTCCCACCACTGCAAAGAAGAGAGGGAGTAATTTATAATATTACTTTTTGAGGGGACCAAGGTTGGGCATTATAACCTCATAACAGTTAATCTCATAAATTCTTTTTTGGGAATTGGAAGGATTGTTATTCTTTTAATTTGTGGAAATTGTTATAGTCACATGATCTGTTATTTCCTAGATCTGTTTATTTCACTATGCATCAATTCAAATATGTTATCTGTGCATGAAATTTTTATTTCTTTTTACCAATCATTAAATAACAGAAATATTTTATTTAGTTAGATTTTCTTGGGGAGAAGGGTTAAGGGTCATACTTTCTTCTGTTTTCATCCATGTATTTGAATTCTTTTTTTAAAAAAATAGATGTGTTAAAAATTTGTTGATTTTTATAAGAACTGGTAGCTCTTAGTATGCTATTTAGATACTCTATAGAACATGTTCTGGAAAAAAATAGTAATGAGAATAAAAACAATAAACAAATCACTTTCATGTAGTACTTTAAGATGTGAAAAGAACACTCTTCAAAATAAATTTATGAGGGTATTATTATTATTCCCATTTTACTTATGAGAAAACTAGGATTCAGGGAAGTTAAATAAATTGCTCAAAATCACAAACTGTGGAACAGTGATTGAACTGTTGAACTGAACAACCAAGTTGAACTTGGTTCTCAATTGACCCCAAGTCTAGAATCATACAACACAGTATCAGAAGACAATGGGTGAATTGCAATCTGAAAAAAAGTGAATAGAATGTCCACCTTAATGAGATCACAGAGTTATCAAAGTAAGAGCTTGAGATCTAAGATAGGTCTACTTAGAATATTGACAGAAAAGTGGATATATTGAGCTAAAAACTTGATAAACAAGTATTGCCAAAAGGATTGATGCATATTACAAGTGGAATCCAAAGCAGATTGGATGTTCCCCCAAGGCTCTGCCTTGCTCTCTCTTTCTCTTTTCTCTCTACATTCTCTCTCCCTTGGTGATCTCATCAATTCCATTGGGTTCAATTACCATCTCTATGCACACAACTCCCAAATCTATATGTCCAAGTTATCCTGTCTCCTGAGCCCCAGTTCCACATTACTAACTAAACTAAATGTCTACTAGACAGCTCAACCTTTCAAACTCAGCATGACCTAAATGGAATTCATTACATTTTCTCCAAAATTCACAATGTCCTTCAATTTTCCACATTTTTATGGACCTATTCATCTGATTTAAAAAACTTAGTGTCATTCTTGACTCTTCCATTTCCCTCAACATCCTTTATCCAATCTGTTGCCAAATCTTGATTCATTCTCCACAAGATTTTTCATATCCATACCCATCTCATTATTCAAAAACTGACTAGTTCAGATCTTCATCATCTTTCATCAGGAGTCTCTCAATTGTTCTCCTTGCTTCAAATCTCTCCTTTCTCCAATTATCCTCCACTGTCAAATTGATTTTCTGAAAGCATTGACCTGATCATATGTCTCTCCTATCCCCCACAAAAATCTTCATTAATTCCCTCTTGCTTTTGATAAAATATAAACTACTTACCTTAGCATGTCATTTCTTGTTCAGTCATTTTTTAGTAATATTTGACTCTTTGTGACCTTTTTTGATACTGGAGTGGTTGGCCATTTCCTTTTCCAGTTCATTTTATAGATGAGGAAACGGAGGCAAATAGAGTTAAGTGACTTACCCAGGATCAAACAACTAGTAAGTGTCCTAGGCTGGATTTGAACTCAGAAAGATGAGTTTTTCTGACTCCAGGACCCTCACTGTATCCACTGCGCCACTTAGCTGTCCTCTTAGCATGTAATTCCAAAATTTGACTCTCATCCATCTTTCCTCTGTTACTCATGGTATTCCCCTTTCAGCACTTTGTTCTAATCAATTGACTTAATGGTCTCTTCCATAATATAGTGTCTTTAGTCTCAATGCCTTAGTACAAAAGACCCTCCTACCTTCATGTCTAGAATACATACCCTTTATATCTCCACCTCAGAATCACTTGTTTCCTTCACAGCACAATGCAAGTGGTCCCTTCTGTGTGATATTTCTTAATATTCCTTCATCCCCATCCCTGTTATTGGTACTCTCTGCCTCTTAAAATTACATACACAAATAAACATGCATATATAAGTAACTCACTCCCATTTAAAACCACAAATAGAATATATATATATATATATATATATCCACAGATTCATTCATATATAACATGTACATTTAGCACATATATGTATCTATAATATGCATTATATATATAATATATATATATATTCATTCATTTAGATACCATATTCCCAAATAGAATGTAAAACTAGTGAAGGCAGGAACTATTCTTTCTTAGGGATGGCGTCTCACCCACAGTGTCTAACACATATGTTTTTTTAGATGTTAACTGGCTTGAATTGAATTGATTAAAATGAATAAGCATTGATTCTGAAGTCTGAAAACAGTTTTGACACTTACTGACTACTACATATTGATTATGTCACTTACTTTTTCTAGGTCTCAGTTTCCTTCTGTAAAATGAGAAGAATGATATTACCTTTTCTTTTTTAAAAATATTTATGTGTTAATTTTTCCAACTATATACAGTGGTAGTTTCCTACAATCATGTTTTGTGAGGTTTTGAGTTTTACATTTTTCTCCCCTCCCTCCTCCCCCTGATAGAAAACAATTTCTTGAGGTTTTCTTGGCAAAGATACCAGAGTGGTTGACCATTTCCTTTTCCAGTTCATTTTATAGATGATGAAACTGAGGCAAATAGAGTTAAGTGACTTGCCCAAGATCAAACAACTAATTTGGCACTATATTTATAACCATGCTAAACAATAGATTCATAGTGATCTTATTGTGAGAGAAGAATCAAATACAAATGGAAGAAAGAAAACATTAGAGAGAGAAAAATTACATAATACATAAGACAACTCCTAAAAATTGAAGATAATAAGCTTCGGTCTTCATTTAAACTCCACAGTTCCTTCTCTGGATAGAGATGTATTTTCATAATAAGTCTTTTAAAATTGTCTTTGATTATTGTGTTGTTGAAATGAACAAATCCATCATAACAATAACACCATGTTGTTGTTAGTGTGCATAATGTTCTTCTGGTTCTGCAAAGAATATGTTTTCACTGGCATACCTTACAAGATTTTTCTATGGATCAAATGAAATTATGTGCAAAAAATATTCCAAACCTAAGCTTTTAACATTCTAATTTAATCACAGTTTACCTATCTGTCCTTCTTTTACTTTCATTACAATAACAAAAATTGTAAATACATGATGGTGGACACTAGATGGAAGTATCTTTCAAAAAAAGGATCTCTTTCTTCCCAAGCTTGCAAGTTCCCAGCTAAGTGTCATAAAATAATCCCTGCATTATCTGAATATCTCATAATTCAATTGAATTTGGCAAATCCCGAGAACTTCTTATATGAAATGTACTGTACTAGACCCTTGATGAGATATAAAAATTAAAACCACAAATATCACTCTCAGTAACATTACAATCCCAGGATAGGGATAGGAGAAAGAATAAAACACTGTGACAAAGTCAAAAGAGGAATGAATTTGCAGCAAAAGGACCTGTGGCAGAGAATAGTTGGTCAGGAAGACCATTTCTGAGGATGGAATCTGAATTTACAATATAATAAACATTTATTAAATGTATATTATGTGCCAACCACTTCACTAATCACCACAAATTTAAAAAAAAGAAAGACAGACTCTGCATTCAAGGAGCTTACAATCTAATAATGGAGGAAGACAACACGTTAAAAGGAAGCTGAAAAGCCAGAGTAATGATGATTGGTGGAGTCAAAACCAAACAGACTAGCAAATGAGAAGACTGAATTTTGAGCCTTCTCTAAAGGAAGGCTAGGGGAGTACTACAGTTAGAAATATATATGCATAATGATGGGCTTCAGGCTAGGAATGGAACACATTGAACAAAGGTAGGTAAAAATGTGTTTTCCTGAGTCTTTCAAATTCAATCAAAATGATTTTAAATGGAAAAGAAAGATAGAAAACTGGCGCTATACACAAACACACACACAATAAATTAGATTACAGAGTACTTAAAATGTAAGAAGAATACTAGCAGTGGAGATGCTCAGAAATTCACAAGAGATAAAAATCTGAGAAAAGAATAAACTATAACCAGTATCAAACAATTTAACAGCCAGTGTTGATATTTATTATGAGCTTATTATGTCCTTGGTGCTGTGTCAGGCTAAGATCATACTTATGAACTGAGGGAATGGAGAATAGCTGAACAAATTACAGTACATGAATGTTATGGAGTATTGCTGTTCTATAAGAAATTACCATTGATCAGACTTTAGAAAAACCTGGAAAGATTTATAAGAACTGATGCTGAGTGAAGTAAGCAGAACCAGGAGAACTTTGTACACATTAACAACAACAACAATGTGAGATGATAAACTATGATGAACTCAACTCTTCTCAGCAGTTCAGAAATCAAGGACAACCCTGTGAGACTTGCTATAGACAATCCATCCACAACCAGAAAAAAACATTAAGGAGTCTGAATGTAGAGCAAAGCATACTATGCTCAATTTTTAAAAATTTCTTTTATGTTTTTTCCTTTATTTCTCATGGTTTTTTCTTTCCCTTAGTTTTAATTCCTCTTTCATAACATGACTAAAATATAAAAATGTTAAACACAAATATACATTTACAACTTTTTTACCATTTTTTTCATCTTTTATTTATACTTTCACATTACTACAATAGACTTAACCCCATTTGTCTTGCAAAAACCTAAAAAAAAAAAAAAGACAAGTGGCTTGGCCAAGGCCATACAGCTAGGTAATTATTAATTGTCTGAGACTGGATTTGAACACTGGTACTCCTGACTCCAGGGCCAGTACTTTATCCACTACGCCACCTAGCTGCCCCTTATAATAGACTGGTAAAAGTTAACATAATCCCCCCTCCCTCCACAAAGATAGGGAAACCTCAAGAAAAAGAAAAAGAAAAAGTGTTCTTCAGTCTGTATTCAGATATCATCATGGAATGAATCACATTCTTTATCATAAATCTATCAGAGAAGTTGCTTCAATATTTTTTACCATAGTTGCTATTACTAGCTGTATTTCCCTCTATCCTGTTCTTCCCCACCCTCATTTATTCTATTCTCTCTCTCTCTCTCTCTCTCTCTCTCTCTCTCTCTCTCTCTCTCTCTCTCTCTCTCTCTCTCTCTCTCTCCTTTCATCATGTACCTCCTCAAAAGTGAATTGTATCTGATTACCCTCACTTCATGATCTTCCCTTTCTTTTATCACCTAGACCCCCATCCCCCTTTTTCTTTTTCTAGGGTAAGACAGATTTCTATACCCTATTGAGTGTTTATGTTATTTCCTCTCTGAGTCACTTTCAATAAAAATGAAGACTGTTGATTATCATCTGCAAAGAGTGAATCTTGTTTCCTCATTGCCTATTCTGATTCTGATTTCTTTTTCTTCACTTGTTTGCTAAAGCTAACATTTCTAATACAATATTGAATAATGGTTATATGATTTAGACATAAAGGGTGACACTAAAATCCAATTAGGAGAGCAAGGAATAGTTTATCTGTCAGAATTATGGAGAAGAGAGGAGTTCTTGACCAAATATTTTATAATGCAAAATGGATAGTTTTGATTACATTAAATCAAAAAGTTTTGTACAAATAAAACCAATGCAACCAAGATTAGAAGAAATGTAGAAAGATAGGAAGCAATTTTCACAGCTAGTGTTTCTGATAAAGGACTCATTTCTAAAATATATAGAGAACTGAGTCAAATTTAGAAGAATACAAGTTATTCCCCAATTGATAAATGGTCAAACGATATGAACATGCAGTTTTCAAATGAAGAAATTGAAGCTATCTACAATCATATGAAAAAGGATCTAAATCATTATTGATTAGAGAAATGAAAATAAAACAGCTTGAGATACTACCTCACACATATAGATTGACTAAAATAACAAAAAAGAATGATCAGTGTTGGAGAAAGGATGTGGGGAAACTGAAACACTGAAGCACTGCTGGTGAGTTAGGAACTGGTCCAACCATTTTGAGAGAAATTTGGAACTAGTTCAGAGGGCAATAAAACTTTTAGTCTAGCAATACCACTACTAGGTCTGTATCCCAAAGAGATAATAAACAGGGAAAGATATTCATATATAAAAATATTTAGAGCAGTTTTTTTGGAGAGGCAAAAAATTAGAAATTGAAGAGATGCCCATCAATTGGAGAATGATTGGACAAGCAATGGTATATATAAAAGTGATGGAGTACTATTTTCTGCAAGAAATCATGAACAATCTGACTTCAAAAAAGTCTAGAAAAATTTACAAGAACTGACACTAAGTGAGCAGAACCAAAAGAACATTGTTACATATTAATAGCAATCTATGGATTTGTTTGCTTTTCCTTCCCCTTTTCATCTACCTTTTTAATGTAATTCTTGAGTCATGTATTTGGCAATTGAATTCTCTGTTCAGTTCTGGTCTTTGTGTGATGTACACAACTGTGATGTACACAACTCCCCTCAGCAATTCAGTGATCAAGGACTATCCTGAGAGACCTGTTAAGAAAAATGCCATTCACATCCAGAGAAAAAACTATGGATTCTAAATGCAAAGCAAAGTCTATTGTGTTCACTTTTTTAAAACTTCTTTTAGGTTTTCTCTTTTTTTCTCATTGTTCCCCTCCACCACCTTAGTTCTAATTTTTCTTTCACAACATGACTTAAATGAAAATGTGTTAAGAGACTTGCAAGGCAGAGCCAAGATGGCTGCATGAAGCTAACATGCTCCTGGAGCTTTTCCCTAGCAAAGATAAATGAAGTCTCTGCATTGACATTGAAGCTACAGGTCCCACCAAGAAAAAGAGAATATTCAAAGAAGTTTTCAATAGTAAAAATCATGGAGGATCTTCAGTGAAGGTCTGTCTCTTTGGGGAAAGGGGGAAGTAAAACCCAGGAGGTGGAAGAGTAAACAAGCCAGCAGGAGGTTTTCAGCCATAGTGCAGTACAGATCCCAACAGCTTGACAACAGCAGAGTTCCTGGCAGATGAATAGCAAGCCAACCCCGAACAAAGTCTGGACCCTGGGAACAGCAGGGCAAAAGACAGGACTGGGTTGGGAACAAACCACTGCTAACAAACCACCTGAACATAGAGGAGAAAACAAACTTCTGGAAAGGCAAGTCCTGGACTGCATAGGCAACATCCTGGCCAATGACAAGCCAGGGATCAGATCCCAGCCCCAGCATAAAAAGCTTGGCTTTATATTCCCTAAAGCCCAGGAGTAGAACTAAAACAACAAAGATGATCAAGAAAGCTAAAAGAGTGCTCACTATAGAAAACTACTTTAGAGACAAAGATAATTAACAATGTCATGTTGGCAGAAGAAATCAGTGAAAAATCACTCACAGGAAAAGTCTCAAAAGAATCTATGAATTGGGACGCGTGTCACCGCGTGTCCTGCGAAGAGAGCCAGGCTGCCCACCGCCGTGCCGGAGACCATCGCCATGGCGGAGCGGCTGAGGCCGGGGACATGCTGCGGGTCCGCTGCCTGCGCGGTGGGAGCCGGGGCGCCGAGGCGGTGCATTACATCAGGATGGGTGCAGCGAACTTTCCAGAGCACCCAGGCCGCAGCAGCCTCCAGGAAGCCCCTTGCTGCTGAGGACAAGGCCACGGAGCCTGCCACAAAGGACTGCCCCGTCTCCTCCCATAACGAGTGGGACCCGCTGGAGGAGGTGATTGTAGGAAGGGCTGAAAATGCCTGCGTCCCCACATTCACCGTGGAAGTCAAGGCCAACACATATGAAAAGTTTTGGCCATTTTATCAGCAGCATGGAGGCCAGTACTTTCCCAAGGAGCATTTGAAAAAGGCTGTTGCTGAAATTGAAGAAAAGTGCAATATTTTGAAAATGGAAGGAGTTACTGTTAAGAGACCTGATCCCATTGATTGGTCTTTAAAGTACAAAACACCAGATTTTGAGTCTACAGGTTTGTATGGTGCAATGCCCAGAGACATTCAGATAATAGTTGGAAATTAAATCATTGAAGCTCCCATGGCATGGCATGCACACTTCTTTGAATATCGAGCATACAGATCAATTATCAAAGATTATTTCCATCGTGAGGCTAAGTGGACAACTGCTCCTAAACCCACAATGGCCAATGAGCTTTATGATCCAGATTATCCAATCTATTCCGTAGAAGACAGACACAAATTGGCTGCTCAGGGAAAATTTGTGACGACTGAATATGAGCCATGTTTTGATGCTGCTGACTTCATTCGAGTTGGAAGAGATATTTTTGCACAGAGAAGCCAGGTAACAAATTACCTGGACATTGAGTGGATGCGTAGGCATCTTGCTCCAGACTACAGGGTGCATATCATCTCCTTTAAAGATCCCAATCCAATGCATATTGATGCCACCTTCAATATCATTGGACCTGGGCTTGTGCTTTCCAACCCTGACCAGGCAGTGTCATCAGACTGAACTTTTCAAGAAAGCAGGATGGACTATAGTTACTCCTCCAACTCCAATCATCCCAGATGACCACCCACTCTGGATGTCATCCAAATGGCTCTCCATGAATGTCTTAATGTTGGATGAAAAACATGTTATGGTAGATGCCAATGAAATTCAAACTCAAAAAATGTTCGAAAAACTAGGTATTTCAACAATTAAAGTTAATATTCGTAATGCCAATTCACTGGGAGGAGGTTTCCATTGTTGGACCTGTGATGTCCATTGGCATGGCACCCTGCAATCCTACTTTGACTAGAATTGTCCTGATGAGTGGTGGTAGCTGCTTAGATTGCAATAAGCCTAGGAAGCTTAGGTATAAGCTTCATTTTACTGCTAAAATAAATGCATGAGCTAGCTATATAGTGCTTTAAGCTATAATATTCTTAACAGTTTATTCTCACTCTCTTCCATATAAAAGAAAAAAATACTTAATTATTAAGTCTTTGGGCTGACTTTTCGAAACAATTTGTGAACACTTGACAGAATGTGTTTCAAGACAAAGGTTAGCTGCTAGAATAACTTGGCCACTAATGTTTAACTATCTACCTCTGTTTAATGTTCTATCCAAAAGGCAGCTTTGAAATGATAGCCCTGAATTTAACATTCTTCTTTTTCTCTGTTAAGTATTATATATATATATATATATATATATACATATATATATATGTATATATACATATATATATATGTATATATACATATATATATATGTCACTTTTTTTCCTAAGTAAGAAAAATATATAAGTACTCAGATTTTAAGTGGTACCAGATAATTGCCTCTTTTTATAATGGTGTTTTGGTTAATTTTTTATTTCTTTTTTTTAAGATAAGCTAAACTATGCAAACATCAAAGGGAATTTTCCAGGAATTCTGTTAATATTCTCATCTCAACATTCAACATTAGTATTATTTGCTTCTAAAAACACTTTCATATGACTTACCTCATTTCAATTGAAATATTTTGGCCACATTTTCTGTTATTTTAAGGTTCTTACAGAAATATTCAATGCAGTAAGCTATAATAGTAATTTCCTACTCTTAACTTCTTGGTGTACTATACACTACTACATCTGCAAGTTCCCTTTCTTTGGTAAGTTAAGATTTGTTTACATAAGTGCAAATTCTTTAATGCATAGCTGAGAGATAAGAGCATTCAGTAGTTGATGCAAAAAAATATCTACATACATATATATGACCTGGTTTTAATGTTGGATACTAGACATGTATTTTTTATGCTAATAAAAATTTTTGTGTTCAAAAAAAAGAATCTATGAATTGGACTCAAATTCAAAAGTTCATCAAAGAACTTTATTTTTTTTAACAACAATTACAATAATGATACTTTATATCAAAGTCTACAACACATTATTAACTTTTTTTAAACTTTTTTTTTTAGGTTTTTGCAAGGCAAATGGGGTTAAGTGGCTTGCCCAAGGCCACACAGCTAGGTAATTATTAAGTTTCTGAGACCAGATTTGAACCCAGGTACTCCTGATTCCAGGGCTGGTGCTTTATCTACTGTGCCACCTAGCTGCCCCCCATCAAAGAACTTAAAAAAGAATTTAAAAAATCAAAGAAGAGAGGAAGAAGAAAAATGGAAAAAAAGAAATGAGAGGCATGCAGGAAAATTTTGAAAAATTGACCAGAGAATTCAACACCTTTAAGAAGGAAACACAAAAGGTAATTGAAGAAAATAAAATCCTAAAAATTAGAATTGAACAATTAGAAACCAATGAATCTATGAGACTATGAGATTTCATCAAACAAAATAAGAAAGCTGAAAAAATTAAAGAAAACATAAAGTATCTTTTAGTGGGGAAAATGACCTGGAAAATAGATCCAGTATGATTTCTCTCTCATAACACTCAATTTGGATCAATGTACAACATGGAAACAAAGTAAAGACTGACAGATTGCTTTCCGTGGGGGGGGGGGGGGGGAGGGAAGTAAGATGGGGGGGATTGTAAAACTCAAATAATATCTTTAAGCCTCAACATTAAAGGACCAGAAGACATGGAATATTATATATTAGAGGGCAAAGGACCTGGGATTACAACCCAGAATTTACTACACTGTAAAATTCAGCATATACTGTCAGGGGAAAAGATGTATGTTCAACAAAATAGAAGACTTCCAGCATTTCCTGACACAAGGACCAGAACTGAACAGAAAATTCAATTGTCAAATATGTGATTCAAGATTTACATTAAAAGGTAAATGAAAAGGGGAAGGAAAAAACAAAACAAATGTCAAGAACTTTACTTCTCTTAGGATAATGAAAAGGTCAAATATAATTGAAGAAATTGGACTTAAAAGATATGGGTATGGTTGGGTCTTGTCTCTCCATTGAAGAGTTCCAAGATGACAATCACCATAATTGAAACAAAAAGCCCTAATGAAAAGCAGGCGTGTTAACTCTGAACTTTAGTGTCTCATTACCTTTTGACCACTTTAATTCTGTTGTGTTCACAAAGCTTAGCACTTTTTGTAATGAGGGCATCATAAACTGGACAGTTGAGTCAGTGTCTCCCATAACTTAGAATCATTTATAAAGTTCTCAAGTGAGACCTCCAGAGTCTCCCAGTTCTTAGAGCTGATTAAGTTTCTTTAAGATTCTTTTAGTTAATTAAATCAGGGTTTGACTCAATCCTTGATTCACTTAACAAGGGGTTAAGCACCCTGGGGTGGGGGTAAAGTGTGAGAGAAAGTAGGCCTGGGAGGGGGAATTATAAATAATT
Organism: Macrotis lagotis; assembly: GCF_037893015.1. Taxonomy (NCBI): domain Eukaryota; kingdom Metazoa; phylum Chordata; class Mammalia; order Peramelemorphia; family Peramelidae; genus Macrotis; species Macrotis lagotis. The sequence continues at coordinate 331,842,503 of NC_133658.1, forward strand.
TAAGAAATGATTTGGCTTTGGATGATACTTTTGTTCATGAGGAGGATTGTGTATCCTTGGAGAGTATTTGAAAAGGAGGTAAGGTCAAAAATGATTATAATTATAATTTGATATAATTTGAGACAATGCAATCAATCTATGATGAAACTTTGATAATAATTTGAGCTTAACAAGCAATCAAATAATCAAAATGTGATTTGATTAATAGTACTTAAGTGATAAATAACACCAAGTGAATAGGCATAAAGATTTATAATTTTAGAGGGAAAGAAGGGAGAGTGTGAACACTGAGTAAATTCTATTCAATAAATTTGGCTCAGGGCAGCTAGGTGGCTAGTGGATAAAGCACCGACCTTGGAGTCAGGAGTACCTGTGTTCAAATCTGGTCTCAGACACTTAATAATTACCTAGCTGTGTGACCTTGGGCAAGTCACTTAACCCCATTTGCCTTGCAAAAAAAAACAAACAAAAAATAGATTTGGCTCAAAGAGGGAATAAGATACATTCCCACTTGAGTTTAAAAATCTATCCTGGGGCAGCTAGGTGGTGCAATCAATAGAGCTGTGGATTGGGGCAGCTAGGTTGCACAGTGGATAGAGCACCAGCCCTGGAGTCAGGAGTACCTGAGTTCAAATCCAACCTCAGACACTTAATAATTACCTAGCTGTGTGGCCTTGGGCAAGCCACTTAACCCCATTTGCCTTGCAAAAACTAAAAAAAAAAAAAAAAATAGAACAGTGGCCCTGGAATCAGGAGGACCTGAGTTCAAATCTGGCTCAGACACGCATAATAATTGCCTTGCTGTGTGCAACCTTGGGCAAGTTACTTAACCACATTTCCATAAATAAAAAAAAAACATTTTTTTAATCTATACTAAACTATAGGGAAGGAGGAGATGGGGAGATGGGAAAAATAAGGGAAGAACGGACTGATAAAAGGGAAAGCAAAGGTATAAGTGAAAATAAAATGAAAGTTAATGGGGAAAAGAAGTAAAATTTTGGTGGGAAGGAATAAGAAGAAAGAAAAGAAAGAATATAAATGGAGTGAAATACAGAAATAGTCATCTTAACTATAAATGTGAATGGGATAAACTATCCCATAAAACAAAAATAGATAGCAGAATGGATTAAAATCCAAAATCCTACAATATGTTTGTTTACAAGAAACACATTTGAAGCAGAGATATATACACACAGGGTAAAGGTAAAAGGATGGAGCAAAATATATCACACCTCAATTAGAGTAAAAAAAAAATCAGGAGTAGTTATGAGAAATAAAAATACTGACTTTTCAGAAATATAGGGCTAAATTAGTCTAAGCCCATAGGCTTCAGTTTCTATTTCTCAAGAATCAGGTGAGTGTGAGAACGTGGATCTCCAGCTAGAAAAATCATGTCACCCTAACCATATAAGGTGTAAACAAACAAGCTTAGGTACACATCCCTTCTCTTCGGACCATCAAGTTTGACCAATTGTTGTAAGGGTCAGCAGAAAAAGAGGAGGGGGAAATGGGTTGTAGGTTTTGTGGTTTTTTAACTTTGCTTCAGCTTCTGTAATTTGGCTTTTCCTGCTCTCTCTCTCTCTCTCTCTCTCTCTCTCTCTCTCTCTCTCTCTCATAGGGAGTTAGGAACTGCCCCATTTCTTGCAAGAATGGAAATAAATTTTAACTCTTTGCTGCCACTTTGAGAGTAGTTATTTTAGGTTAGGGTCTCAACACTCCACACATAGTGATCTTGATCATAGATAAAGCAAAAGCAAAAATAGATATCATTAAAAGGGATATGGAAGGAAACTACATCTTCTTAAAAAGCACCATTGGTAATGAAGCTATTTCATTATTAAGCATGTATGCACCTAGGGGTATAGCATCCAAATTCCTAGAGGAAAAGCTGAATGAATTACAAGGAGACATGGTCAAGTAAAACTTTAATAATGGGAGGACCTCAAACTCCCTCTTTCAGAATTAGATAAATCTAACCACAAAATAAACAAAAAGAAAGTTAAGAAGATATGATAGACATCTGGAGAAAACTTAATCAGTATAGAAAAGAATATGCCTTTTTTCTCGGCAATACATGGCATCTACACCAAAATTAACCATGTACTAGATCACAAAAGCCTTACACTCAAATGCAGAAAAGCAGAAATAATAAATACATATTTCTTGGCCCATGATACAATAAAAAATTACATATAATAAAGAATCATGGAAAGAAAAACAAAAACTACTTGGAAACTAAAAAACTTAATCTTAAATATAGGTGGATCAAACAGCAAGTAATAGAAATAATCAAAATTTATATCCAAGAAAATGATACTAATGAGACATCATACCAAAATGTATGCAACCGAGACATTTTTGAGAGGAAACTTTATATTTCTAAATGCCTATATGAATAAAAAAAAAGAAAGAATAGATCAATGAATTGGGTATGCAACTAAAAACTAGAAAAAGAATAAATTAAACATCTCTAATTAAATACCAAATTAGAAATTCTGAAAATCAAGGAAGAGATTAATAAAATTGAAGGCAAGAAAACCATTGATCTCATCAATAAAACTAAGAGTTGTTTTTATGAAAAAGTCAATAAAAAAAGCTTTGGTTAATCTGATTAAAAACAGAAAGAAGATAACCAAATTACCAGTATCAAAAACAAAAATGGTGAACTAACCACCAATGAGGAGGAAATTAAAGAGATAATTCGGAGATACTTTGCCAGATTGTATGCCCAATAAATTGGATAACCTGAGTGAAATGGATGAATGTTTACAAAAATACAAACTGCCCAGATTGACAGAAGAGGAAATAAAATACTTAAATAACCCTATTTCAGAAAAAGAAATTGAAGAAACCATCAATAAACTCCTTAAGAAAAAGTCTCCATGGCCAGATGGATTTACAAGTGAATTCTATCAAACATTTAAAGAACAATTAATTACTATTCTGCATAATCCATTTTAAAAAATAGGAGAAGGAGATTTGCCAGATTCCTTTTATGACACCAACATTGTACTGATACCCAAACCAGGAAGAACCAAAACAAAGAAAATTACATATCGATCTCCCTAATGAATATTGATGCAAAAATCTTAAATAAAATTTTAGGAATGAGCTATGGCAAGTTATTACTAGGATAATACACCATTATCAGGTAGGATTTATTCTAGATAGTCAGGGATGGTTCAATATTAGAAAACTACTCAACATAATTGAACATATCAATAGCAAAAGCAACAGAAATCACATGATTATCTCAATAGATGCTAGAAAAGCCTTTGATAAACTATAACATCCATTCTTATTAAAAACACTAGAAAGTTTAGGAATAAATAGAGTTTTCCTTAAAATAATTAATAGTATCTATCTAAAATCATCAACAAGTATTATATGTATGTAATGGGAATAAACTTGGAGCTTTTCCAATAAGATCAGGGGTAAAACAAGGGTGCCTATTATCACCATTACTGTTCAATAAAGTATTAGAAATGCTAGCTTTAGCAATGAGAGAAGAAAAGGAATTGAAGGAATCGAAACTGGCAATGAAGAAGCAAAGCTTTCACTCTTTGCAAATGAAATGATAGTACACTTAGAGAAACTGAGAAAATCATCTTTAAAACTCCTTGAAACGATTAACAAATCCAGCAAAGTAGTAGAATATGAAATAAACCCACATAAATCATCAGTATTTATATATATATATATATAAACAACAAAGCCCAAGAGCAAGAGATTGAGAGAGAAATTCCATGTAAAGTAACTATAGACAACATGAAATACTTAGGAATCTACCTCCCAAGACAAATCCAGAAACTGTATGAACACAATTTTAAAACACATCTCGCCCAAATAAAGTCAGGTCTAAATAATTGGAAAAATGTAAATTGCTCATGGTTAGTTCAAGCTATGATAAAAATCACAATTCTACCCAAATTAATTTACTTATTCAGTGCCGCACCAAACTACCAAATAATTATTTTACCAAGCCAGAAAAAAATAGTAACAAAATTCATCTGGACAACAAAATGTCAAGAATAGCAAGGGCATGGATGAAAAACAAATGTAAAGGAAGGTGACCTAGCTCTACCAGATCTAAAACTATACTATAAAGCAGCAGTCATCAAAACTTCCTGGTACTGGTTAAAAAATAGAGTAATGGATCGGTGTTTTAGGATAGGTTCAAAAGAAACTGCAGTAAACGACTACAGCAGTCTACTATTTGACAAAGCCAAAGACATAAGCCTCTGGGATTAGAACTCACTATTTGACAAAAATTGTTGGGAAAATTGGAAATTAGTATTGAAAAAACTAGGCATAAGACCCACATGTCACATCTTATACCAAAATAAGATCAAAATGGGTACAGGATTCAGACATAAATGGTGACACCATAGATAAATTAATACACCAAGATATACTATATCAGATCAGTTATAAACTGCAAAATTAATGATTTTGACTATATTAAATTAAAAAGGTTTTACACTAATAAAAATCAATGCTGCCAAAATTAAAAGGAAAACAGAAAGCTGGGAAACAATCTTCACAACTAGGAATTCTGATAAATGTCTCATTTCTAAAATATACAGAGAATTGCATCAAATTTATAAGGTTACCAGTCATTCCCCAACTGGTAAATGGTCAAAGCATATGAATAGACAACTTTCAAATGAAGAAATTAAAATTATATAAAATCATATGAAAAAAATGTTCCAAATCATTATTGGTTAGAGAAATGAAAATTAAAACAAATATGAGGTAACAACTCCCACCTATCAGATTGGCTAAAATGAGAAAAAGGGGAAATGATCAATGTTGGAGAGGTTGTGGGAAGATTGGGACATTTATGCATTGTTGGTGGGGCTTTGAATAGATCCAACCATTCTGGAGAGCAATATTGAACTATGCCCAAAGAGCAATAAAACTGTTCATTCCCTTTGACCCAGAAATTTCAATTCTAAGCCTATAAAAAGTCCCACATTTTCCAAAATATCCATAGTAGCTCTTTTTGTAGTAGCAAAGAATTGGAAATTGAGGGGATGCCCATCAACTGGGGAATGGCTAAGCAAGTTTTGGTACATGAATACTATAGAATATTTTTATTCTATAAGAAACCATAAATGGTCAAACTCTAGAGAAGCATGGAATGAGAGGTAAGGGAACAGAACCAAGAGAACAATGTACACATTAACAACAACTTTGTGAGATGATTAACCTTGATGGAAGAAGCTCTTCTCAGCTGTTCAGAGAGCTAGAACAATTGTATTAGCCTAGCTATGGACAATGCTTTCCCCATCTAGAGAAAGAAAAACAAAACAAAACATAAAAAACCTTTAGAATCTGATGAACACTTTATAAAAATTATCTCTTATATATCTCTTTCCCTTATTTCTAATTCCTCACACTAAAAATAACTAATCTGTAAACATGCTTAATATAAATGTGTACATACAATATTAACCTAACTGTTCGCTACTGACAAGAAGGGGATGGGAAGGGAGGGAAGAAGGAAATTTTGTAACTTAAACATAAACATATGCATACAGATGAATGTTGAAAAATCTTTCACAACATGTATTAGGAAATATAAAATATTGATTAAAAAAAGAAAATATGTTAAACACAATTGTACATGTATAACCTATATCAGATTGTGTACTGCCTTAGGGAAGGGGGAGAGAAAGGAAAATGGTGGGAAAATGTTGCTGGATGAACATTGAAAACTATCTTTGCATGCAATTGGGAAAAAAGAAAAGAAAAAAGGGGAAAAAAAGAAAAGATAGAAAGCTTTTAAGAATGAAATTCTGAAGACACAAAGAGAAAACTTTAATGAAGAAAAAAGAATATTGGAGATAGGGATAGAGCAAATTCAACAACTAACAATTTTTTTTATTTTACTTTTAATTCTGATTTTAATGACTAGCAAAAGAGAACATTTCTCTTTTTGGTAAAGTATGTAAAGTAATACAAGAAAAGAGGATTATATGATTAATTCAACAAGTTATTTTCTTTTCTTTTGAGGCAATTGGGCTTGAGTGACTTGCCCAGAGTCATATAGCTAGCCATTGTCTGGGCTGAATTTAAACTTGATTCCAAGGCTGGTGTTATCCACAGCACCACCTAGTTGCTATCAACATGTTTTCAAAGATATCCTTCTCATCTTTTTTTTTCCCTTCTGGTCTACTCTGTCCATTTTTTAAAAAAATGCTCCAATGACCTTCTTTTCATCCTTCTCTTCTTCCTTTTTAACAACACTAAATCCTTTCTCACTCACTGACAAACAAAAAAGAAGCACAATCTTTTTAATAAATATAATCAAGTAAAATAAATTCACACATTTTCATGTCCAAAAATATTTGTCTCATTCTCTCTCATGGGACCATCCCCCTCTATCAGGAGATATGTCACATAAATCATCATCAGTCTCCTAAAGTCATTTTTTTGCAAAGGTCAGAATTCTTAAATCTTTCAAAGTTACTTTCTTTTCAATAGTCAATATACACTTTTAAAAGACATACCAAAAATTAAAGTAAGAGCTGGTAACAGTTGAAGAATACAAAATCATGGCATAGTCAAACATAAATAATGCCAGAAACACTAAAGTGCAAAAAGATCTAAAGTTAGAAAGAAAAGTCAAGGACGAGGAGAATTGTTTCTACCATCTTTTATTAACATAGGATAATAAAATGACTGTCAGATTTCATTACTAAGTGATAGTCAGTGATCTTTAAAAGATGGGAAAACTAGAGGAGAGTTGAAGGAGAACTTTAGTGGAATGCCCCAGGAGACTCTGCTTGGTTTTATCCTATTTAACATTTTATCAACAACTTGATGTAACAAGCTAGGTTTGAAGCCAATAAGACTTTATTCAAGTCCTGACCCTGACACATATTGCTGGTGGGACTCTCAGTAAGTCACTCACCTGCTCAATGCTCTAGGGGACATTTTAAAACTAGAGGTTGTAGAAAAGATGCCCCTTTTTTGGTAGAGGAAGTTTTGTCAAGAAGAAATTTACTGTAGAAATGAAATCACAGGTCTGGTCTCTACTGCCTATCTCTAGCAATGACTAAGAAAAAGGCATAAATCAGATATCAAATTGATCACTTTCTTAATGGGGGGGAAGAGGAGGGACAAAGGGAAGGAAGTTGGAACTCAAAAAAATGTTTAAATGAATTTTAAAATTGTTTTTACATGTAATTGGGGAAAATAAAAATATTAACATTTTTAAAAGAAAATAAGGCATAAATGTTTATCCTATTTGTAAATGAATAAAATCTGGAAAACTTGCCAAGATTTTAGATAATATAATCAGGATCCAAAAATATTAAAAGATCATAGATTTAGAGCTAGAAGGGACATTAGAAGTCATTTTGTCTCATCCTTCAATTTCTTAGAGAACTGATGTCCAATGAGATTATTTCATTTGATCATAGTTATTGAGCTAGCTATGACAGAGCTCATAAAAGACTTTGAAAATCAAATGAGAGAGAAGAAAAACTGGGAAAATAAATGAAAGAGATGCAGGAAAAACATGAAAATGAAGTCAGTAGCTTAGTCAAGGAAATCCAAAAAAATGCTGAAGAAAATAGCATGCTAAAAACCAGCTTAGGTCAAATGGATAAAACAGTTCAAAAAGTTATTGAGGAGAAGAATGCTTTAAAAAGCAAAATTGGCCAGATGGAAAAAGAGATAAGAAAACTCTCTGAAGAGAACAAATCTTTCAGACAAAGAATAGAATTCAGGGAGATTGACAAATTTACCAGAAATCAGGAATCAATACTTCAAAACCAAAAAAAAAAATGAAAAAATTAGAAGAAAATGTGAAATATCTCATTGAAAAAACAACTGATATGGAAAACAGACTTAGGAAATATAATTTAAAAATTATTGGAATACCTGAAAGTCATGATCAGGAAAAGAGCCTTGACATCATTTTCAAAGAATTACTACAGGAAAATTTCCCTGATATCCTAGAAGCAGAGGACAAAATAGAAATGGAGAGAATCCACCAATCTCCCTGAGAAAGAGATCAAAAAAAAAAAAAAAATAATCCCAAAGAATATTATAGCCAAGTTCCAGAACTCCCAAGTCAAAGAGAAAATATTATAAACAGCCAGAAGGACGCAATTCATATATCATGGAGCTGCAGTCAGGATCACATAGGACTTAGCAGCAACTACATTAAAAGCTCGTAGGGCTTGGAATATAATATACCAGAAGGCAAAAGAGCTTAGAATGCAACCGATAATCAACTACCCAGCAAAACTGAACATCCTCTCCCAGGGAAAAAGATGGACTTTCAATGAACCAGGGTAATTTCAAATGTTCCTGTTGGAATGTCCAGAGCTGAACAGAAGGTTTGATCTTCAAATACAGGACTCAGGTGAAGCATAGAGAGTGGAGGAGAAGGGGAAAATATGGGGGACTTAATGATGATGAACTACATGTATTCCTGTATAGAAAAATGATACTGAGAATACTCATATGAACCTTCTCAGTTAATAGAGCAGGTAGAAGGAGCTTTTATGGATGAAGCACAGGAGAAAGCTGAATTTGAAGATATATTGTGGTGTAAAAATGGAGTCAATAGAAAAAAAGGGAAATGTAATGGGAGAAAGAAAAAGGAGAGGGGGAATAGGCCAAGATATTTCATATAATAAGATTTTTCTTTATTATAATGAGCTATTACAATGATATGGAAGGGGGGGAAGGCAAGGGGGAATGAGGGAACCTTTGTTCTCATCAGAGGTGGCTAGGAGAGGAAACAGCATATATATTCAATGGGGTATAGATATCTGGAGTCAGAAGGAGAGAAGGGGGACAGAGGGAAGGGGGGGATGTGCATGATGGAGGAGAGGATGGACGATGGGGGGAGAGTGGTCAGATATAGCACATTTTAATTTTTTACTTCTTGCAAGAGGCTGGGATTGTATGGCCTGTCTGGGACCATAGGGCTGAGTGGAGGCTGGGCCTAAGGGGCGGTATGTCTGCTGTGCCACTCAGCTACCCTACAGCAGAGACAGAGTGAAAGGAGAGAGAAAATATAGTACATGGTAGTGGAGAAATACGAAAGGAGGGAGTTGCGATCAGCAATGGCAATGGTGGAAAAATATGGAAGTAACTTTTGTGATGGACTTATCCTTAAGAATGTGATCCACCCACGACAGAGCTAGTGGTGTTGGAACACAGACTGAAGCACATTTTTTATTATTATTATTTTGGGGGGGTGCAGGGCAAATGGGGCTGGGTGGCCTACCTGGGGCCACATAGCAGGTTGACCATTGGGTGTCTGAGGCCGGATTTGGACCCAGGTGCTCCAGGCTCATGGGCCAGTGCTCTGTCCACCACCTGGCCGCCCCTACTATTATTACTATTTTATTTTATTTTGGGTCTTTTTTTTTCTTTTTTTTTTGTTTTTTTCAGGGCAATGGGTTTGGGGTGGCTTGCATGGGATCACACAGCTGGGTGATTGTTGGGTGTACAGGGCCAGATTAGGGCTCGGGTGCTCCTGGCTCCAGGGCTGGTGCTCCATCCACTGTGGCACTTGGCCATACCTACAATTATTACTATTTTTTTTTAATTTTAATTTTAATTTTTTTCTCTCTCCCCTTTACTTTATTGCTCAAGCGAGTCTATATTTTTTTAGGGTAGTAGGTATTTTGTTTACTCTTAAATTAGAATATTCTATTAATATATAAAAACATTATTTGTACAAAATGAGAATAAATACGTTGAAAAAAAATAAAAAACCCAAAATACTTAAATATGTCATTTACAAGAAACACATTTGAAGCTGAGAGATTTACCCAGGGTAAAGGTAAAAGACTAGAGCAAAATATATTATGTGTCAACAGAAGTAAAAAAAAATCAGGAGTAGGGATCCTGATCTCAGATAAAACAAAAACAAAAATAGAGCTCATTAAAAGGGATAAGAAAAGAAACTATATCTTAAAAGACACCATAGGCCATGAAGTTATATCATTATTAAATATATATGCATTTAATGGTATAGCAACTTAATTCTTAGAGGAGAAGCTGAATGAATTATAAGGAGACATAGAAAAACTATAATAATGGGGGGACTCATAGAACTAGATAAATCTAACCACAAAATAAACAAGATGGAAGTTAAGAAGGTGAATAAAATCTTAGAAAACTTAGATCTGATATACCTCTAGAGAAAACTGGAAGGGAATAGAAAAGAATATACCTTTTCCTGTGCAATATATGAAAACCATACCAAAATTGGCCATGTACTAGGGCATAAAAACCTTATAATCAAGATGCAAAAAGGAAGAAATAAGAAATAAATACTTTTCAGATCATGATGCAATAAAAATACATATAATAAAGGTCATGGAAAGAAAAACCAAAAATGAATTGGAAGCTTAATAACTTAAATTTAAAGATTGAGTGGATCAAACCACAAATCATAGAAATAATTAATCATTTCATCCAAGAAAATGATAACAATGAGACATCAAACCAAAGTTTATGGAATTAAAACAGTTTTTAGGAAAATTTTTATATCTTTAAATGCTTATATGACTAAAATAGAGAAAGAGGAGATAAATGAATTGGGTATACAAATAAAAAAGCTAGGAAAAGAACAAATTAAAGATCCCCAATTAAGTGCCAAATTAGAAATACTGAAAAAAAAAATTCCGACTGATATTTAATGCCTGGGAGATGTTGAGTATGTCATTTATGTCAACCTCTTTGTGCCTCAGTTTTCTCATTTGTAAATAAGGAAACTGAGTCTCAGATAATGGAAATAATCTGCCCAAAATTACAGAGATAGTAAACAGACAAGCCTGAAGGTTAGACCCTAAAGTTCTCCAACTCCACATCTAGTATTATACACAATACTGAAGATAGTTATTTGTGTCATAATTACTTCTTGTCCTACTAAACTGCAATTTCTTTAGATCAAAAAAATCTATTGTATGTATTATTTTAACTGCAAGATGAAGCACAGAGCCTTGCACACAGTATTTTCCTGTTTGTAAAGTCTTATGGATCTTAATCCTGCAAAATCCAATTTCTTCATCTGCATAATGGGAATAATACATTACATACCTCATGGAGTTGTTCTAAGGAAAGTACTATATAAAATATCTTACTTCTTTAAATTTTATTTTAAAAGGAAAAACAGCAAAATGAAAGGTAAGATAAATTTGGTTACAGTTTCTGGAATTCTTAGATAAGAACCCTGGATTTAAAATACCTCAAGAATTTAAAAATAAAAGTCATAGGATTAAGATCATTTAATAATAGTTAATAATAATTGCTAATATTTATATTTTGCTTTAAGGTTTACAATGTGCTATATATAATAATGTGCAGGTAAATATTTAACAGCGAATTCTCAAAAGAAAACAATGGCACGTAAGAAAAAATTTTAAGGTTTTAAGCCTGCATTTTCAGCATTTTTTCCATTACTTTCTTCGTCTAGCAAAAGAAAAACAAAAGAAAACATAAACCCTGATTTGTAGTATTTATCAGTTTCTGAGACTAATCCTAAAAATTTAACAATCGGCTTAGTTTGAGCTGACTCTGTCTAGGGCATCTCAGATTTAATATACAAACATATATGTAAATGTGTGAGTATGAAGTAGAAGTACCTCAATCTCTGATGAAATGTAAATACTTTAGGCTTCTTTCCCAAATTCACCCCAAGGATTTTCCCACAGAAAATGAGTCCTGAGTTGGTGGGAATATAAATCCATTGAAATGATGGGAATGGCCTTAGCCCCAGTATTTCCTTACACTTTACCTACTTTTTCCCAGCACGTACTACATGTACTGCTCCCCTATATAAACCTGGCCTTTGCCCTGATGCTGCTACTGTTATTATTAGTCCAATTGCAGTCCAGTTGTTTTTAATTTCTCTACTTCAAACTGTTCTCCCCTATTTATGCTACTTATGGCAGCTGATGACACTGCCATAATGGCTACTATTGCTGTTCCTGCTATCTGTTTGTCTTTCTTGTTCATCTCCTTAGGGGATCAGTCTACTGCCTTTATTTTCTCTTTCCTTTAGCTTAGCTCTCTCCTTTATTTTTATTTATTTATTTGTCCAATCATTTATTTATTTAGGTTTTTTTGCAAGGCAATGGGGTTAAGTGCCTTGCCCAAGACCACACAGCTAGGTAAATATTAAGTGTCTGAGGCCAGATTTGAACTCAGGTACTCCTGAATCCAGGGCCAGTGCTCTACCCACTGCACCAACTAGTTGCCCCTTAGCTCTCTCCTTTAAAAAACATAAATAAAACTTTTTGTCACTAAATATAGCTGGTCACAGTTGATTCTTCAGTGAATTCATCACACATTCAAACCCAAAAACTAGACTACCCCAAAACATTTTAAACAACATTTTTAAACTTCTTTAAGTATATATATATTATATATATATGTATATATATATATATAATATATGTGTGTGTACATATATATACATACATACATACACATGTACATACACATAATGTTATTTGATTCTTACAACTACCCTATAAGGGAAGTGTTTTTATTATATCAATTATACAGAAAGGGAAATTAGGGTTAAAAAAGATCTGACTTTCCTGGAATCCCATATTCAACAAATATCAGAGGTAGAATTTGGATTCAAATCTTCCTAAATCAAAACCAAATCCAAGTGTTATTCATCATACCACCTAGCTGCTCCCTAACAAAAGAGGAAACTGAAACTCTGGTAATTTAATCATTTTAGCCAAAATCACACAGAAATAAATGGATCTTCTAGTATTAAGACAGGCACACAAATAAAAAACACGAAGTCTCTTAATTCTAAATGAAATGCCTTTTTACTCTACCATACTCCTCCCTCTTGTAAAAGTCATATTTTGATTATTTCTCCAACAAAGGTTTGTGTATGGACAAATCAGTATCCACCAATACAAAGTCAAGAAGAATCAAAATTTTTACATCAGACTCTAGAGGTCCCCAACTAGACACCAACCAAAGGTAGTCCAACAGAAATTTTTAACATTTACTCCAAGCTCAGATAGTGTTAAGTTCAAAAAGACAAAATTTATTCTGGGCCTTGGACCTGGACTTAGCTCCCAAACTGATGCAATAAGAAACAAGGCCAACAAATGTTTACCAAAAGGTAATATCCCAGAAGAGGAAGATTTCTAAATCTCCCAAAGTGATATATTGCCTTGGGGCCCAGAGACTAGATCCTGCTTACGTCCATGGCTGTTGTTGCCTTTTTTTTTTTAATTCTTTCCTGGCAGCTGGTGCCTGTAAGCTCCACCCTTCCCTTTCCCCACTCCCTTTTGAGTAAAAGAGGCAAATAAACTTTATGAGATAGAAGGTACCCATAGTGATGGGCGGGGCTAGTAACTAAGAGAGACTGGAAAAGAAAAAATGTAGGGAAGAGACACTCAGAAGGGCTTGCTACCATCTGGGGAGAGGAAGACTCTGGAGATTTTAACCTCATCTTACACCACGGAGGTAGCATTGAAAGACTGGGATTCCTTTTCATCTAAAATAAGACCTGAATTCATCTAAAGACATGCAGTTTTACTTAAGATTTCCCTCTGTCCTCTCTTTTCCCAGCTTGAAAATTTTATTTGACCTTTCTGGAAGTACATGTCTGCCGGGTTTATTCATAGCAGAATGGAAAAAGAAAATCTGTGAATAGTCTCAAGGATGACTCATTGAAGGAGGATCTTTAGATTATTCTCAGGCCCAGCAGGCAAAAACAAAGTAACCGAGACTATCTTCCCCCACCCCTCCCTCTCTCTGGGTGCAATGATCACCGAGGACTGGATGTCATCTCAAGAAATGTGCATTAAGACTTAGGTCTCTCTCAGCTGCAAACACACATCCTTATTATATTTTGAATCCCTCTTCTTATCAGCTTTGAAAGAGATTCATTCACTTATTTGATATTCATTTATTTTTTTTCATTCATTCTATTAATGGGATTAATTTTTTCCTTCTTTCCTGAAGTCATATCTCAGTATGCTACCAATAGGGGTAAAGTTTCATCTATTTATTGTTCATTCTTTCATTCACAAATATCTTAAGTTTTTATGCCTAATACCCTATGTTCTATTTATTCCATCATCTTGCCTCTATCTCTTTTACTTTACAATCAAGTTGCAAGGTTGAAATCAGAAAGACAAAGTCTGTCATTTCATATTTGCTGAGTATCCTGAAGTGTTAAATACAATACAGTAGAATAGATGCATTAAAAACTCCATAATTTCTTTTCTTTTGTTAGATAATGATTACATTTTAGGTTTGCAAAGTACTTTCTATAGATCATCTCATTTGATCCTGACTACAGTCCCATAATGGATGGTTAGGTGGGGCAGTGAATGGAGTTCTGGACCTAGAGTAAGAAAGACTCATCTTCTTGGATTCAAATCTGGCTTCAGACATTTACTACCTGGGTAATACTGGGTAAGTCACTTCACTCTATTTGCCTCACTTTCGTCATTTATCAAATGAGTTAAAGAAGGAAATGGCAAACTGCTCCAGCATTTTTGTCAAGAAAACCCAAATGGGATCATAAAGAGCTGGACATGACTGAAACTATAAAGTAGGTATTCTTATTATCCCTATCTTACCAATGAAGATAGAGACACAGACAGAGAGAATAAGAGACACATCCTGTCTCCAAAGCCAGCACTTTAGCTAGCCAGTTGTCTCCTCTTTAAAATTCCATATACTTAAAATAATCTGAGTTGGAAGGGATCACACAGATATTCTATTCCTACTCAATCCTGAATAGGAATCCTCTAAGTGATCTTCCAGCCTTTGTTTGAATATCTCTTTCGACATTTCACTTTTGTATAATTAAGGAAGTTATTTGCTCATTCTGCTTTAGATTCCAGCATATGTCCAATCCTTGATCCATATTGCATCATTTCCAATTCTTGCAGATAGCTATTATGTCTTCCTAAGTTTTCTCTTCTTTGGATGTTGTCATTTGTAATCAAAGAAGATTATGGCATCAAATGATTGGTGGCATGACATGCATATTATGTTTATTATAGCTAGGGAAATGTGGTGCAAAGACATCCTTCTAGAACTGTTCCCCCTCTCCCCCTATGGCTTGACTTGATAGAAAACAGGACTTTCTGGTGAAAGCCTGGATACTGTAAGAGTCCTTGGTCTTAGGGATATGGTCCCCTCCTGTATCAGTAAAGCACTAGAAATGCTGGGCAAAAGCTCCAGTATGTGATAATCTGGCAACAATTGGTGACAACACAATACCCAAACCTGTATCACAATAGTCTAATCTTCAGTAAGCCCTTTCCTTGTCAGGTCTGCAACACTACCTTCCCACCCTACAACCAAAGACACTGGTTTCCCCAGAGACTGCTTAGGTTATGGGAATAACACTGCAGGATCACAAATGGGAATCCTTTATGGTCAGAACTATGATTGTATCTAATGATCTTCCAAACCTCCAACTTATGTTCTTGATTAATGAAAACATTCTTGGTAAATTCTTCAGGTTGAACATCTTCATTTCCTTTAACCTCTGCTTAGTGCCTTACCATTTTCAGCACCCTCCAGTGCAGGAGGGCACACAGGAAACTATAATTATTATTTTGAATAAACATTGAATTATAGAATTCCCTTTCCATTCTATGAGGAAGAGTAGGAGTTCTTTGGGCCAAACCCGAACTCTCCAGTATCAGGGACCATTCTGCTGCCTCAACAATTCAGTTCATATTCTGGATCCATCCATCACAACAGAGCCCTGGGGGTCTTTTCATCCTGACCCTCTTCCTATCCTGAGGCATCGTGTGACATCTATAAAGCAACTCATTCACTGGGAAATGTATCTGATACCAAACCTAAGGAACAATGAGTATCTGATTGGGCTACAACATAGCCATTACCAAACCTGAAGAATAGCAGTACTGGATTGGGCCACAACATTGCAATTCCCAATCAGCTTTGCAACAAAACATACATACAATTTAATTCTGCTTGTCTGTCTTAAGTCCAAACTCTGAAGATGACATTAAAAAAAATCTGATTTCTGAACAGAGACTAAGAGTTGAGAGATCAGGTAAAGCAGAC